>NC_057419.1:106577686-106801360 GCF_019320065.1 Cervus canadensis
GGGACTCTCTGGGTTTCTTGGACTTGGGTGGCTATTTCCTTCCCCATTTTAGGGAAGTTTTCAGCTATTATCTCCTCGAGTATTTTCTCATGGCCTTTCTTTTTGTCTTCTTCTTCTGGAACTCCTATGATTCGAATGTGGGGCGTTTCACATTGTCCCAGAGGTCCCTGAGGTTGTCCTCATTTCTTTTGATCCTTTTTTCTTTTTTCCTCTCTGCTTCATTTATTTCCACCATTTTATCTTCTACCTCACTTATCCTATCTTCTGTCTCTGTTATTCTACTCTTGGTTCCCTCCAGAGTGTTTTTTATCTCATTTATTGCATTATTCATTTTTAATTGACTTTTTTATTTCTTCTAGGTCTTTATTAAACATTTCTTGCATCTTCTCAATCTTTGTCTCCAGGCTATTTATCTGTAACTCCATTTTGTTTTCAAGATTTTGGATCATTTTTATTATCATTATTCTAAATTCTTTTTCAGGTAGATTCCCTATCTCCTCCTCTTTTGTTTGACCTGGTGGGCATTTTTCATGTTCCTTTACCTGTTGGGTATTTCTTTGCCTTTTCATCTTGTTTAGATTGCTGTGTCTGGAGTGGACTTTCTGTATTCTGGAGGTCTGTGGTTGCTTTTTATTGTGGAGGATTTACCCAGTGGGTGGGGTTAGACGATTGGCTTGTCAAGGTTTCCTGGTTAGGAAAGTTTGCATCGGTGTTCTGGTGCGTGGAACTTGATTTCTTCTCTCTGGAGAGCAATGGAGTGCTCAGTAATGAGTTTTGAGATGGGTCTATGTGTTAGGTGTCACCTTGGGCAGCCTGTATGTTGACATTTAGGGCTATGTTCCTGCGTTGCTGGAGAATTTGCTTGGTATGTCTTGCTCTAAAACTTATTGGCTCTTGGGTGGTGGTTGGTTTCAGTGTAGGTATGGAGGCTTTTGGATGGTCACTTATTACTTAAAGTTCCATGTAGTCAGGAGTTTTCTGGTGTTCTCCGGTTTTGGGCTTAAGTCTCCTGCCTCTGGATTTTAGTTTTAATCTTCCTGTTGTCTCAGGACTTCTCCAACTATACAGCACTGATAATAAAACTTCTAGGTTGATGGCAAAAAGATTCTCCCCCATTAGGGACACTCAGAGAGTTTCACAGAGTTACATGAAGGAGAGGAGAGAGAGGAGGGAGATAGTGATGAGCAGGAGGAGAAAAAGGGGGACTCAAGAGGAGAGAGACAGATCTACGCAGTTGTCTGTTCCCAGAGTGTTCTCCGTAACCCAGACACCCACCAAGATTCACAGAATTGGATTGGGAAGAGAACGGGAAAGGAGGAAATAGAGGTGTTCTGAGGTAGAAAACAGAGAGTCAAGATTGGGAGAGAATAATCAACACACTCCTGAATAAAAATGGTAACTGAATATTGGATTCTTAAATGTTCACAATTTATATCATATACTGAAAAACAAAAATTAAAAATCTAGAGTAGAGGTTGACTCTTAAAAATACTATATTAAAAACAAAAACCAAAACACACACAAAAGAAATTTTAAAAATATATATGAAGTTCAGTTTAAAAATAGGGATTCTCTTCTTTTTTTTTTTTTGGTAAGGTTTAGTGGTCATTGAAAATGAAAATTAAGAAGTAGTTAGAGGTAGTAGCTAGAGGACTTTAAAAGAATAAGAGAAAAAGTGATTTAAATAGACCAACAATCGATAGAGGATAAAAAGAGACGAAAAAATTTCCCTAATTAAAATAAATCACAAAAAATCTAATGAAAATGAAAGTTAAGGAGTAATGGGGGAAGTCAATTACGGGGGGGGCGGAAGATTTTTAAAGGCAAAATAAAAAGATGAAAAAATTTAAAAAAAATTTTTTTCTAATTTTATCTTACTTCAAAAAAAAAAAAAAAAGTAAAAATATATCTAGGAATTTCTCTGGAGCTGTTGTGGTCAGTGTGGATTCGGCTCAGTTTCAGATATCTCCTCGTTCCAGCTTACACTTCTCGATATCTACAGGCCCCTTCCGGTGTAATCGGTGTTTTCTACAGGGATTTTAATCTGTTGCACCCGTCCCTTCTGAAGCGGTTCCCTTTGTTTATTTGGCTTCTGTTTGCCGGTTTCTTCAGAGCCTCATTTCCGCCCTGACACAGGCGGGCGGAGGTGGACTCTTATTCAGGTAGCTAGTTCTGTCACGCTGCGGGGAGGGGCTGGCGCTGTGGGGAGGGGTTGGCGCTGCGGGGAGAGGCTGGCGCTGCTTTTTCCGTCTGCACTGCTCAGGCTCCCGGCTGCTCCATATGGAGCGCGCCCCACGCTGCCCGCAGCTCCACAAAAGCGCAGAACAAAAGGCTGCATCCACTCTTTTTTTGTTGTTGTTTTTTTTGTTTTTTTTTTAAATTTTTTTATTAGTTGGAGGCTAATTACTTCACAACATTTCAGTGGGTTTTGTCATACATTGATATGAATCAGCCATAGATTTACACGTATTCCCCATCCCGATCCCCCCTCCCACCTCCCTCTCCACCCGATTCCTCTGGGTCTTCCAGTGCACCAGGCCCGAGCACTTGTCTCATGCATCCCACCTGGGCTGGTGATCTGTTTCACCATAGATAGTATACATGCTGTTCTTTTGAAACATCCCACCCTCACCTTCTCCCACAGAGTTCAAAAGTCTGTTCTGTTTTTCTGTGTCTCTTTTTCTGTTTTGCATATAGGGTTATCGTTACCATCTTTCTAAATTCCATATATATGTGTTAGTATGCTGTAATGTTCTTTATCTTTCTGGCTTACTTCACTCTGTATAAGGGGCTCCAGTTTCATCCATCTCATTAGGACTGGTTCAAATGAATTCTTTTTAACAGCTGAGTAAAATTCCATGGTGTATATGTACCACAGCTTCCTTATCCATTCATCTGCTGATGGGCATCTAGGTTGCTTCCATGTCCTGGCTATTATAAACAGTGCTGCATCCACTCTTGTGCCTTCCGCGTCAGAGCGGTCCAGGCAGCCAGGGGCTTGACAGGCGCACTCTCCCCGGGTGCGGCGCGCCCACTCCCTTCCACGGTCCCAATCTCCTTTTCCGCCGGCGCCAGTCGGGTGCATGCACCTTCTGCCCTCTGCGTCCCCAGCCCCAGTCCCCGCCCGTGCTGGTCGGGTGCCTGCACCCTGTGTCTCGCAGCGACCTGCTCCCGCCTCTTGCGGGTCTGGGCCGGTCCGCAGTCTGCGAGCTCTTCTCTGGACTTTCTCGGTCCCTTTGTTCTGCGAACGGCCGGCAGCGTGTTTGGGCCGGTTAATTTTCTCTCTCTCTTTTGCTCTCCCACAGTTCAAGTTGGCAACTCACAAAAGCTCCCTCCGATTGTCCTCAGGGCACTCAGGCCCAGACCCTACCCCAAGCAATGCCGCCCGCTCCTCTCCATGCTGCCCCCACTTGCTGGTGGCGGATGTGGGTGTCTGGGGTACTTTTCTGCTGAGAGTTGCTTTTAGGCACATAATCTGTGGGTTTTATTTATTGTTTCCCTCCCAGTCAGGTTGCCCTCCTAGATTCAAACACTTCCCCCAGGCCCGCCAGTGTGAGGGTTTCCCGGTGTCTGGAAACGTCCTCTAAAGACTCCCTTCCCGGGACGGATCTCCATCCTTAGCTCTTTTGTCTCACTTTTTATCTTTTATATTTTGTCCTACCTCCTTTCGAAGACAATGGGCTGCTTTTCTGGGCGCCTGATGACCTCAGCTAGCGATCAGAAGTTGTTTTGTGAAGTTTGCTCTGCGTTCAGATATTCTTTTAATGAATTTGTAGGAGAGAAAGTGGTCTTCCCGTCCTACTCCTCCACCATCTTGCAAAGCTTTATCTTTAAAAATATTTAAAAAAATGTAAATTAAAATCAATCATGAAAAGAATCTGAATTTTCTGTAGTCCCTCTATTATCGTTAATACCTGTACCCTGACTTGCTTTATGGTGCTTATTACAACTGGGCTAATATTAATTCCTGTTTTCTATTTCTGTTTTTCTAGCATATTATCTCTATGAGTGGAGGGGAATTGTTTGTATTATCTTTCCTATATTCCTACCACTTAAAACAGTAACTGACACACATTACCTTCAAAATAAATAATGAATGATTGAATGAATGAATGGAAATGTAATTTGTGTTTCCTGCAGCATCATGAAAATTTTCCAGAAGATGAAATAACTGGTTCAGACTCCTGAGAGCTAGGATTTATTTTATGAAGAGCTGTGCTCCCCCTATTGAGTTTTCCAAAGTTGCTGGCATGTTGAGTGCCGCACCTTCACATCATCATCTTTTGGATTTTGAAATAACTCAACTGGAATTCCATCACCTCCACTAGTTTTGTTCATAGTGATTCCTTCCAAGGCCACTTGACTTCACATTCCAGGATGTCTGGCTCTAGGTGAGTGATCACACCATCGTGATTATCTGGGTTGTGAAGATCTTTTTTGTACAGTTCTTCTGTGTATTCTTGCCACCTCTTCTTAATATCTTCTGCTTCTGTTAAGTCCCTACCATTTTTGTCCTGTATTGAGCCCATCTTTGCGTGAAATGTTCCCTTGGTAGCTCTAATTTTCTTGAAGAGATCTCCAGTCTTTACCATTCTATTATTTTCCTCTATTTCTTGCACTTATCACTGAGGAAGGCTTTCTTATCTCTCCATGCTATTCTTTGGAATTCTGCATTCAAATGGGTATACTTTCCTTTTCTCCTTTGCTTTTCACTTCTCTTCTTTTCACAGCTACTTTTAATGCCTCCTCAGACAGCCATTTTGCTTTTTTGCATTTCTTTTTCTTGGTGATGGTCTTACTCCCTGTCTCCTGTACAGTGTCACGAATCTCCATCCATAGTTCATCAGACACTGTCTATCAGATCTAGTCCCTTAAATCTGTTTCTCACTTTCACTGTATAATTATACAGGATGTGATTTAGGTCATACCTGAATGGTCTAGTGCTTTTCCTTACTTTCTTCAATTTAAGTCTGAATTTCCATGGGACTAGAAAAGATCAGTTTTCATTCCAATCCCAAAGAAAGGTAATGCCAAAGAATGCTTAAACTCCCACACAGTTGCACTCATCTCACATGCTAGCAAAGTAATGTTCAAAATTTTCCAAGTCAGGCTTTAGCAATACATGAACCATGAACTTCCAGATGTTCAAGCTGGATTTAGAAAAGGCAGAGGAACCAGAGATCAAATTGCCAACATCCGCTGGATCATCAAAAAAGCAAGAGTTCCAGAAAAACATCTATTTCTGCTAAAGCCTTTGACTGTGTGGGTCACAATAAACTCTGGAAAATTCTGAAAGGAATGGGAATACCAGACCACCTGACCTGCCTCTTGAGAAATCTTTATGTTGGTCAGGAAGCAACAGTTAGAACTGGACATGGAACAGCAGACTGGTTACAAATAGGAAAAGGAGTACGTCAAGGCTGTATATTGTCACCCTGCTTATTTAACGCATATATAGAGTACATCATGAGAAACATTGGGCTGGATGAAGCACAAGCTGGACTCAAGATTGCTGGGAGAAATATCAATAACCTCAGATATGCAGATGACACCACCCTTATGGCAGAAAACAAAGAAGAACTAAAGAGCCTCTTGAAGAAAGTGAAAGAGGAGAGTGAAAAAGTTGGCTTAAAGCTCAACATTCAGAAAACTAAGATCATAGCATCTGGTCCCATCACTTCATGTCAAATAGATGGGGAAACTGGAAACAGTGGTTTGCTTTATTTTTTTAGGCTCCAAAATCACTCAAATGGTGACTGCAGCCAGGAAATTAAGAGACACATACTCCTCGGTAGGAAAGTTATGACCAACCTAGATAGCGTATTAAAAAGCAGAGACATCACTTTGCCAACAAAGGTCCATCTAGTCAACGCTATGGTTTTTCCAGTAGTCATATATGGATGTGAGAGTTGGACTATAAAGAAAGCTGAGCACTGAGGAATTGATCCTTTTGAACTGTGGTGTTGGAGAAGACTCTTGAGAGTCCCTAGGACTGCAAGGAGATTAAACCAGTCCATCCTAAAGGAGATCAGTCCTGGGTGTTCACTGGAAGTTCTGATGTTGAAGCTGAAACTCCAATATTTTGGCCACCTGATGCAAAGAGCTGACTCATTTGAAAAGACCCTGTTGCTGGGAAAGATTGAGGACAGGAGGAGAAGGGGACAACAGAGGATGTGATGGTTGGATGGCATCACTGACTCAATGGACATGAGTTTGGATAAACTCTGGAATCTGGTGATGGACAGGGAGGCCTGGCATGCTGCCGTCCATGGGGTCATAAAGAGTCAGACAGGACTGAGTGACTGAGCTGAACTGAACTGTGCTCCCCCTAATTTTATATTTCTCTTCCATTCTGAAGTGAAGAAAAGAGCCCTACTTATTATATACTGTGTTTGGTACCTGAAGATTAAGATTTATTTTGCCCTGTTGAAATACACAAAGTAACTTAAAATTTTCCAAATCAGCAAAGATTCATCATAATTTTTTTCCCTATGTTCACCTTACCCTCTTAATAACTAAATACCTCCTATATTAAAGAGCAAAAATAACTAAGTAAAGTATTGATGGAAACTCATATTTCTTTTATGATTGGCTAAAAAAGGGCTTCCCTGGTGTCTCAGTGGTAAAAACTCTGTCTGTTGGTACAGGGGATACAGATTTGATCCCTAGGTTGGGAAGATCCCCTGGGGAAGGGAGTGGCTACCCACTCCAGTATTCTTGCCTGGAGAATCCCATGGACAGAGGAGCCTAGAGGGCTATAGTCCATGGGGTTACAAAGAGTTAGACACAACTGAACAACAACAGCAAAAGACAGTCAGTACACCTATCCATTGTGTCATGGACTTAGAACACTAAAAAGAATGGATTTGGGATATTGCTTCTCTTTTATTCAACATATTAAGGAATTGTATTTGTTTGTGTGTCAAAAAAGCTATCCCCCATTGTCCTATTTAAATTTCACATTTATCCTCAAAATGACACCTTCATAAAGGCCGACATCCTGGAACAGTCAAAGCAAGTATTTTGGCCTCGTGTTGTTTTAACCTGGTTCCCCTAGTCAGCATCTTTCTGGGATTATCCCTGTGAAGCAGCACTTTAATCAAATTGGTTGACATTCTATTCCATGTACATTTTGGTTCAATTCTGCTCTCCCTCATATCCAAACACTGTACACCATCAAAGCCCTACTAATGCTACTTTCATTTGAAGTCTTTTCTTAGCTCCTTAACTGGCAGTATTTGTGCCCAAATCCGATTTCCATAGTGTTGTATTTGTGACACCATGATGCCCTGCAATGTGAGTATTTGTGTACAAATCTGGTTCTCATATTAGACTAAGTAAGCCTCCTGCAAGGAAGGAGACCTGGGCTCGATCCCTGGGTTGTGTAGATCCCCTGGAGAAGAGAAAGGCTACCCACTCCAGTATTCTGACATGGAGAATTCCACGGACTGTATAGTCCATGGTGTCAAAAAGAGTCGGACACGACTTAGTGACTTTCATTTCACTTTTCAAGCCTTCTGAGGGTAGGGCCATATTTGACACTTTATATTCCCTAATGTGCCTGTTACTGAACTTTGAAGAATTGGTTGATAACTGAATAAATGGCCTATTATGATACGAGACACAAATCTTCTCATAATCTTATTTCCTCATACATTATTTTCTTCTGAATTGTTCTATCCTATTCAGAGCTAAGTAGGCTAACTTATTAAATTCTAATCACTTGGTTGAACAAAAGCTGACTTCATAAATCATAGTCTAATAGCTTATCTACAGTTTCTTTAGGGTTTTGCAGCTGTGTAGTAGCGCTTATTTAGCCAGTCAGTTTAATTACTGAAATATACAGCCTGTAGTAAGGGTAGCAAATAGCCTCAGCTTTGTGCCACCAAGACTCATTTCAGGAACTTCTGTGTGGATATTTCAGTGATACCACGATATTTAATGGTATTTCTCATGATCACTGATATCAAATAAGTCATTTGGAAATTTCCTAATCTTTAATTTTATACCCAGGCTTATGTTTTGTTGTCCATATAAAAGCAAGGGGGTGTGGCGTGTGAGTTTTGTAATGGCCTTCCATAGTTTAGATATGTAGTCATATTTTAGATATTTCTGATCTTTTTGTCACAGATTCAGTCACTTGGCAAAATTTCTAACTCCTGTAAACAATGGGTATTTATTTCTTTATAAGAAGCTGAGATTTTAAATTTAATACTCCCCAAACTTTTCATTAATAACTTTGAACAATAGCATAGTTCTTTACCATTTTTTTTCCTTGCTCGATCTCCTTGCTTGAAACTCTTAATGAGGAATCTCTGAGAAAAATCCCCTTTCTTAGGTCAAAACCCCTAAAGGTCAAACAAGTGAAAAATTGAGTCAAAATGTTCATTCTTTGGTCACTAGAATGTTTCCTGGAGTAGTTAAATCATCTACTCCTTAAATATAAAATTGGTGGAGGTGATTTATTTTAATCAAGCAGTTTGAGTTCAAGGGATAGCACTACATTCATAATAGAAGTGGGTGGATGGAATCTAGCATTGAATTTTTAGACAATTGGTGAGCTAAATTTGTCAATGATGTCCCAATTCCTGAGTGTCTGGTAAAGGGATGTGCTTGGAAATAAAACATCTGCAGTGTGGCAAAGTAATTTGCCTATTCCTTACACTTCATCCCTTTTCTTTACCAATAAGAAGGCTACACTCAACTGACATTAAAAGTTGGGACCTCAGAGGCGTCAGTTCAGTTCAGTTGCTTAGTCATGTCTGACTCTTTGAGACCCCATGGACTGTATCACCTCAGGCTTCCCTGTCCATCACCAACTCCCAGAGCTCGCTCAAACTCATATCCATTGAGTTGGTAATGGCACTCAACCATCTCATCCTTCATTGCCCCTTCTCCTGGTCCCTTAAGTCTTTCCCAGAATCAGGGTTTTTCCCCGTGAGTCAGTTCTTTGCATCAGGTGACCAAAGTACTGGAGTTTCAGCTTCAGCATCAGTCCTTCCAATGAATATTCAGGACTGATTTCCTTTAGGATGGACTGCTTGGATCTCCTTGCTGTCCAAGGGACTCTCAAGAGTCTTCTCCAACACCACAGTTCAAAAGCATCAAATCTTCAGCTTCCTTTATAGCCCAATGCTCACATCCATATATGACTACTGGGAAAACTATCGCTTTGACAAGACAGACCTTTGTCAGCAAAGTAATGTTTCTGTTCTTTAGTATGCTGTCCAGTTTGGCTGTAGCTTTTCTACCAAGTAGCAAGTGCCTTTTAATTTCAAGGCTTCAGTCACCATCTGCAGTGATTTTGGAGCTCACAAAAATAAAGTCTGTCAATGTTTCTGTTGTTTCCCCATCTATTTGCCATGAAGTGATGGGACTGGATGCCATGATCTTAGCTTTTGAATGTTGAGTTTTAAGCCAACATTTTCACTCTCATCTTTCACTTTCATCAAGAGGTTCTTTAGTTCTTCACTTTTACCACATAATTTATACTTAGGAAGTATTTTCATAAGATAAGCACACAGTCTGTGCTGCTGCTGGTGCAGACGTCTATAACTGCTCCTTGGCTCTCATTTGGCCAGTGAAGAAAACACTCAGAGTTCTTGATAATATATTCTAATTCTCTACCGTTAAAAAGTACCATGTAGTCTAGATGTTCAAGCTGGTTTGAGAAAAGGCAGAGGAACCAGAGATCAAACTGCCAATATCTGCTGGATCATTGAAAAAGCAAGAGAGTTCCAGAAAAACATCTATTTCTGCTTCATTGACTACACCAAAGCCTTCAACTGTGTGGATCACAATAAACTGTGGAAAATTCTGAAAGAGATGGAAATACCAGACCATCTGACCTGCCTCTTGAGAAACCTGTATGCAGGTCAGGAAGCAACAGTTAGAACTGGACATGGAACAACAAACTGGTTCCAAATAGGAAAAGGAGTACATCAAGGCTGTATATTGTCACCCTGCTTATTTAATTTATATGCAGAGTACATCATGAGAAACGCTGGGCTGGATGAAGCACAAGCTGGAATCAAGATTGCCAGGAGAAATATCAATAACCTCAGATATGCAGATGACACCACCCTCATGGCAGAAAGTGAAGAGGAACTAAAAAGCCTCTTGATGAAAGTGAAAGAGGAGAGTGAAAAAGTTGGCTTAAAGCTCAACATTCAGAAAACTAAGATCATAGCATCTGGTCGCATCACTTCATGTCAAATAGATGGGGAGACAGTGGAAACAGTGGCAGACTTCATTTTGGGGGGCTCCAAAATCACTGCAGATGGTGACTGCAGCCATGAAATTAAAAGACACTTACTCCTTGGAAGGAAAGTTATGACCAACCTAGACAGCATATTAAAAAGCAGAGACATTACTTTGCCAACAAAGGTCCGTCTGGTCAAGGCTATGGTTTTTCCAGTGGTCATATATGGATGTGAAAGTTGGACTGCGAAGAAAGCTGAGTACTGAAGAATTGATGCTTTTGAACTGTGGTGTTGGAGAAGACTCTTGAGAGTCCCTTGGACTGCAAGAAGATCCAACTAGTCCATCCTGAAGGAGATCAGTCCTGGGTGTTCATTGGAAGGACTGATGCTGAAGCTGAAACTCCAATACTTTGGCTACCTCATGTGAAGAGTTGACTCATTGGAAAAGACCCTGATGCTGGGAAAATTGAGCGCAGGAGGAGAAGGCACAACAGAGGATGAGATGGTTGGAGGGCATCACCAACTCAATGGACATGGGTTTGGGTGGACTCTGGAAGTTGGTGATGGACAGGGAGGCCTGGTGTGCTGCAGTTTATGGGGTCGCAAAGAGTCGGACACGACTGAGTGACTGAACTGAACTGAGCTGAATGATCTGGAAGATCTTTTCATGGGTTTATTGTCCATCTTGGGGAAGAAAAATTGTCTATTCAAATACCTATTGTCTCATTGGTTATTTGTAATTTCAATGTCAAGCCATGAGTTCTTTATATATTCTGGGTACTATACACTTATCAGTTTTTTTTTTTTTCAAATATTTTCACTCATTCTGTAGGTTATCTTTTCACTTTCTTGATAGTTTCTTTGGAAGGGAGCATCTTTTTATTAATAACTTTTAGATGTCATTCTATCTGATTTTTTTACTGTGCTTTTGGGATCATATCTAATAAATCACTGCCTAATCCATGGTCATGAAGGTTTAGACCTATGTTTACTTCCAAGAGTTTTGTAGATTTGTTGCTTGTAATAAGTTTTACATTCATTTTGAATCAGATTTTTGTCTATGGTGTGAGGTAAGAGTGAAGTCCAACTTCATTCTTTTTCATGTGGATATCCACTCATCACCTCATTATTTTTTGAAGCAGTTACTCTTTCCCTACCAAATTTTCTTGAAATTGTTTTAAGTCAGTTTAGCATAAATGTAGCAGTTTATTTCTGGGCTATAATTGTATTATATTGATCAGTTTATATTTATATCTATCTGCCTACCTATATATGGATACATCTCCTCACCCATATAGTACAATATCTTGATTACTAAAGTTTTGTGTTGGAAGGTTCAAAATTGGAAAATGTGAGTTCACTAAATTTGTTCTTTTTTAAAGATTGTTTGGCTATTCTGAGTTTCTTGCACTTCCATGTGAATTTTATGATCCGCTTGTCACTTTCTACAAAGAATTTACCTTCGATTTTGATAAGGGTTTTGTTAAATCTGTAGATCAGTTGGGGAAGTATTGCTGTCTTAACAATATACAGTTTTCTGATCCATGAACATGGAATATTTTTCCTCTTTGTTTTCTTCAGTTTCTTTCAGTGATTTCCAATTTTTAGTGCTTTGTCCTGCACTCATTTTGTTAAATTTTTAAGTATTCTGTTTTATACTATTAAAATGGAATTATTAATTTCATTTTTATATTTTTTACCAACTTATAGAAATACACTTGATTTTTCTATATTGATCTTGTTTCTTGCAGTCTTTTTGAGTTTTTTTTTTTGTTAGCTTTAACTTTTTTTCTCTAATGATTTTCTACATGTTTATAAGTATATACCATTTGTAAATATAATTTTAATTGCTTCTTTCAAATATGGATGCCTTTACCTTCTTTTTCTTCTTGAATTTCCCTGGCTATTACCTCCAATACAGTGTTGAAGAGAAATGGTGAGAACAAACATCTTTATCTTGTTACTAATCACAGGGAGAAAGATTTTCTTCTTCCACAATTAGTGTGTTGTTATCTTTGTGGGTTTTTTTTTGTTGTTGTTTGTTTGTATTTTGTCGATGACCTTTATTAAGTTGAGGATGTTCTTTTCTATTTTGTATAGTGTTTTATTGTGGAGAAACAATGGATTTTGTCAAATATTTTTCCTGCATCTATTGAAATGATCATACAGTTATTGTTCTTCTTTTGTATGCTGTATTACACTTATTTATGGATAGTAAAATTCTTCAGTTACTGGGTTAAATCTCACTTGGTCATGGTATATAATTCTTAATTGTTGTTCAGTTTGGTTTGTGGCTATTTACTGTTTGATTTTTTTTTTCACCATATATTCAAAAAGGATATTGGTCTGAAGTTTTCTTTTCTTGTGATGTCTGTATCTGATTTATGTGTAAGTGTTACTGACTAAATGTTAAGTCCAAAAGTCTTGTATTGAAACATCACCCCTTCATGTGATGGCATTAAGAGGTAGAACCTTTTGGAGAGAATTAAAATTAGATGAAGTAATGAGGGTAGGGGCCTCTTAAATGGGATTGATGCCCTTGTAAGAATCACTAGAGACCTTGTTTGGTCTCTCTGTTTAGTTCAGTTCAGTTCAGTCGCTCAGTCGTGTCTGACTCTTTGCGACCCCATGAATCGCAGCACGCCAGGCCTCCCTGTCGATTTAGGTCACACCTGAATGGCCTAGTGGTTTCCCCTACTTTCTTAACTTTAACTCTGAATTTGGCAATAAGTAGCTCATGATCTGAGCCACAGTCAGCTCCCAGTCTTGTTTTTGCTGACTGTATAGAGCTTCTCCATCTTTGGCTGCAAAGGATATAATCAGTCTGATTTTGGTGTTGACCATCTGGTGATGTCCATGTGTAGAGTCTTCTCTTGTATTGTTGGAAGATGGTGTTTGTTATGACCAGTGCGTTCTTTTGGCAAAATTCTATTAGTCTTTGCCTTGCTTCATTCCATACTCCAAGGCCAAATTTGCCTATTACTCCAGGTGTTTCTTGACTTCCTACTTTTGCATTCCAGCCCCCTATGATGAAAAGGACATCTTCGTTCGGTGTTAGTTCTAAAAGGTCTTGTAGGTCTTCATAGAACTCTTCAACTTCAGCTTCTTCAGGGTTACTGGTTGGGGCATAGACTTGGATTACCGTGATATTGAATGGTTTGCCTTGGAAATGAACAGAGATCATTCTGTCATTTTTGAGATTGCATCCAAGTACTGCATTTCAGACTCTTTTGTTGGCCATGATGGCTACTCCATTTCTTCTAAGGGATTCCTGCCCAGTCATAGATATAATGGTCATCTGAGTTAAATTCACCAATTCCAGTCCATTTTAGTTCACTGATTCCTAGAATGTTGACATTCACCCTTGCCATCTCCTGGTTGACCACTTCCAATTTGCCTTGATTCATGGACCTAACATTCCAGGTTCCTATGCAATATTCCTCTTACAGCATCGGACCTTGCTTCTATCACCAGTCACATCCATAACTGGGTATTGTTTTTGCTTTGTCTCCATCCCTTCATTCTTTCTGGAGTTATTTCTCCACTGATGTCCAATAGCATATTGGGCACCTCCTGACCTGGGGAGTTCCTCTCTCAGTATCCTATCATTTTGCCTTCTCATACTGTTGTTGTGGCTCTCAAGGCAAGAATACTGAAGTGGTTTGCCATTCCCTTCTCCAGTGGACCACATTCTGTCAGACCTCTCACCATGACACGACCATCTTGGGTGGCCCCACACAGCACGGCTTAGTTTCATTGAGTTAGACAAGACCGTGTTCCTGTAATCAGATTGGCTAGTTTTCTGTGATTATGGTTTTAGTGTGTCTGCCCTCTGATGCCCTCTCACAACACCTACCATCTTACTTGGGTTTCTCTTACCTTGGACGTGGGGTATCTCTTCACGGTTACTCCAGCAAAACGCAGCCGCTGCTCCTTACCCTGGATGAGGGGTATCTTCTCATGGCTGCCCCTCCTGACCTTGAATGTGGAGTAGCTCCTCTCGGCCCTCCTGCGCCCGCACAGCCGCTGCTCCTTGGAGGTGGGGTAGCTCCTCTCGGCCGCTGCCCCTGACCTCGGGCATGGGGAAGCTCCTCTGCGCCGCTCCTGCGCTGTTGCGGTCTGGCACTCTCGGTTGCTACCCCTGACCTCTGCCAAATGAGGATACAGTGAGAAGCTGGTGGTTTGTATCCCAAAAAAACGATTTCACTAGAAGCAACCAACTGTGTTGGCACCCTGATCTTGGACTTCCTGACTCCAGAGCTATGAGAAATCTCTGTTGAATATAATTTACCCCATCTGTGGTATTTTTCTTATAGCAGCCACAGCTGCTGTAATGCTGGACTTACAGAATGAGTTAACAAAGGTTCTATAGTCTTGTATTTTTTGAAGGATTAGTATTAATTCTTTTAGTTTTGGTAAAATTTACCATAGATACATCCTGGACCTAGGATTTTCTTTGTCATAATTTACTTAGCTTTACTTTGCATATTACTTTTAGAGTCTGATTATAGTGTTCTTTCTGGCATCTTCTGTTGTTCATTTTACTGACATGACACTTGTATGGACAGAGACCCTTGTCTCAATTTCCCAGTGTTTCAGAGGAGAACAGCTTATAGTATTTAATATTTGTTGCAGATTTGGGTATGACACATGAATTACTATGCATAAAGCAATCTTAAAGTTGCAAATTAGGTATATCCACACACAGAATTCAGCCAAGGTCTCCTGTGTTCCTCTTCTCATGTTAGGCCTTGACCTGCCAAAATTTTCTTCCAGGTCTCATAAGAAGTTTATCTACTCTAGCATCCAGATCTCAAATTTTAAAGATTAGATAAACTTAGCCTTACTCTCTGCAGATATGTTATTCTGCTATTACTTTATTATTCAAACACTTAGCTTTCACTTGCTTGAAGTTTTCCATTTTAGAATGAAATCTAGCTTACTTTTATAAAACTAAAAGGAACATCAACTCTCCCTGCAACCCCAGAACAAAGGGGTTGCCATCTCTTAAAGGTGAATCTGTACTACCATTTCTAGAGAAAGAGGAAAGAAATGGTAAAAATATAGTACTATGTCTTTAAAATGGCAATTCTCATCTGGATTAAAAATAAACTAGAATCCTGTCATTTCAAGACACCATATTCATCTAAGTCATATCATCATGGAATGTTTAAGAAAAGAAGGAATCTGAGAAATATTTAGATAACTGATAATAATTAGATCAATTAATCCTGTTGTTGAGTAAATTGAGACTTTTTAAGTTAAAAAGTCAAGCGACTTGCCCAAAACTTGTGATGAACAGCAGAGACTTACTGGAACTCGGATAGCTACATACATACTCTCTATATACCCACATATATTCACACACACTTACACAGATACTTGATCCAACATATTGGAGATGTTTGTCCTACTTGAATTACAAAGAATATTTTATTCGTGGTGAAGGAAAGGGTGCAAATAACAGCAATCATTTCCTGTTTCCTCAAGCTAACTCTGGGTAAACACAAGTTCATCTTAACCTGCTAACTCTTGCCCTTCCAGTTAATGTGTGTTGATCAAAACTATATTATAAAAACCCCTCTTCCAAAATTCAGTAACTAAAATTCAGTAATACTTTTCCAAACTTTATGCTGAATATAAATCTAGAAGTTATACCTTCTATTTAAAACAAATAATCCTTACACCAACCCCAAGTCCTCAGCAGTATGGTTGTGGACAGTTGTTGTCCCTGCCCTCTCCCCACTGCCCCTGCCATATTTAACTCCCCACAGTGACTTGTCCGAAATGTAGTTGGAATGTCTGTATCCACCTGTGTATTGTGGCCAGTCTCTGAACTGAAACCTTGTATGACCATTGTATTTGTGTCCTTAACCACTGTGTAAATAATAAATTCATGATGACTTCCACCTTAAAAAAAAAAAAAAAAAGCTACATTGAAGTATGTATTATTATCCTTACATTACAAGGGAGAAAATGGAGGCCCATAGAAGTTCAGTAACCTTCCCATGGTCATACAGTTAGTATTGGATTGGGGCCCAGATTGGTCACACCCCAAAGTGTATCCTGCTTTTTTGCTGTAAGCCATGCTGAATCTGAGGTTAGAGGTCAATACCTCATCATTGACATGTTGCCTTTGACTGGAATGTCATGTAAGCCTCTGAAAAACTAATTTTTTTTCTTGGAGTCTATCATTTTATCTTATCCAACATTAGCTCTGTGGATTTTTATGATATGGTATAGTGATTAATTAGATTTGTTCCCAAATTAAATATTTCTCCACATATTAGTTTGCTAGGATTAACATAAAACATTATAAATTGGATGGTTTAAATACTAGAAATTTGTTTTTTGACATTTCTGGAGAATAAAATTCTAAAATGAGTCAGGGTTTGTTCCTTCTGAACCAACTAGAGTTCATATAGTTCATATGAGAGTTGTTTGTAGTGACAGCTCCCTTCCTGGAACAGGCCCTCTGTCTATACTCTTCAGGCAATTAGAGGGGAGGTCACAGTCTAAAATAATGCTCAAGCTAAAGAGACCCAAGTTGGGGTGGCAAATTTTGCTCCCCTGCAGTAGGATCCTAGATTTTCTCATTTAAGTGAACTGCAATATGTATATGTGAATGCTTAATCACTCAGTCGTATCAGACTCTTTGCAACCACATGGACTATAGTCCGCCAGGCTCCTCTGTCCATGGGACTCTCCAGGCAATACTGGAGTGGGTTGCCATGCCGTTTTCCAGGGGAGCTTCCCGACCCAGGAATCGAACCTGCATCTCTTACATCTCCTGCATTGACAGGCAGGTTCTTTACCACTAGCACCTCCTGGGAAGCCCCACAATATGTATATGCCTCTCCTAAAAGGCAGCACTCTGATTTAGCCACAGTATCATAACCATGACCTTACTAGTCCCAAAAGCAGTGAGATTATTAGTTGGGTAATCTGGGACTTTATTTTCCATTGGTGTGGATGTTCACACTGAATTTAAACAGAGAACATTACTGGATGTTCTGACTGACCCTGTGATCATGTAACATCTCTGGTATTTTTCAGGAAGACTACTGCCAAGCAAGGAGTCTCCCCCATTCTGCCATATTGTAATTTACCAAAATCTATTTCATGTCAGCCATCTAAAGGTAAGACTTTGATTTATTTTTCTTAGAGTTTATCTTGTTGATTTTAATCAGCCTAACATTCCAGGGAGTCAGGATCATTGAGGATCTTGATTGTGTCATTGCTCTATCCAGCAAGCCATTATGGAATCTCTGTGGAATAATAAGTGCCTTTTTGAATATCATTTTTCCCAGTCGAGGTAAACTCACTGTATTGACTTACTCAAGTTTATTTCTCAATATGTTTTATCCCAATGCTCAAGTCAGACTTGCCCTGAAATATCTACCCTTTTCCCTTCCACATGGTCAAAACTTTGACTCCTAGTCCTGTTACCAAGGCTCTTGTCCAGAATCCTACTCCTTCCTTTCCCTTCAATGGTAGCCAACTGCTCTTATGAAAGTTTCAGGATAACACTGCAACTAATTCAGTAACAGTCTTATTTTCACTGACTAATAAAGACTGTATTTTCCTTTATGCTTTCTAAATGGAGGCATGATTTCATAAAATATAACTTTTAACTCTGATTTTAGTCTGGCATACAAAGGTTGTTTGTAAGCAGTAGAAGGAACACGACTAAGACTCATGATTATGTATGGACCCATAGAACCAAAGCATACTTCTTGCTCTATTTGTAGGTGGCTTGAAGATTTCTTGTTTAAAGTTCTAGGAGGTCTGAGACTATAAGCTGCTTTTGTTTGCAGTTGTATCCTCAATGCTGAATATAGTGTCTGGAAAATAGTATGCACTTAGTACATGTTCAATGAATGAGTGAATGGAGTAGAATAAACAGCATAGGCAAAAACCCTAATCAAAGTCAGCTACTGAAACCCAGAATTCAACTACATATTCACCCAATCATCCACCAAACATTTACTGGATGCCTACATGCCAGGTACTGGGTTTATAATGGGAATTTGAGTGATAGTTTCCTTGCCTTTAGAGAACTTACAGTCTAGTGTGAAGAAAGAAAACAATGAGCCAAAAACCAAACTATTTCAGATAAAGACATGTGCCCAAGAAGAAAATAGTGTTTGCAGGGTGATGATCTTAATGTGACAGAAATTGATCCAGGGGCCTACTAAGCAACTAGTTTCCTCTGTGGCTAAGGATATGTAGGAAATGACAGCAAGAGTCTTCGAGCCCACTCCTTGGCCTTCCAAAAAAAAAAAAAAAATGCTATACAAATCTCGAATAGCATCCTTCAAAAATTCATTCACTTGGAACCTCAGAATGGGATCTTATTTGGCAATAAGATTGTTGCAGATCTAATAAGTTAAGGTGAAGTCGTACTGGATTGTTGTTGTTTAGTTGGTAAGTCGTGTCCGACTCTTTGTGACCCTATGGACTGTAGCATGCCAGGCTTCCCAGTCCTTCACTATCTCCTGGAGTTTGCTCAAACTCATGTCCACTGAGTTGGTGATACCATCCAGCCATCTCATCCTCTGTCATCCTCTTCTCCTCCTGCCTTCAATCCTTCCCAGCATCAGGGTCTTTTCCAATGAGTCAGCTCTTGGTGTCAGGTGGTCAAAGATTAGGGTGGTTCTAGTTTGGAGACTGATATCCTTATAAGAAGAGGGAAATTTGGACACACACATACACACACACAGGAGGAAAGTTAGTTGTGTGACAACTAAGGCAGAGATGGGAGTGCTGCAAACCAAGGAAGGCCAGATTGACTGGGGGCAACCGTGAGAACTAGGAAGAGGCAGGAATACTTCCCTAGAGCCTTCTCTCAAACCTATGAGAGAATGATTTTCTATTGTCTGAAACCACCTAGTTGGTGGTAGTACATTGTTATGGCAGCCTGGGAAACTCCCACACTGCCCAGGTCCTGGAAGTATCTTCCTTTGAAAGATATACTTCTCCTAACCATGTTAATTCCTAGACTGGCTTAGAAAACTAGGCAGAGTGACTGTCATTTGCATGTTTAAAAGTTTCTGGAAATGATTCTTTTTGGCAAATTCTGTTTGCCAGGCCTTCTCCCAGTGCTGTTGAAGAACCCTTGTGGATAAACATTGGGAAGTTCAAATAAACCTAGGTCAAATCTGAGATCATAAGGCATTAAACGTGCCTAAGAATGTTATTTTGCCAGTCATAATCTATAACTTTACAATCAAGAAGGGGTAGGAATTTTAGCATAAATTAACATTGTTACATAAAACCCACTTGAGAATCAAATGCATGGAAATGAGGAGGTAGGCACGTGAGACTGTGGCTTTGGAGCTAAGAAACCTGGCTTGAATGTGGAATCTCAGTTTCTCTCCCTTCACTCTGTGTGATCTAGGTCTCTGAGCCTCCATTCATGAAGCCACAGGATAGAGATAATGAGATTGTTGTTCTGGGATTTTATGAAGAGTTGAGATAATGCAACACAGTACATCGCAATGTGCCTGGCAGATATTACACCCTCCATCAAGGCTGATACTAGGTTAAACAAAAATCCACAAATATAGATATATCTGTTTCAGAAAGATAAAATCAATTTGGGAAATTCTTCGGACTGTAAAGGGTGAAGGCAGAACTCATTCTCATCTGTCTTCATTTAATTCCATCCCCAAGGTTAGACTTTCCAGAATGCCTTCCTCACGTCTTTAAGTTTCTTACACTACTTGTTGGAATTGTTCCCAGTAGCTCTGTTGAATGTTTAACATACAGAGTTTCATGTTCCCTTTATCCAGTTTTGTTTCAAATCTGGTCTGCTCACTAAGCCCCTTCAAGAAATCATTCAATTTCAGCCCCCTGGCTTTGCAATCTGCCAGTCGAAGGACAACGTCCTCAGCTTAGATGTGACCATCTATTAATATTTGCACGGCTTGGACTTCATGGCTTAGATCTAAGTGAGGGTTAGATCAGATCAACATCCTAATCTTGAAGTTCCAAGTTCTCTCTCCATCCTGGCCCCCTGGCATGGTGCCAGAGCATGGAGGTCGAGGGTAGCAGGAGAGGGCCCTGCGGGGCTGTGGAGCATCCCTGCCAGCTGTGGGGCTCTTTCTTTTCTCCCTTCCAGTGACACCGCATCCCAGTGCCTGAGCATCTGCACATTTTACACAAACGTTTCAAGTTGATGGTTGTCTCGTCGCCTTGCTATCTTCTCCCCGCAGATGGTCTCCTCACACAGTGTTCCCTTTGAAGTCAGGCGGCCAGCAGTCTTCAGCAGAGAGGGATCAAGCACATTGCAGCAGTTGGAACAGTTTGTTTTTGCTCACTCTGTGCTCATTGGGGAGCTTTTAGATCCTTGAGGCTGCCAAAGAAGTTCTGGATTCAAACATCTCACTGCTGATTTGGGGAGGGATGTAGGAATAATTGCCTTGGAGCTAAAGCTGATATCTTAGCACAATTAATATGATGCCAGCATTAAACATTCAAAGTAAAGAGACAGGATATCATAGGGCATCAATTTTCAAATGTAGCCAAGGGACCCCTGGGAACCCCTGAGATCTCTTTAGGGTATCAGTGAAGTAGAAAATTTTCATAACACTAAAATAGTTTTTGCCTTTTACATTCTCTTTTTTTTAAAATTTTATTTATTTTTATTGAAATATAGTTGTTTTACAATGCTGTTACTTTCTGTTTTACTGCAAAGTCAATCAGTTATATATATATTGGGTTTGCCAACCCAGTACATATATCCCCTTTTTATTTTGGATTTCCTTATTTAGATCACCATGGAGCACTGAGGAGAGTACCCTGTGCTATAAAGTAGGTTATCTACTTTATACATAGTCGTGTATATATGTCAAGCCTTATCTCCTGTTTCAACTCAACCCCTACGTTTCCCCCTTGGTGTCCATATGTTTGTTTTCTATGTATGGCGTCCTCTTTCTTTCACGAGTATATAGTGGACTATTCCAAAGGCTACACAACAGGTGATTTTGCAATGGGCTGAACACAGAAGCAGATATGGAAGTCCACCCTTCAAGAGATTTCTAATACTATAAAGCCTTGTTACCCTCTTCACTCATGTATTTCTGGAAAATGGAATTATTCCATAAAAAATATTGTGTTTGTATGTAATGGTTTTAGTATTGCTCTTTTAATTAAACTTTGTTGTTTTTTAATAATTTATTATTGATTCATGTGCAGTGGTAAGAAATAAAGAGAGATCGCATATATTCTTTGCCAAGTTTACCCCAAGGGCAACATCTTGTAAAACTGGAGTACCATAGCATAGCCAGGTATTGACCTTGATCCAATCAAGAACAGAGGGAACAATTCCATCTTTTTGAGGTTATGGCCCTTTATTAGCCACACTCACCCATTCCCTATCATAGCTCCTGGCAACCAAGAATCTGTTCTCAACTCTTACAATCTGTTAGTTAAATGAATTAATACATAAATGCATTAACCTTTTAAAATCAATTTTTGTTCTTTATACAGAACATTTTTAGAGGTATAACTCACAATTACAAGAGGTCTTTGGCACGTGCAGTAATTTTTAAGAGTGTAAGAGACCCTAAGATGAAAATGTTTGCGCGGTACCAGGGTCATGGTTAGGAGCACAGACTACATGGACTTCCTTCCTGGCTCCACCAGCTTCTAGTTTTGAGTTGCACAAGTACTAAGCCTCTATGTCTATCAGTTTCTTCATCAGTAAAGTGGGGAAAAACCCCATCAGAACATTCAAATTCAGTGAGTTCATGCATATAAAGTACCTTGAAAAATGCTTGGCACATAGTAATTATTATGTAAGAGTTCAGGGTTGTTCTTGTTGGATGCCTGCATCTAGCCATGGTTGTGTGTGAAAGAGCCGAGAACACAGGAGCTTGTTCTTGTGTGTCTTGACCCCACACTTAGAATATATTAATAATTTGCCCCTGTGCTCTCTCCATGTCTGGATCCCACCTCTTATCAGTGTTGAGTCAAATTCTACCTCTTCTGCTCAGTCTTTCTTGAATACCTTCACACTCTCTGAAAACCCAGATCCCTCATTTGTGGCTCTTACACTTGCTTGCTGCATTTAATCACATGCCTTGTTAGTTGAGTCTTGAAGTATTGTAGTTTAACTGCATCTTCCCAGCACATCTTGACTGTGAGCGTCTGAGACTTACAGGGTCTCCTCTATTCTTAATTCCCTAAACATGAGATGCTTAGGTTATGCCTTTTTTGAATAAGTGAACTGTATACCAGAATATATGTGTTAGTTGCACAGTCTTGTCTGAGTCTTTGCGACCTCATGGACTGTAGCCCACCAGGCTCCTCTGCCCATGGAATTCTCCAAGCCTTTCCTTCTCCAGGGGATCTTCCTGATGGAGGGACTGAACCCAGTTCTCCTGCATTGCAGGCAGATTTTTTTTTACCATCTGAGTTACAGGGAAGTCCCAGAATATAAGACCTGTATTAATCCTAAACCTAGACATTCTATTTGATAGCATATTTCTAGATTGAGGAATCTACCAAACTCTTTCTATTTTTTTTTTTTTTTTGGTTTTAAGTATTTGAGGTATTTTTATTTATTTATAATTTTATTTTATATAGGAGTATCATTGATTAACAGTGTTGTGCTAGTTTCAAGTGTACGGCACAGTCATGCAATTACACATACACATGTATCTATTCTTTTTCAAATTCTTTTCCTATTTAGGTTATTGCAGAATATCAAGCAGAGTTTCCTATGCTATAAAGTAAGTTCTTGTAGGATATGTGTTTTAAAAGTGATAACTCTCTGCACTTTGTAACGCAGCCTTTCAAATTATTTAGTACCAAGCAAGATCTAAGAATGACAAATTGATGAAAATCTGCAAGTTCATAGTGATATCAACTCATTTAATGATTTCATTTGGAAATAAGGTTAATCTTTCTGTTCTTTCATGAACACACGATTATTTCACTGAGCTACCAAATTTAAGAATCTGGGTATATTTCTGTTCATTTGAAATATTAATGTAACTGTAGTCATATAAGGCTACAGATTCACACATGGCAAAGGCTAATTTGGAATGTAAACTATACCCTGATTTGGGGTGAGCATCATAATTAAGTGACAAAACCCTTGCAAAACACCTTTACCTTATTTTTGTATTTGGGGATTCTTTACACCCGAAATGTGGAAATTTGAAGCAATTGTGTAGAATGCAAGGACAGCATAAATATACACTGATGAAAATGTCTGATGTAGCAACAACCATAAATAGTAAGGGGTTGGCATGTGCCGAGACCCTGGGTTTATGAGAGGCTTCTTGGCCTGTTGCCAGGGTTAAACCTGAGACCAAAGATGATCATGTGGTTTGATAGCCCACTTTTGTCTCTAATACCACAGGCATCCTGACTCTAGACTCTAGCCATTCCTGTGTTAAACTACTAACACCACAATGGTCTGTGAACGTCACTTATATTTAGAAAATCAGGATCAAATGACAGGCGTGTTTGCACTGCCCTGCTATATAAACCACAATGACAAAATCATTCAGTGATACTTCGGTATTTTCTACCTGTGCTCTCTCACCCAGCACCTGCCATAAATCCTTATAATAGCAAGTGGCATGTTGCTGTACTTACTAGTTTCTGTGTTTTCTTTTCCAAGGACTGAGTTCTTAACCTTGTTTTGTATCAGGTAAATTTTAAAACATATAGTCAAAGCTCTAGATTCAAGCCATAGGACAAGTAGCAGCATATAGCAATTGTTTATACACATAGACTCTGGAGATACTGCTTAAGTTTGAATCAAAACTCTGTCACTTTGTGACTCTGTGATCTTGGAAAAGTTGCTTAACTTCTCTGTGCTTCAGGTCTCTCATCTGCAATATGTGCATGATGAGAATAGGAAACATTCGGTAGAGTTTTTGTCGGTTTGAAATGAGTTAATATAAATCACTTAAACAGGTCCTTGTTGTTGTTCAGTAGCCCAGTCGTGTCGGACTCTTGGCAACTCCATGGACTGCAACACTCCAAGCTTTCCTGTCCCTCACCATCTCCCGGAGTTTGCCCAAGTTTATGTCTGTTGCATTGTGATGCCATTCAGCCACCTCATCCTCTGTCACCCTCTTCTCCTTCTGCCCACAATCTTTTCCAGCATCACGGACTTTTTCAATGAGTTGGCTATTTGCATCAGATGACCAAGATACTGGAGCTTCAGCATCAGTCCTTGCAATGAGTATTTAACATTGATCTCCCTTAAGATTGACTGGTTTGATCTTGCTGTCCAAGGGAATCTCAGGAATCTTCTCTAGCACCACGGTTTGAAGGCATCAGTTCTTTGACACTCTGCCTTCTTTACAGTCCAGCTCTCAAAACAGTATGCAACCATTGGGAAGACCATAGCCTTGACTATATGGACCTTTGTTGGCAGAGTAATGTCTCTGCTTTTCAATACACTGTCTAGGTTTGTCATCACTTTCCTGCCAAGAGGCAATCTTCTTCTGATTTTATGGCTGCAGTCACTATCCAAGAAGGGGAAATCTGTCACTACTTCCACCTTTCCCCCTTCCATTTGCTGTGAAGTAATGGGACCGGATGCCATAATCTTATTATTTTTTTAATATTTAGTTTCAAGCTGGCTCTTTCACTTGCCTCATTCACCCTCATCAAGAGGCTCTTTAGTTCCTATTCACTTTCTGCCATTAGAGTGGTATCATCCATATTTCTGAGGTTGTTGATGTTTCTCCCATCTATCTTAATTCCAGCTTGTAGCTCATCCAGCCTGATATTTCTCATGATGTGCTCAGCATATAGGTTAAATAAAGAGGATGGCAGCAGACAGCCCTGTTGTGCTCCTTTCTCAATCCCAAACTAATCAATTGTTCCATACAGGGTTTTAACTGTTGCTTCTTGACCCGCATACAGGTTTCTCAGGAGACAGATAAGATGGTCTGGTATTCCCCTCTCTTTACGAGCTTTTCACAGCTGGTTATGATCCCCACAGTCAAAGTCTTTAGCATAGTCGATGAAACAGAGATAGATGCTTTTTCTAGAATTCCCTTGCTTTCTCTATGATCCAGTGAATGTTGGCAATTTGATCTCTGGTTCCTCTTCCTTTTCCAAACCCAGCTTGAATATCTGGAGGTTCTTGGTTCACATAATGCTGAAGCCTAGCATGCAAGATTTTAAGCATGAGCTTACTAACATGGGAGATGAGTGCAGCTGTTCGATGTTCAGCACATTCTTTAGTACTACCCTTCTTGGGAATTGGGATGAAGATTGATCTTTTCTAGTCCTGTGGCCACTGCTAAGTCTTCCAGATTGGCTGACATATTGAATGCAATACCCTGATGGCATCATCCTTTAGGTTTTTGAATAGCTCTACTGGAATTCCATCTTAACCACTAGCTTTATTGACAGCAGTGCTTTCTAAGGCCCACTTGACTTCACACTCCAGAATGTCTGGCTCAGGGTGACAGACCACACCATTGTAGTTATCTGGTTCATTAAGACTTTTTTTTTTTTGGTACAGTTTTTCCATGCATTCTTTCTATCTCTTCTTGATCTCTTCTGCGTCTACTAGGTCTCTATCATTTCTGTCCTTTATTGTGCCCATTTTTGGGTGAAATGTTCCCTTGATATTTCCAATTTTCATGAAAAGATCTCTAATCTTTCCCCTTCTGTGATGTTCCTATATTTTTACGTTCATTGAAAACGGTATTCTTGTCTCTCCTTGTTATTCTTTGGAACTCTGCATTTAATTGGATGTTACTTTCCCTTTCTCCTTTGCTTTTCACTTCCCTTTTTCTTCAGTTATTTGCAAAGACTCCTCAGATAACCACTTTGCATTCCTCCTTTTCTTTCTCTTTGGGATGGTTTTATTGGCTGCCTCCTGTACAATATTACAGACCTCTGTCCATAGTTCTTCAAGCACACTGTTTACAAGTTCTAATCCCTTGAATCTATTTGTCACCTCCACTGCATATTCATAGGGGATTTGATTTAAGTCATACCTGGCTGGCCTAGTGATTTTCCCCACTTTCTTTAGTTTAAGCCTGAATTTTGCTATGAGAAGCTGATGATCTGAGTCAGCTCTAATCACAGTCAGCTCCAGGTATTTTTTTTTTTTTCTCACTGTATACAGATTCTCCACCTTCAGCTACAAAGAATGTAATCACTTTGATTTTGGTATTGACCATCTGGTGATGTCCACATGTAAAGTTGTCTCTTGTGTTGTTGAAAAAAGGTGTTTGCTATGACCAGTGTGTTCTCTTTGCAGAATTAAATTAGCTTCTGCCCAGCTTCATTTTGTTCTCCAAGACCAAATTTGCCTGTTACCCCAGGTATCTCTTGACTTCCTATTTTGCATTTCAATCCCCAGTGGTGAATAGGACATCATTTTTTGGTGTTCTAGGAGGTCTTGTAGGTCTTCGTGGGAAATAGACTTGAATTACTGTGATGTTGAATGACTTGCCTTGGAAACAACCCAAGATCATTCTGTCATTTTTGAGGTTGCACCCAAGTACTGCATTTCAAACTCTTTTGTTGATTATGAGGACTATTCCATTTTTTCTATGGGATTCTTACCAACAGTAGTAGATATATTAGTCATCTCAATTAAATTTGCCCATTTCCATCCATTTTAGTTCACTGATTCCTAAACAGGGCCTAACTCATAGTAAATATGAATGAATGAATAAATACATATGAATACAGCCCATTTTTCTGCAATTTCAGAGTGTTGGTTGACACCCCTGCTCTTCTATGGATCCCAGATCCCACATAAGTCTGTCTTGCTTTTGACTGAGTGCCTTTAGGAAAGCAAATGTGTCTCTACTCATGTGTATCTTCTGCACTGAACCTGAAACACAGGAGACTTTCAATAAGTTCCAAATCTAACAACAGCATTTTATTTTCCTTCCCTCTAAGTCTCATAGTTCAGGGGATCCATCGATGGAGTTAGCTATCACAAGAAAGGGTATTAGCCAAATGCTGAAGGCTTCCTAGCACTTTTCAAGGCAGGAAGATAAGTCTAGAGAAAAGCAGTGCTCTACAGGAAGCTAAGCCCCATGTAGTGTTAATGGTCACTGTTACTAGTAGTATACTTATTGGGAGTAATTGGATCAGTAATAAGAACAACTAAATAGTACATTCTTCCCTCATGCCATCCATCTGCTAGGTACTATATAGACACAGATTTTAATAATCTTATATACTAATTTATTTTTAATAATTACTCTGAGCACTGACATTTTGTCTGGATTATATCATGTAATCCACAAAAGGGAGGTGTCATTGATATTCCATTTTGAGTGTTTACAAATTTTTTTTCTGTTATAAAATTATCTGCAATTTACAAATGAGAAACTGAGACTGGGAGATTTTGAGTGACTTGCCTGAAGTCACAGCATGGAGTCAAAATCAGGTCTCCTGACTACGAGGCTCTTAACAACTCTGCAACGCTCAGACTGATAAACCAAGGGAAACACCAGGGACCCCATTTGCCTTAGGGTTGAAAACTACAAGTTTCATTTTCTGCAGCTCTAGAGTTTTCTGGGAATTCCTCTTGGTCACATTGGACAGGAACAATTGGTTTAGTTCTTAAAAGGATACAGATATCTGTGAATATTTGCATTTTTAACAGTATGAGGCAGGGAAGGGTTAAGAAGTGTTTTGATTGTGGTTGGCATCATATTTTGGCATAGGATGCCTACTGGCTAACTCAGATGATGCTCCAAACATAATTATTTGCTCTTTTCAAATGAAAGATGATCCATATTTGCAGGAAAAAAAAACATGCTTGGATGGTATGTGTCTATAGCTTCATCCTTGCATTCCCAGATGTCCTAATAAAAAGGCTGTAGAAACCCCACCAATGTTCACAGTGAATTTTGTGAATTAAGTTCCATCATTAGAATCACAATAACTCTGAGTTAGAAATGGCAGTGTGATTTTTAGAGGCTGTCTTTAGGAATGCAGTATACTGATAATAATGGCAGATTTTACACTTAATTTTTCCAGCATTCCTCCCATCCTTCACTCTCTTCCCTCCTCAGTCTGTCACCATGGTAACCTTTCTAAAACAAATGAGAATATTACCTCCTTGCTTAGGAAGCATGAATATCTCCCCTCATGGTCAAGCTTTGTTGTGGTTTGAGACCACTTGTTGGTGCTTTGTGATAAGCAGAAACATAACAAAGACTCCGATTCTGAAGACCTAGAGTGAAACTGAGGAATCTGCATGTTTGCTAAGTACCCTGGTGATTTTTTAAATTAATTTTTATTGGAGTATAGTTGACAATATTGTGTTAGTTTTAGGTGCACAGCAAAGTGAATCAGTTATACATATATTTATGCTTTCTTAGATTCTTTTCCCATATAGGCCATTACAGAGTATTGAGTAGAGTTCCCTGTGCTATATAGTAGGTCCTTAGTGAAAAGTGAAAGTTGCTCAGTCGTGTCTGACTCTGCTACCCCATGGACTATAGAGTCCGTGGAATTCTCCAGGCCATCTCCAGGAATACTGTGGTGGGTAGCCTTTCCTTTCTCCAGGGGGATCTTCCCAACCCAGGGATCAAACCCAGGTCTCCCGCATTGCAGGTAGATTCTTTACCAGCTGAGCCACCAGGGAAGCCCAAAAATACTGGAGTGGGTAGCCTATCCCTTTTCCAGTGGATCTTTCCGACCCAGGAATCGAACCAGAATCTCCTGCATTGCAGGTGGATTCTTTACCAGCTGAGCTACCAGGGGTCCTTATTAGTTATCTACATTTTAGGACCCTGGTGATTTTTGATGCTGGTGGTTAAAACTACACTTTTGAAAATACTGATCTTCAGGATGCAGGTCCACCTCTTTAATCTGACTTTTAAGGCCTTGTTCAGTTTGGCTCTGTGTACCAATTATGCAAAGATGTTTTTCAATCATGGATGGCTATTGCATTTTATGGAGTACTGCTTTTGGCAGTTAGACGGAATTTGTTAACGTCACTCACTCATGTAGGTTTCCTAATCTCTCTCCAACCCACCGACCACTTTCTCCCTACTCCACACTTACTAAACTTACTTCATCATCACTGCCTCTGTCCTGGACTATTGCCCCAGCCTCTGGCCTTACACAGTTTTAATCTGTCTTTTATACTGTCATCAAACACATCTTCAGAAATGCAAAAAATTTATTTTGCTGCCATTTCTGTGAGTCTTTACTGAGTTCCAGACACTGCTTTTAACAGTTTTAAACGCAGTCATGTTGTTATTCCCCCAAACCCTATGAAATGCATACTATCACTCTCCCTGTTTTAAAGCAGAGTGTTAGCAGTAGAAAGTAGTACAGTCAGGATGGAAAGCTGATCATTTTAGCACTCTGTTTAAAAATCCCTCAATGGGACCCCTTCACCTGTGTGATAAAAATCTGTGCTTCAAATATGACTACAAACTGCCTTGCCAGTTTTGTCTCCTCCTTCCTCACATGCTCTCTCTACTCTGCCAGTCTAATAGCTATTCCTGAAATGTATTGGATGGTCTCATACCTCTAGAGCATTATGCATTATATGTAATGCATTATGCAGAAGCCTTCACAAGGCTTTTGTTTGAATAAGAAAACTGCATGCTCCCTAGTCTAACAAACTAGGAGAAAGGTGTCACATGCTGGACAGATCCAGCCCTAAAGGAGAATCCATGGTGAGCAGAAAATGGGCTGGATTTCAGCTTTCCATTCCTCCACACCCACTGCCTTCATATTGCACATGTTGTGTTGGACCCTCACTCCACTGTCATTGTGTGTGCTGATTCCAGGGTCAGCAGTGCCCTTTTGCTCTTCCTGGAAACCTTCCAGAGATCCTCCAGGCAAACTGGCATTACATGCATGTTGCCGCTTTCATGGCATTACATGCATGTGCCCTACCTAATCTTATATAAGTTAGTTTCTTCAACTGTGAGACAGCAACAGTGAAAAGCTATCATTGTGTTAATACATCACTGTGCTGTTTTTTTTTCCATTTATTTTTATTAGTTGGAGGCTAATTACTTAACAATATTGTAGTGGTTTTTGCCGTACATTGACATGAATCAGCCTGTGCTGGTTTTTAACATTACTCAAAGTGGTAGCAGTCAATGCAGAGTCTTTAGTGCTTATTATATTAGAAGGTCACTGAGGTACATCCGTTCATCTAATTAGAATTACCTTACTGATTAGCAGAGATGGGAGCAGGGAGAGATGTGCTGGGATAGAAATATGGAGAAGGTTTCCTATCTTAGAGCCTCTATGAATATCTAGCCTGTGAACTTGCTATTTTTCCAGGCAAGTATGTCTTGTATACTGTACATTTATTGGAAAATTATCTTTGGATCATTTAAATACAAATAACAGTAGTCATTGCAGATTTAATCAGGAGATAATGAACTGTGTCTTGACATATATTTTAAGTAAATGTGGTTTAATAGTGCAGATTGGCAATTTGATCAGCGATTTTCAATAGAATCTGCAAGGGAAAGGCTAAATGTTTTTGGAGCATGGTATGGTTTAAATTACTTAGATATAGCATGACACTGAAGAAAATAATCTAGGGAAAACTGAAGTTATAAAATATAATTATGAAAGATGTTCTCAGTCTTGAATTATACTGTGGTTGCCTCATTGGCTGGTCCTGGCTCTCTTTCTTCCCTATGTTCTTTTTTTATTCATTCTACCTACAATTAATGTTTTCATTCTAAAAAGAAGTGAATTGAAAATCAGTGTCTTACCTAGTTACTCACAGATCTTCTATAAGTTTCTGTGATATTTGAGTAACCACTTGATGCATAAAATATCAGTGAGTGAGTGTAACTTAACATGTGACCTCCTTAAAAGGCATGATAGCTATGAAGGACGGAGGGTAGCACAGTACTGTTAGTTTCACTATATACCTGCAGCAGTCTGCTAGTCACCCCTGCCACCTACCAAAATTTCTTCTCCCCTTCTTCCTCTATTATATCCCATCTAATAACAATATTTCCTGGCATCTATTGAAACAGTGTGCATATTTGCCTGAGTTCTCTTTTCCTTTCCTTTGTGCCAGAACACAGAATCATGACTTCAACCAGGCATGACCAGAGACATTACTCTCAGGCAGTGTTTTTCAGTCAGGGACAGTTTGCTCTCAAGGGGACATTTGGCAATATCTGGGGACATCTTTGGGTGTCACAACTGAGGGATGATTGGCTCCTGGCATCTAGTAAGTAAAGGCCAGAAGTAGCTAAACATCTTCCAAGGCACAGGATGGCCCTTCATCACCCCTGCCCTATATATTAGTATCACTCAGGTTAAAAAACAGTGGTCCAATGGACATTAGAAAATGCTTCAAGTATCTGGGTTCCTGAATAGTTTTGTGGCTCAACTGCTCCATCAGCCTTGGATGGCCATAGAAATAAACAGGAGAGAGAAATAAATATACTTCTGTTTTCTTTAAGCTGCTGTAATTTTGGTCTCCTCTTTGTCCTATGAAGTGGGTAGTAATATTTGTAATTGTACAGATGATGTATTTAAGGTTTATTAAAATCAAATGACTTGTCCAAGATCACATCATGTAATAGGTAACCAACATGATGTTCAAAGGCAGGTATGTCTGATTCCAATTCCTGTCATCTTTGTAGTCTACCACATTGTTCCCACTTCAGAACTTGACTCCAAACCTCTGAACCTGACCTAATGAAAGAAACTCCCCCTAAGGATTGGATGTAAGCCATCTACTTGTATTCTTAAAAATCTCACAGATAATTCTGATGAGCTATCAAAGTCACTGCTATTAAAAAATAGAATTAAGTACCATTTAAAAAGATTTAATCAGTAAACTCCCTCAGTGATTTTCGTTTGGCTTTCCCTAGTTTTTAAGTCTCAATTTTTAGTGATTAGACTTATTAGTATCTCAAACATGCTTCACTTTACATCTCCTTCTCTGTGGTAGCTTGCTAGAGCATGACGTTGTGGACATAGTCATGGTGAACTAACTTCTCTGCTGCCTCTTTGGCTTTTGCTCCTCTTTCCTATGAGCTGGCAGATTATGCCTAAGTCCTACATGTGAGCAACCTACAAGGTATAACAGCCTCAAGTTAGCGGCCAAAGGAATTAGTGGCTGATCCAATTTAAGAATGACCTCCAAGGCAGACTGGAATCTTGGTCATGTAAGCAGGATTCAAAACAGAATCAAGTAGAACAGAAATATTTGAACTAAGGTCTTTAGTGGTAGTTATGCAAGTCCCTGGACACTACATCTTCAGTAGTCGATGCTGGTTGCTCAGGAATTCGCTAGTCTGCTCTAAGAGCTATGCCAGTACCCACTGTGATTCCCTTAGCACAGGAAGATAACGCATATTATATCTAAGACCCTCAGGGTTCCCAGATGGGATCTTTTGGAGTTTCAGTAACCTTGGCAGGTTTTGAGACTCTTTCTCATTGTAGCAAACACAGGGGTCCTGAAATCAGAAACATTCACAATTGTTCTTTCCATTGAGATTTGATGTAAGAAAGGTTCTTGTGAAGAGATCAGGTTATGAGACGCATTATTTAACATGAAGATATATTTATGGCATCAGCCTCTACATAATGTTCTCTCCACTAAAATATGTGTCAATCTTAGACATGTTTGGGTAAAAGAAAATTCTATCACAAACTGGATTCAAGTTCAAGAGCTTAGGGATTTCAAGTTAAGAGTATAGGTCTGGAGACAGACTGCATCAGAAATAAAGTGGACAACAGATAAGAGGACAAAATAAACTGAGATGTTAAAAATCTAGGCAGTCATGAATTTTAGCTTCCATCAGAGCTGAAGAGGAAAAAAAATGTGGGGATTTAGCTATCCAGGCAAATAACAGGAATGGGGAGGAAACACCTGCAGACTGAATATTTGGTCCTGATAAAGAACCAAGTTCTCAGATCAAGGGCATTTATATGATTCTCATTTTGAAAGAAATTCATTTCCCTGTAGTTTTCCCAGACTCTCTGTGGTGAGAATATAGGTAATTGAGAGCATCTGATTGGTGTTAAAAGTTATGCTATTGAATGGAAGAAATTAATTTATATAGATATTAAAATTGCAATTTATTTGTACATTTTAATTGGCATTTATTGAGCCCTGTTTTGGGTAGGTCTCATTCTAGTTCATGGGGAAGGAGGTATTAATGACTCACAGATGTTCTCTTTCAGTAATTCTATGTCTTTTAAGGAGACAGAGAAGCCTGCCTTTACCAGCTGGACTACAATACAGTATAAGAAGGGACATGATGGTAAACATTGTACAGGTTTTTGAAGGAGACCAAAGAACAATAGAGAGATCAGAAAAGGCTTCCTGAAAGAAGTGGGGCCTGGGCTGATTATGAAGAACAAGTAAGAATTAGGTGACAGTGGATGAAGTCAAAGCATAATATAGGCTGAGGGGAAAGTACAAAGGCATAGGAATGTGAGAGATCTTGGTGTTTTGGGATTCATCAAATAATTATTTCTTGAGGCCTGAAATTGTACCAGGAATGGATTTAGGTATTAGGATATATTATGGTTGATACAAACAAGATTCTTAAGCTCAATATTCTATTGAAAGAGACAAATATCCAACTGGAAATTTCATAGAGTGTGAAAAGTGTTTTGGAAGGGGCCATAACGAAGTATGAAGTGGGAACACAGAAGGAGAACATTTATCCCCCTATGGTAGACAAAGAGGAAAGGGTGCAGTATGTCTGAGAAAGCAGCCCTTGGGATGCAACTGTGACTTGAAGAATGAGTATGGGTTAACCAGGTAAAGAATCTGGGGAAGTATCAACAATGAAAATAGCAAACACAAAGGCAATGAGGCAAAGGAAAACCTGAGATATTCAGGAAACTGAGTTTTTTCTGAAAGTTGAAGGTTCAGTTCAGTTCAGTTGCTCAGTCGTGTCCTACTCCTTGTGACCCCATGGACTGCAGTATGCCAGGCTTCCATGTCCATCACCAACACCTGGAGCTTACTCAAACTCATGTTCATTGAGTCAGTGATGCCACCCAACCATCTCATCCACTGTCATCCCCTTCTTCCACCTTCAATCATTCCCAGCATCAGGGTCTTTTCCAGTGAGTCAGTTCTTCACATCAGGTGGGCAAAGTATTGGAGATTCAGCTTCAGCATCAGTCCTTCCAGTGAAGATTCAGGACTGATTTCCTTTGGGATGGACTGGTTAGATTTCCTTGCAGTCCAAGGGACTCTCAAGAGTCTTCTCCAACACCACAGTTCAAAAGCATCAATTCTTCTGTGCTTAGCTTTCTTTATAGTCGAACTCTCACATCCATACGTGACGACTGGAAAAACCAAAGCTCTCACTAGACGAATCTTTGTTGACAAAGTAATGTCTCTGCTTTTTAATATGCTATCTAGGTTGGTCATAACTTTTCTTCCAAGGAAAAAGTGTCTTTTAATTGCATGATTGAAGGTATAGCTAAAATATTTATTGGAATGATTGATCATGGATGTTAAGTTGGATAGAAGAATGAGTACACTGAGGCATTATCTGTAGACAGAGTGAAAATGGAAATGACAAATGACAGGAAGTTTCTCAGAAATTGAACAGGAAGTGTAGGGATAATAAGGAAGTGACAGAGGTGAAAGGATGGGTGATGGAGATTAGTATGGTGGTGGTTTAGTTGCTAAGTCATGTCCGACTCCTGCAGTCCCATGGACTGTAACCTGCCAGGCTCCTCTGTCCATGGGATCCTCCAAGCAAGAATACTGAAATAGGTTGCCATTTCTTTCTCCAGTGATCTTCCTGACCCAGGAATTGAACCTGGGTCTCCTGGGTCATAGGCAGGTTCTTTACTGACCTGCAAGGGCAATTAGTATGGGAAGTATATATTTGTGATGTAAAAGGTAGTGCCTCTTGATGAAAGTGAAAGAGGAGAGTGAAAAAGTTGGCTTAAAGCTCAACATTCAGAAAACTAAGATCATGGCATCTGGTCCCATCACTTCATGGCAAATAGATAGAGAAACAGTGGAAACAATGGCTGACTTTATTTTTCTGGGCTCCAAAATCACGGCAAATGGTGATTGCAGCCATGAAATTAAAAGGCGCTTACTCCTTGAAAGGAAAGTTATGACCAACCTAGATAGCATATTAAAAAGCAGAGACATTACTCTGCCAACAAAGGTCCGTCTAGTCAAGGCTGTGGTTTTTCCAGTGGTCATGTATGGATGTGAGAGTTGGACTATAAAGAAATCTAAGTGCCGAAGAATTGATGCTTTTGAACTGTGGTGTTGGAAAAGACTCTTGAGTGTCCCTTGGACTGCAAAGAGATCCAATCAGTCCATCCTAAAGGAGATCAGTCCTGGGTGTTCATTGGAAGGACTGATGTTAAAGCTGAAACTCCAATACTTTGGCCACCTAATGCGAAGAGCTGACTCATTTGAAAAGACCCTGATGCTGGGAAAGTTTGAGGGCAGGAGGAGAAGGGGATGACAGAGGATGAGATGATTGGATGGCATCACTGACTCAATGGACATAGGTTTGGGTGGACTCTGGGAGTTGGTGATGGACAGGGAGGCCTGGTGTGCTGCTTTTCATGGGGTCAAAAAGAGTCGGACACGAATGAATGACTGAACTGAACTGAAAAGGTAGTGGAATTCTGGCTGATAACAAGGTCCTCACTGTGACGATGGAAGTATTGAGCAGGTGTGGGCCACCAGTGATGAAACAAGTGAGGGACTTATAGGCCAGTGCATTGAGAAGTTACACACATAGATGTGGGATCATCCAAGATAGTGACAGGATATACAAGAGTTGGTGTATAAGGGTGGCCATGAAAACTGTAAATGAGAGCAACACCAAAGAAAAGAAAGTGGCATATAGCTGGCAGGAGATTTTTCCAGTGTACAAAATAGCCCTAGAAATAGAGGTAGATGCAGATCTTCCTGGGTGACCTAGTGGCACTTGATGCTGTTGAAGTGACCAGCGGACTCACTGGACACAGGAGTTCCTGTTAATGTGGAAGATAAAGGAAATACACAATTCAGAGGTTAAACTTGTAGTGGAATATGTCAAGAGCCCAGAGGAATAGCTTTGGAGAAAAGAAAGCTGAGGTCAGGCATGGGGGATGGAAAGGCACAGTGGGTTTGGGAGAAGAGTATGGGATATTGACAGGCCTTGCATTTGGAGCAGGGTGCGACTCAGCAAAGATGAGAGGCCTGGTGACTTTAGTTAGGTTTCAGTCTCCAAAGGATACCTACATGCATCTGGGTCAGACCCTGTGCAGACAGCAGGGGTCATTTCCACAACAGCATTGGGAATGTAGGCCAGCACTATACCATCCCGCTTTCCTGTCTTGTTGATCTCCCCTTCCTGCTTGACAGGTTCAGCCAGATCTTCTAAACCCCATTGCTTCTGAAAGGTCCTGTTGACAGTCAGCCATCAGGCAGCTTCTCACAACACTTGCTGCTGGTCCATTGAGCATTGGTTCTCTGCAACATCCTCAGCTCACTCAGCTTCATCACCCTGCGATCCTTGGCCAGAGTGACTAGCCCCTGAGGTGTGAGGTGCTTGAAACACATCTCGGTCCTGCATGCATTTCTGTGTCTCATTGTGAGCTTTGTCTCAACCGGGACATCCAGCTGTCTTGCAGGGAAGTCCACGAAACCCAAAGAGTCCAAAATTGGGAACCCATCCAGTGTCTCCAAACTGCGAAGTCCCCCTGTTTGGTGGTGTACATCGTATTTCTCCAGTCGCTTAGCTTTCATCAGGATCCTTGAATACCTTTATAGTTTATACAATTGAGGTTTGCTTTTCAGCCTGAATTTACTCAACAATGCCCGAGAGAGATGTTTATGTGCATTCATTCTTCATGTTTCACTTTGTAGTGATCCTGATAACACTTTACATTTATATAGCATTTTTACTCCTAAAAACTTAAAGCAAATAAGAAATGAACAACCTTCCCATGTCCCTGGAAGACAAACATATGATACCTCAGTGCTGCAGCCTCTAAAATGCATTTTCACTTGGAACAACTTTTATTGAAAACAATATCTGAGGCGCTATCAGCGGAACTTTCTGAATCTGAGTAATGTAGCTCCTATCTCTGAATCAGCAGCATACCCTCCATGTCCACAATGAAATTATTTATGAGTTGGGAACTATGTTTGGACCATCTTTTTAAAGTAAAGAATCTTATCCTTTCTATATCCGATGCTGACAACAGAACCACAGCACATGTTCAAAACCCAGAGGTGACATAACATGGATTTTAGGAGCTAGAGTGGAAAAAGTGTCTTGTGGCATGGTAGACAGAACATGGTCCCATGTGCCAAAAAATTAGCTGATTTAACTTCATAAATATGTATTTAGTGTCTTATCAAGAAGGAATAGGTTGACTGCAAGTAATAGGAAACCCAGGGACCAGTGTGACAAATGCTACAGAACTTCATTTCTATGTAAAATTCCCCTGCCAGGCAGGCCTGGCTTGATTGGGCAGCTCTGCTCCATGAGGTCCTTAGGAACTTAGTCTTCCTCCAGCTCATTATGCTTCCTTTCTGTGTCTTTGTAGGTAAAAATGGTCCGGGGAGCAGAGAAGAATGAGAACAAAGAAAGTCAAAGTTGTCTTATGTAGGAAGTTCTTAGAAGCAGCCACAAAGGTAGGACATTTCCATGTACTTACTTTTGTCCAGAACTTCATCATATGGTCACAACTAACTGTAAGGGAGGTTGGAAAATTTACTTTCTATGTGAGTGGCCATGTTCTCAGATAAAAACTCTATTACTATGGAGAAGGAACAGATATCAGGGGAAGGCTATTAAGTTGTTAGTATCAATAGCTCTTTGCAGTAGCTGCAAGTCACTGCTGTCAGAGGTCTTGCTTTTCCACAAAGTTCCTGTTTGACCTTGGGCAAGCCAATTTTATTTTAATTCCCCTGACTGCAAAATAAAGGGATCATACTGGATAGTCCTCAATGGTCCTCTTATTTCTAAAAGCCTGAGGATAAATAAATAGCCAGATAAGTGAATAAATGACAGCAAAACGGCTTAGGGTTTTCGTAAGAGTTCAATAGGCTTAAGAAGGTCGCTAAATCCATGCTGTTGGACTCTGAATTAATTATGGTAAGTACGAGCAAATAGTAAAGCTATGGGCATAGTTTTTCTGATCAACACTTTATTTAAAGCTTTAATTACTCAGCAGGGCCTAGGTTGACATAACTTGGTGCCAATTAATAAGCTTAGGGTTGAGCCTACTATTCCGGCTCAAGCCCCAAATAGTAAATACAAAGTACCAATATCTTTATGGTTCTTAAGATCTTTCCCCTTAAAATCTAAATTGTACAGATAATTGTATCATGACTTTTGTGATAATAGTCTTTGTTTTACAATTCTACTACTTAGGCTTGTATCCCTAAATACTGTGATTTAGCATTTCCTACTTTTGGAATCCAAGAATTAACTCATTCTGTATGTAGTATCTTGTGAAATGGATCTGATTTTGAAGTTATATTTGTGTGATTCATTATATAGCTTTACTTTGTGCATTTTTATTCCTAAGTGATATGTCATTATCTAGTATATCCTACAATTTATCATTTCAACTGTTGACATTTGAATTGTTTCAGATTTTTGACTCATATGAGTGATGCTACTTCTCATGTACCTGTGCACTTCTCATGTTGGGTGTATGGTCACATTTCTCTAGTGTAGACATTTTTAACCTGGAATTATTTGACTCCCACGGGAGTTTTTAGGATCATAAAAATGTCATACAGTCTTGAAAGTAGTTGTACCCATTTAACTCCAGTCAACAGTACTTGCAACTTCTTGTGGCTCTTCATTCACTTCAACATTTGATATTGATAGATTTCTTAATATAGATCATTCTTCTGTATATGTTAGGTTTATGAAGCAGAACAGTCCTGAATATAGAAGAGACATTACTAGTGAAAGGTGTCCTAAGGAGTATGGAAGCAAAAGAAAAGAATACTATTTGTTTTATAGTTGATAAGTTGCTCCGTCTTGTCCGACTCTCAGTGACCCCAGTGGATTGTAGCCCACCAGGCTCCTCTGTCCATGAGATTTCCCAGGTAAGAATATTGGAGTGTGTAGCCATTTCCCTCTCCAGGGGATCTTTTCAACCTAGGAATTGAACCCAGGTCTCAATAAGGATTCTCAAGTTTTATGTGCCTCACATGCTGTCACCAGTCTGAGGGGAGAGAAGGGATAGTTAACAGTGGCGAGTTCCTGAGGAGGGGGAAGAGATTCAGAGCACAGGATTCCCTTGGAAAGGACAAAAGATCCCACAGTAAACATTTATTTCAAATACAGACTCCTGAGCTTCACACCCAGAAATTCTGAGTCAGTAGTTCTTGGTTGAAGCCCAGGAATCTGCTATTTAAAAAGTACTCAGAGTGTTTCAGGAACAAGTGGTTCAATATATACAAGCAGCTCATACAACTAAACATAGAAAACCCAACCCAATGAAAAAAAAGGGCAGAAGAAACAAACAGACATTTTCTCCAAAGAGAAAATGCAGATGGCCAACAAGCACATGAAAATATGCTCAGCATCACTAAATATCAGGGAAATGAAAATTAAAACCATGAGATATCACCTCACCTGGCAAAATGGCTATCAACAAGTCCACAAATAACAAAGTTGGTAAGGATGTGGAGAAAAGGGAACCCTTGTACACTGTTGGTGGGAATGTAAATTGGTGCAGCCATTGTGGAAAACAGTATGGAAATTTCTCAAAAAACTAAAAAAATAGAACTACCACAATACCCAGCAATTCCAGTCCTTGGTATATATCCAGAAAAAAAAAAATGAAAACACTTATTCAAAAAGATGCACCCCCATGTTTATAGCAACATTATTTACAATAGCCAAAACATGGAAGCAACCTAAGTGTCCAACAGATGAATGGATAAAAGAAGATTTGCTATATATACCCAATGGAATACTACTTGACCATAAAAAGGCATGAAGTAATGCCATTTGCAGCAAAATGGATGGACCCCTAGAGATTATCATACTAAGTGAAGTAAGCCAGACAGAAATACAAATATCCTATGATATCATGTATATGTGGAATCTAAAAAATAAACTAGTGAATTAAACAAAAAAGAAACAGACTCATAGATACAGAAGACAAACTAGCAATTACCAGTGAGAGGGAACGGGCAACATAGGGATAGAAAAAAGGGGTTATTATGAAATTATATGAAATTGTGTGTGTGAAACTTTGAAAATTGTAAAGCATTATAGAATTTAAGGAATCTTGCATTCAATAAATTTTTAAGTAAAAAGTACCCAGAATATTTCAGATACAAGTCAAGAACTATCTTTGATAAACACTAACTCACAAATTTAGACCAAAATGCTTGCTGTGTAGGCACTATTCTAACTTCAATTAGGTACAGCAATTCTTTGAGAGCATTTTGATTTGTTTTCCTTAAAATATATTTTGGTCAGTTATTTTCATTATACAGGTAAATAAGCACAGTATAGCAAAGTGTAGGGAGAATGAAATATAATCCCATCCCTCAAAATAGTCACTGATTAGGTTTGGGCATACCTCTTTCAAAATTTTCATTTTTCTATTTTCTCACCATATTTTTGTTCCTATAGCTAGCTTGATTTTGTGTCTTCCCTTTCCACTCAGCATTAGAATGTTAACAGTTTCCATGTTATTACACACTGTTTATAAACATTTTATGGTTGACCATTTCCACAGTCTGTTTTCTCAATTACCTGGTTTTTGGAAGCACATATAAGGAAGGCTATCATCCCACACATGCCCCCATAAGGATATTCCAGATTATAGCCTATTCTGACTCAGTTCAGTCACTCAGTCATGTCTGACTCTTCGTGACCCCATAGACTGCAGCATGCCAGGCTTCCCTGCCCATCCCCAACTCCTGGAGCTTGCTCAAACTCATGTCCATTGAGTCAGTGATGCCATCCAACCATCTCATCCTCTGTATCCCCTTCTCCTTCTGCCTTCAATCTTTCCCAGCACCAGGGTCTTTTCCAGTGAATCAGTTATTTGCATCCAGTGACCAAAGCTACTGACTGATTAGCTCTAAATTCACGTGTTTCTCTCTTACTCAAGAAAGCAGTCATACTGACTTCCCAGGATGATTCACTGTCCCCTTCTTTTGTATGACTCTTTCATACCACCTTCTCTCTACTCACAGCTCTGAAACTTACTCTTGAACCACCTTCATGTTCAGGTGATGATTTTACCCCCTACCTCCTTGAGAAAACTAAAGTAGGCAGAAAAGAACGTCTATAGACTCGCTTCACCATGTCTACCCATGTACAAGGAAATACTAGGCTTCTTGTCTGTTGACTGTGAGGGAATTCCTGCAACATTATATATTCTGCTTCTTGGGATTCTGCCTCTTGGGTACTAGATGCCAAGTATTTTCCACCAGCACACCGTTGATGATTCACTTTCTCCAGATGCACTGTGTTGTATATTATATCCCTGGTCCTTGTTTATCTTAAAACTGGAAGCCTGTTCCTTTGAACCACCTCCACATCTGGTAGCTACAAATCTGCTATCTTTTTTCTGTGACTTTGGTATTCTGTTTTTGTTTTATAGATTCCACATGTGGGATTAAACAGCATTTGTCTTTATCTGTCTTTGTGTATTTAGCATAATGCCTTCAAGGACCATCCATATTCTTGAAAATTGTAGGATCTCCTCATTTTTCATGGACAAATAATATTCCATTATTGATAGAAAACATTTTCTTTATCTATTCCTCCATTAATGGACACTTAGGTTGTTTCCATGTCATGTGTGTCATGAACTATGCATCTTCGGCTTTTCAATTTAACAGTCCTTGGTCTCAGATCTTGGTCCTTGGTCTTCAATTTTCATTAATCTGCTTGGTGATCTCATGGAGTCTTAGGAGATAAATCAGATATCTCATAGCTTGAACTGAAATTTTATCAAGGCTAAAATCTTGGTTTGTACCCCACAGTGCTACTCCCATTCTCCTTTATGTCAACATATGGCAAATCTGTTCTTCCAATAGCTCAGGCCATGTACCTGGGGACTGTCCTTGATTCCTCTCTTCCAGTCATGCCTCCCATCCTATACCTTTCTGGTTCTCCCTTTACCTATATCCAAAATTACAGTCTTTCTCCCCATCTCCACTGTGACTGCCCTTATGCACACAACCATTACCTCTCAGCAGAGTCACTGGATTGTCTCCCACCTGTGGGCAGTGATATAATTTTTGAGTTAGAGAGAGAGGCACCTGGACCTCAAGCTACAACTCTAGATAAGGTGCTAGTTGGAACGGGGGACTGTGGTTGAGTCAACATCATATTTAGGGAATACTGTGTGGTCAGGGGTAGGGACGAGTACTATAAGTGTTGCTGCTTTAACAGACACAGAAGTGAGATGCAAACATCTAGCCCTTGATTGAACCAGGCAGGGAATTCCAATGGATAGGGCTTGAGAAGTATGAGTCAGACCCCATGACGAGGGAGAGGAATGGGCTTTGAAAGAGGGGTGCCCTGTGTGGGGGGTCGGGAAGACGTATGCTTCAGAGGAGAGAACCTCCCAGAATTCTTGTGCAGAAAAGCACAATAATATTTTGTTGGCATTGTTGGTGACTCACTAAGAGCACAAGGCAGGAGTGAAGATGCTCCTGGGCATCCTTGGGGGAGCAATAGGAATGTTCTGAGAGACTGGACCTGTGTCATTTCCAGCCAACTCTGAAGCCCCTCACCCTTTGAGGTTTCACCCATCTTTGCAGCTGGCCTTGAGGATCCCACTCAAACCTGTCATCTGATATCTTATCAATATCTGTAAACACAGTCCAAGAAAACACCAAGACCAAGAGAAGGAGGCTTGAAGCCTTTCTTTGTTGAGACTAAGGTCTCTTTACAGAATGACTAAGGGAGCCCTCTTTGCAGCCAACTTAGAGAGACTGAGGATTCTGAGACCAAATATGGCCTTTTAGGTCTTAACGCGTCCATAGAGCAAAGACAAGGCATCTGGCTTCCCAGACGTGTTTGCACAGGCATTAGGAGCCACCTTTGAATGCCACATTGATGCTTTTTCCCACGTAGAGTCTATTATGACAGCTTTTTCTATTAAATTATGGCTGGAGGCACAGAACAATGTCTGCTGTGCTGGAATGTTGCAGGAGAGCCCACAGAGAGCATTGGTAATGAACAAGCACTGGTATTTGGGCCAGTTCTGTTGCACTCTGTAGACAGTCACAGGGATAGAGTTGTCTGGCTGACATTTTGAATGAGTATAGGGAGTGATTAAAAGTATTTTCTTACAATTAAGATTTATAAAAAGTCATTATCAATTTAAATATCTTCTCTAATAGCCCAACTAAGGCAAAGTGGGTCTTAGCTTTTATATTATGGATTAGTTATTCAAAGTAAGATAATGAGAATTTGGGTGACATTTATAGATAATTCTGTCACCAGTGAGAAGAAAAATAAAAACAATATCTATTCTTCAATACCTAGTAGGAATAAATCAAATTGAGTCACACACGTTAGAGTGCTTACATTTTACCTATTTCTAAAAATATTTTTGTATGATATGGAATTTGCAGAGCCCTGTTGTGTTTTATGACCCAACAAGCATGTTTCATTCATATACTAAAATCTCTTCCTTTTAGGTTTTTACTAAAATGTTATTGGTATACTAGTTTTATAAAATCAATAAATTACATGAAATAAGAAAAGAAAGAGGACAAAATTATAGACCAGTTAATGAAGCCTTATAGGCAATGTGTTCCTTCTTATGAAATTGGTTTGGCTGTTATATGCTTTCTCATAATTAATGGATTAATTAGATTCTTAATACCTTTTGGAGACAGTCAGCATTAAACCCATTTTATACCTAGGATAATTGAGGTATGAAGAAACTGACTTTTCTCAAGGTCACACAAATTTAAAGTTGTAACTTCAAGAATTAAACCTCAGGATATTGATATCTTGCTTACATATAGCAGTACACTATGGTATGTGCTTGTGTGTGTGCATGCATGCATGTGCGTGCTCAGTTGTGTCCAACTCTTTGCAACCCCATGCACTGTAGCCCATCAGGCTCCTCTATCCATAGGATTTCCCAGGCAAGAATACTGAAGTGGGTTGCCATTTCCTTCTCCAGGGTATCTTCCCAACTCAGGAATCAAACCCATGTCTTTTGCAACACCTGCATTGGCACAAGGACTTTTTGCCACTGTGCTATTTATCTTCTCATATAAACCCTATAGCTAAATTTAGCCAGAGCAAGGAAAGACAATGTCTCATCTCAGCTTAAATTGTGACACTGGGTATGTGGCTACAGGTATGGTAAGAACAGTTAGTTTCCTAAGAGGTTGTCAAAAGATCCTGGGAAGTAATGGTTTCAAGTATTTCCTTTAAGGTGGGGATCTAGTACTTCCTCAAGGGAGCACTATACCGGGATAAATCTCATCGGACTGATTATCTTAAGTCTTAGTCCTAGGGCATCCCAGCTTTCGACAGCTTGCTGTGTGACTATGAATGGCAATATCTAAGGCCTGTTTTAGCTCTAAAATCAGAGAATGCTCAGATTCTGTGCCATGCAGAATGACATTACACAGTGCTGGCTTGAAGGTGTGCTGACAGTTAATTTGAATAATTAGTTTTATTATAATGGCTTTGGGAACTTAAACCAACACAGGTTCCCCCTCTGCCTTGCCGCCTGCTCTCATACTTCAAAGGTCTCTCTAAAGTTCTCCCTCATACTTTAGAAAACTTTAGAGGTCTTTAGAGAACCTCAGGGTTCTTGACCCTAACTTTCCTGATCAGTCTTAGAAATATTTACTTATATTTCTTTAGCTGTGGTGTTTACCTTTTTAGGTACCTTGCAATTAGTAGTGTTTCTTCCTGTGGTTGATAATATTGTTGCCACAGATAATAGCATTGACAGAGAGCTGGAAGAAAGCCCAGTGATTTAGTCCACTTGAATCCATTATCAAGGGTATTTGGGGGTTATGTAACCCAGTTCCTCCTTGTTATATTCCCCTGTTAAAAATTAACCATCTGGCTCAGTAGAAGCTGCCTTCTAACTGTTTTTCATAACAGACGCCCTCGTGCCAAATGTTGGTTCCCATGGAAATGATTTAAAACATGCATTAAAATCTGGGAATGACTGTGTTTTCTCCATCTAATGGCTTTCATTGTCTTCTGTAGCACCAAGTTTCTATTTTATGGACTTTTACATAATTGTTACCTGTTGGAGATACTACCAGAACAGGGGCTGCAATTCAAGGGTGGATCTACTATCTTCCAGGGTTATAAATGTTGAATAATTATGGAGGAAACACATAGAATCAAATACCTTAAGTCTGTCACATAAATGAGTAAGAGATTCAGAAACTGTTAATGAAACACCATATTAAATGCTTTAGGGTAAATTCTAAAGGTTTGAAATCCCTCTACTCTTGGAAAACTTATTTGATTAGGGCTATTAAAGGTAAAATAAACTATTTTTTATGGAGCAAAATAGACTTTTCAAGCTGTCATGCTACACTTTCTGAGTGCTAGATTTTAGTACTCCAGTACCCTTTAGTGCACTAACCCTTTTAAATAGCTAGTTTTCTAGGCAAAATATATGTGAATTGTAATGGAAGGCATCAGAATCTTTACCACTCTCAACTCCCGAATAATTTTTCAACTCAAACTAGTGAAAGTCCCTGATAAGCAAGGAGCAGCCCATCACTCCTACAATACCAACATCCACTTTCAGGAAAGTTACTGGGCTGAAAAATGTAAACACTTATTTACTAATAGAAGTTGAAAGGAAATTCCCTTTGGTGCAATGAAATGATCCACAAATGAAGACTAAAGAGAAAAAAATGAAAGTACTCAGAGGGATAAACATGGCTTGTTTGGGGGAGTTGGACCTGTTTCAGGTAATTTAATGCATGCACAGGAGAGAGAGTGTTCACTGGTGCAGAATTTGGGGAGTGGGGAGAAGTAGCCTATTCAGGCATTTTCAATAAAAGTAAAACCATATCTTTAATCATAATAACAACGTTAGCATTTTGCTCTCTTACTGTGTGGTACTGTGGTAAAGATGATCTCTACTTATTTAATTTTTATGAGAGACCTATGAGATAGGTAATGTCACTCTCCCCTTTTACAGATGAGGAAACTGAGGAACACAGTGTGTTTAGATCTCTTCTTCACTGTCTCTACTAAGAGTTGGCATTGAATCTGTGTCCAGCTTTTCTCCATGCTGCACTGCCTCTCATAGAAGTAATGTCTTTATGTGTAGCCATTTTGGATATACCCAGAACATGTTTCTTAACCTTCCTTAAGAGCGTGCAGCAGACATAATTTATCTTTTCTTCAATGGCTGAGATATGACTTCCTGAAAGATATACTCTGGACTGATCTCATCATTCCCCTTAATCCCTGTTTACCCCACTCACCAGTGGGTACCCAAATTACCTACTCATCTTCACATAGTGTTCTAATCAGACGCCATTGCTCATCCTTAATTGATTTTCCAGAATGTTCTTTTGTACTCTCTGGAACAGATAGTCCTCAGCACATCTCTCAATATATCAACTCTTTCAGTGTTTACTTCATGTTCAGGGTCCAGCTGAAAGCTGGCATTCTGTTGTTGATAGAGACTTTTCCACAGCCTTATGAAATGGGGAGCTGAATTTTGCTTTCTCTCTGTCACTTGCTTCCACACTGTTGATCTCAACATTCTAATTTCCGAGGGTTTTTGTCCACCACTAATTCTGTCAGCATTCTTACTACGGATAGTACATCTCTCTTATCAAGGGTCTATCTAGTAGGTTTCTCTTCCATCTCACTCCAATGACTCAACACACCCCAGACCTTGTCATTAGCAATAAGAGCTTCACAGTTCGTATCCATTTGGGGTATCACTCTCTAACAATGCGACCTGTCCAGTGAGCTCATTTGGAATACCTTCAATACCAGTTCTTTTACCCCATCGTGACGTGTTAGGATTTGACTGTGCCGCATTTTTACTGCTCATTCTCAGTCTCATGACACTGTTTCCCTTACTGGTTTATAGCCCATGCTCCATCATTAAAATCACTGTATCACATATGTCCCCAGCTCCCTGGCACCACGCTCCTGTCCTACTTGCCCATCGTTGATAGACTCTGCCCCCACGCCTGAGCAGCTCTCTGTAGCTAAAGGAAAACCCATGGCTGGACCCTTGGTGCTGCCTGGCAGTCTTGCTACTTTCCAGTATTTTCATTCTCACACTCTTCAAGAATAATGCATAAGATTTATCCAGTCTTAACAAGTATCCCATACTGTTCCCCCTTGTAAGATTTACATTTTGTTTCACTGAGAAACTAGAAGCAGATGAGAATTAACTCTCACTTTTTTCCTATTATCAAGGCTAGGAACCTAACATCTATTCCTTGAAATTGTTATACCAGATTTAATGTTGTTGCTCTTCAGCTGCTAAGTCCTGTCTGACTCTTTGTGACCCCATGGGCTGCAGCACAGCAGGCTTCCCTGTCCATCACCAACACCCGGAGATTGTTCAAACTCATGTCCATTGAGTCAGTGATGCCATCCAACCACCTCATACTCTGTCACCCCCTTCTCCTCCTGCCTTCAATCTTTCCCTGCATCAGGGTCTTTTCCAAAGAGTTGGCACTTTGCATAAAGGAGCCAAAGTTTTCAGCATCAGTCCTTCCAATGAACACTCAGGGTTGATTTCCTTTAGGATTGACTGACTTGATCTCTTTGTTGTGCTAGGGACTCTCATGAGTCTTCTCCAATACCACAGTTCAAAAGCATCAATTCTTCAGTGCCCAGCCTTCTTTATGGTCCAACTCTCACATCCATACATGATGACTGAAAAAAAAAAAACACATAGCTTTGACTATCCAGACCTTTGTGAGCAAAGTGATGTCACTGCTTTTTAATGTGATGTCTAGGTTTGTCATAACTTTTCTTCCAAGTAACGAGTGCTTTTAAATTTCATTCCTGCAGTCACTGTCTACAGTGATTTTGGAGCCCAAGAAATAAAATGTATCACTGTTTCCACTTTTCCCCCTTTGCCGTGAAGTGTTGGCACCTGATGCCATGATCTTCGTTTTTTGAGTGTTGAGTTTTAAGCCAGCTTTTTCACTCTCCTCTTTCATGTTCATCAAGAGGCTCCTTAGTTCCTCTTTACTTTCTGCCATTAAAGTGGTATCATCTGCATATCTGAGGTTGTTGCTATTTCGCCTGGCAGTCTTGATTCCAGCTTGGAATTCATCCTCCCAGCATTCTGCATGATATACTCTGCATAGAAGTAAAACAAGCAAGGTGACAATATATAGCCTTGATGTACTCCTTTCCCAGTTTTGAACTCATCAATTATTCCATGTCTGATTCTAACTTTTGCTTCTTGACCTGCATACAGGTTTCTCAGGAGACAGGTAAAGTGGTCTGGTACTCCCATCTCTTTAAGAATTTTCCACAGTTTTCTGTGATCCACACAGTCAAAGGCTTTAGCATTGTCAATGAAGCAGAAGTAGATGTATTTTGGAATTCTCTTCCTTTTTCTATGATCCAATGGATGTTGGCAATTTGATCTCTGGTTACTCTTCCTTTTCTAAATCCAACTTGAACATCTGGAATTTCATGGGCCACATACTGTGGAAGACTGGCTTGGAGAATTTTGAGCATTACTTTGCTAGCATGTGAGATGAGTGCAATCGTACAGTAGTTTGAACATTCTTTGGCATTGCCCTTCTTTGGGATTGGAATGAAAACTGACCTTTTCCAGTCCTGTGGCCACTGCTGAGTTTTTCAAATTTGCTGGCATATTGCAGCACTTTCACAGCCTCATCGTTTTTAGGATTTGAAATAGGTCAACTAGAATTCCATCACCTCCATTAGCTTTGTTGGTAATAATGCCTCCTAAGGCCCCCTTGACTTCACACTCCAGGATGCCTGGCTCTAGGTGAGTGACCACACCATTGGGGTTATCTAGGTCATTAAGACCTTTTTTGTACAGTTCTTCTGTGTATTCTTCCCACCTCTTTTTAATCTCTTCTGCTTCAGTTAGGTCCTCATTGTTTCTGTCCTTTATTGTGCCCATCTTTGCATGAAAAGTTCTCTTGGTATCTCCAATTTTGTTTTGTTTTTTTTTCTCTTTGAAGATCTTCGTTCTTTCTCATGCTATTGTTTTTCTCTATTTCTCTGCATTGTTCACTTAAGAAGGCTTTCCCTGGAACTCTGCATTGAGTTGGGTATATCTCTCCCTTTCTCCTTTGCCTTTTGATTCTCTTCATTTCTCAGCTATTTGTAAGGCCTCTTTAGACAGCCAGTTTGCCTTCTTGCATTTCTTTTCCTTTGTGATGGTTTTGGTCACCACCTCCTGTACAATGTTACCAACATCTGTCCATAGTTCTTCAGGTACTCTATTTACTACATCTGATCCCTTGAATCTATTTGTTACTTCCACTGTATAATCATAAGGAATTTGATTTAAGTCATACCTGAATGGCCTAGTGGTTTTCCCTACTTTATTCTATTTAAGTATGAATTTTGCAGTAAGGAGCTGATGATCTGAGTCACAGTTAGCTCCAGGTCTTGTTTTTGCTGTCTGTATGCAGCTTCTCCATCTTTGGCTGCAAAGTATATTATCAATCTGATTTCAGTATTGGCTATCTAGTGATGTCCATTTGTAAATTTATCTCTTGTGTTGTTGAAAACGCATGTTTGCTATGATCAGTGCATTCTCTTGCCAGAATTCTGTTAGTCTTTGCCCTACTTCATTTTGTACTCCAAGGCCAGGCTTGCCTGTTACTCCAGGTATCTCTTGACTTCCTACTTTTGCATTCCAATCCCCTATGAGGAATAGAATATCTTTTTTTTTTTTTTGTGGTAGTTCTTGGAGGCCTTTTAGGTCTTCACAGAACTAATCAACTTCAGCTTCTTCAGCATCGGTGGTTGGGACATAGACTTGAATTACTGTAATGTTGAATGGTTTGCCTTGGAAACTAACCAAGATCATTCAAAACCCCTGTCCTGACCATGACCTTCATGTACTCTTTGTGACCACTCCACTGAAATGGCTCCTGTGAAGATCTCAAACCACCTCCTTCTTTCCCAGTGGCATGCCATTTTCTTTTTTTTTTTGTCAGCAGCAGTGGACACAGTTGAGCATGCCTTCATTCTAACATACTGTGTCACCTCATTGTCTCGAGGTCTCTCCTCCTCCATTTTCTAAATATTGGAACATATTTAGTGACCCATCCTTCTCTCTCTTCTTTTCTCTGTATTTACACTTCTTCTCAGTAACCTCACCCTTTACCCTGGTTTCATATGCAATTTATATTCTGGTGACTTTTGATATCCAGACTCAGCATCCAGCAGCACCCATACCTTCTACACTTGGAAACCTAAGAGACTTCTAACATCTTTCTACTTGGAAATCTAAGATACTTTTAACATCTCTAAGAGACAACTGTAGCCACCATTCAGTACTACTCTTCTCCCCCATCTTTGTCATCTTTGCCGTAGTCCCATTGTTCCTGGACTTGATGCTAGTTGTCTCACTTCCGGCCCTGGAATTTCTGTCAGCTCTGCCTCCAATATATATTCTGAGTTTGGAATCCCCATAACATCTCTTCAACTCTACAGCCTATGGGGTTTTGTTAAAAGTTAAGACAGATCTGAGTAAAAGTCAACCTACAAATAAGGCCCTTTAATTCCTTTGTATTCCGGCCTCCTTTTGTCTCTGTGAAGTGCAGTCTTTGCTCTCTCTGCTTGGCTCCTGTTATATTGGGCAGCCTTCTTTTCCTCAGACAAACCTCAGACCCTTTTCTCTCTATGCTCTGCTAGGAAGTCTCTCTTTGCCCCTGCTCATCACAGTTTCTTTCCTCAGCTGCTGCTTTCTTCCTGACACTTATTTATACAAGAAACTGTATTTTTAAACATTTTTGTTTATGTTTTTCCCCTCACACTGAAGTGTCACCCCAAAGAGGACAGATAGCTTAGCTGTTTTGTTCATTCCTATGTGTCTAGGAAGTTGTTCAATAAATGCATGTGGAATGAAATACCCTCTTCTCCTTGTTGTGGCTCAGGTACTGTCTCTCTCCCTTGCTCTCCCTGCCTATGGGGACTTGAATAGAAATTTGACAATGCAATTCCTGTCATTTGCCTTACAAGGTTATTACTCATCTTGCAGTGGACCAGATACACATAAATCACTAAAGGACCATTTATAATCATGCACATATTTCAGGAGAAAGAAACATCCCAGACACTCCAGATTTTCTGCCCACTCTGTCTTCATTACTTAACAGTTTTTCTAGTGAAAAAAAAAAGCTTTTTATTCAAATTCTACTCACATATCAAAAATATTAGGCACTTTTATGTCCCTCACCTGATTTGAAACTCAAAATAATGTTAGGAAAACATAGGATTTCTATTTTACAGATGAGAAACTGGAACCCAGTGACATTAGATCTTGCTTGCATTCTTGTTCTACATAACATAGAGAGGACTTAAATCCACGTCCTGCATAATCGCTATTAAGTCACGGGGGTATTGTTTATTTGTTTTATTTTGTGAGTCTTTTCTGCAAGGGACATAAGGTTAACAGAGCAAGAGTTGGCAGAGTTAATACATTGAATGAATTGCAAAATATTTGGTATCAGAACTGCTTGCTGCTAGGCTGAGAGGGAGTTAAATATCAGGAGGGCACAGGGCGCTAGGAACAGAATGTTCTGGAAGGGTAAAAAAGCTCTGGCAAAGTTTACTTATTTTATGATCATAATAAAATGTGTGTGTGTGTGTGTGTGTGTTTGTGTTTGCTACAGACAAGAATGCTATAAATTTGTGCAAAGATAAAGCTGAGCATAAAATTATTTTATGAAGCCATAATCATTATTATGAATATCAGTGAATATCAGCAATATAATAATATCTCAGACTGAGTTCTGCTGGGCTATTTGTTCATGGTAAGTAACCTCAGACTACCTTTTTGTTTTACTCCAGTTCTTGCATTTTCTTTTTAAAAAAATGCTTTTTGTGAAAGTTTCTACCTTTAGTCCTCCCATCGCATCTATTAAGTAATTCACTCCAGATGTTCTCATACTTACCCAGAAGGATATACATGTATGCATATGTATACACATGCACATGAAAATGGTCTGTGCTATATATGTATTATTTTATAACTTAGCTTTTCCTCTGAAAATATTACAGTGATAATTCTAGACTAAATACATATAGATATAACTTGTGTTTGGTTTTTAAACATGTGCACAGTATTTAATTGTGTGGCTGTGTGATATTTTATCTAATTTTCTTTTGATGAGGATTCAGACCTTTTCTTTACATTTTTGCTTCCTTTTTGCTATTGCAAACATTGCTATAATGAATATCATTGTAATGCTGTTTTTAAGTACTCACAACTTTATTTCTAAAGGATAGATTCATAGAATTTGAAATGTTGAATTGGTCATAAAACATCACAGTTCCATTTTTAAGAGAGACTGAAAAATTGCCCTCCAAAAACTTATACTACTTTACACTCCAAAAAAAGAAATGAATGAAAATGCTTGCTTCCTTTTACTTTCAGAAAGCACTGGATCTTCCAAATCTTTCTGGAAAAATGTTTCAGGTGCAAAATGATCTATCATTGTATTAATTTTTCTTTAACTATTAGGTTTGTGGGCAATTTATACTGCTTCTGTGAATTTCCAGTGTATCACTCAGGGTTCTGGCCAATAATATATGACATACTCAACTGAAGCAAATATAGGAAGATTAAATAAAAGGGTCCAAATGGGGAGTACAGTAGTTATCAAAAATTTTGGACTCCATGCCATTTTATCCTTTAAAAAAATTTTTAACAGTACAATATACATTTATTTATAAACAAAAATGATCCCATATTGGACCACAACACATTTTTTATTTGCGTGTGTTAACTATCATTACTTAATATATTTGACTTTAAACTTAAGTGTTTTAATAATATACGTTTCATTGAAAAATAGTAATAAATCCATATGTTAACATATAAACATAATTTATGTGAAAGAATTGTTTTCTAAGGCATAATTAGTGAGAGAGTTGCACTGTTGCATGTTTTGCAACTCTCTTTAATGCCTGATTTAATAAATATAACTGCATATTTACTTGTGCACTCCATTCATTGTGGAAAATGTCACTAACATCTTATCCTCATCTTGAAGGATGATAAATTTGACCTCATACAGTCCCTGAAAGTGGTGCAGGGCCCCTGGGGGTCTCTAAACTGTGCTTTGAGGACCTCTGTTTTAAGAAAACAAGGGCTATTGCAGTACTCCAGAGGGAAGAATCTCTTACCACCACTAGGCCAGATGGGCATGGGTGGCTTACTGATCGGAAGAAGTGCCTGACAGGAGCTTTGTTCTTTGATGGAGAGACAACAGCTAACCAATAGTGACTTGGAAGGGACAAAACTGGGGAGAAATGAACCTCCCCTGATTCTTCTCCTTCCCTCCAATCCTCATAGTACCTACCATTGGCCAAACTCCACCAGAAGCCAAGGGACACAGGAGCCAGTTGATGTCATTCATAGGGGTCAACTTCATCACATGTAGAGTCCTAAGAACAGGGAATGGATAGGGGAAGGCAAACAGGAGATACCTAGCACATTCATTCCACTTTTTTTGTCATTTGGATTGTCTTTCTGCTGGATTATGGAAGCTTTTTATATACTGAGATGGATCAGTACTTTGTCAACCTGGAGAAAATGCTACTTAGTTAACGACTTGCACTTGCACTTGGTTGACAATGCCTTTCATAATATTGACTTATTTTTATGTTTTATGTGCTCAAAAATATTTTTTTCTTTTGGTTCTGTACCATTCATTCCACATTTATATATATGGAATTTGGGGAAATATTCTTTTGGTGTTTTGATATTTTAAGTCTCTGAAATACATTTATTTTATATGGATAAATAAAGGAGTTTCATTTTATTCCAAAAATGATCTTTCCCACATATTTGACACACTACTGTTATGATATTATTCAGTTTATAGGTATACTTGACTCTATTTTGAAATATTTTCTCCTTCCTGACTGAGTTGTCATTCTTATTCTATATCTATTCCATTTTAGTTACAATAACTTTATCAGTTCAGTTTATGTATGTAATCTTTATATATATAAAAAGTTTCTATATATAAAGTTGTATATACTAAAAAAGTTTTTATATATAAAATAACTTTATATATCACATATAATATATAAAACATTATACATTAATTGGGACCTCCCAGATAAAGAATCCACCTGCAATGCAAGAGACTGCTGCTCGATTCCTGGGTTGAGAAGTCCCCCTGGAAAAGGGATAGGTTACCCACTCCAGCATACTTGGGCTTCCCTGGTGGCTCAGATGGTAAAGAATCCATCTGCAATGTGGGAGACCTGGGTTCAATCCCTGGGTTGGGAAGATCCCCTGGAGGAGGGCATGGTGACCCACTCCAGTATTCTTACTTGGAGAATCCCGATTGACAGAGGAGACTGGCAGGCTACAGGCCATAGGATTGCAAAGAGTCAGACATGACTGAGCGACCAAGCACACACACATTCATTTATAATGACACGTAAAATTATTTTGAACCTATATACATACATTTCTCAGTTTCTTAACTGTTAAAATTGTAGAATGTAGCCTCCAGAGAAGAAACCAATATCTCTTCCTGTGTGTAGGGGGGATGATGTTATAGGAAATGTGTCGGAAAAAGAGACACAGAAATACAGAACAGACTTTTGAACTCTGTGGGAGAATGTGAGGGTGGGATATTTCAAAAGAACAGCATGTATACTATCTATGGTGAAACAGATCACCAGCCCAGGTGGGATGCATGAGACAAGTGCTCCGGCCTGGTGCACTGGGAAGACCCAGAGGAATCGGGTGGGAGAGGGAGGTGGGAGGGGGGATCGGGATTGGGAATACATGTAAATCCATGGCTGATTCATATCAATGTATGACAAAACCCACTGGAAAAAAATAATAATAAAAAAAAAAAAATAATGCATGAGCTTTGTGATCTGCAGCTGCAAGGCCTTGTTTTGCTGACCTGTATATCATCAATATACAACAAAGGTCTATCTAGTCAAGGCTATGGTTTTTACATAATCATGTACAGATGTGAGAGTTGAACCATAAAGAAGGCTGAGCACTGAAGAATTGATACTTTCAAACTGTGGTGTTGGAGAAGACTCTTGAGAATCCCATGGACAGCAAGGAGATCAAACCAGTCCATCCTAAAGGAAATCAGTCCTGAATATTCATTGGAAGGACTTATGCTGAAACTGAAGCTCCAATACTTTGGCTACCTGATGTGAAGAGTCAACTCATTGGAAAAGACCCTGATGCTGGGAAAGATTGGAAGCCAAAGGACAAGGGGGTGACAGAGGATGAAATTGCTAGATAGCATCACCAACTCAATGGACATGAGCTTGAACAAATTCCAGGAGATAGTGGTGGACAGAGGAGCCTGGCCTGCTGCAGTCCATGGGGTCACAAATAATTGGACATGACTTAGCAACTGAACAACACCAATGTCATCAATTGGATTTTAGGAAATTGAAGTTGACACAGATAAATCATCTTCACAGGAAGACTATATGTTTCAGGGAAAATATATATGTATTATAGTAGAAATGTCACATTTTTTGATTTTAAGAAAGAAGAAACTTAGTGCTTCTGAATTATCCCTTGTTGTGCTGAGCATCATTAATTTTTTGAAATGCAAAGTTGAAAAATCTTAGACACTGAGAATGTTCCCAGTAATTTGTACATGGAGAGGTTGAGAAAAATGAAAAATGGCAGGAAGCAAGATGATGAAGTGAGAACCACTGAAGGAAAACAGCGAGGTTTGAAGGGAGAGAATAAAAATGAGTAGCCCTGGTTGAGTATGGAGTTTAGAATTTAGCATAAAGGATGAGTGAAAAAAAATTTAGGAAGTTTGGCTTTGTGATCACTGCTGATTCCTTTCCTTGTATCCTCATGAAACCATCTATAAAGATGTATGTTACTCTTAGAGGAGTTTTGGAGTCCAGTTTGAGTTTTGCCATGCTTTAAACAAGGTTTAAAGTGGGGATGAAAATGCTCAGTTTTATCTGGATTATGCTCTTGGCTATTTTCATTGCCTTCACCATCTTCCTTCCTAGAACTATGTTACTGTAGATTAGGACTTCAGTTAACATTAAAGGGGGAATAGATTTGATGTGAGATTTGAATCTTAGATTTGCTACTTATTTCCTGTTCCAGGAAAATCTTCAGGGTGAAAATGTGTCAACATTGTTGGGATTTTAATGAATTTCCTTATGGAAATCATTAGATGCATCATTAGATGCAGTTGTGAGTTTACAAAGCACTTGTATACACATTATCTGATTTCCTCTTCACTCTTTTTCTGTGGGATAACAAAGACAGAACTCTGTGTTTATGTGTGTGTGTGTATTTAATCATCATTTTATTGATGAAGCAAATGAAGGTAAGAGAAGTTTAGTGACTTGATACTAATAGTATATTTAGACTCACCTGCTGTGTGTGTGTGCGAGAAAGAGAGGTACTTGTTATACACAGTTGATGTTTTTCTTTACCAATTGAGCTGATTACTGCTTTAACACATGTAAATTTTCTGGTCTAATCAAAGTTTCACCTTCATTCAGTATACAATCATAAAATGGGTTTTTACATACTGATACAACCAGTAATTATATTAGATCTTTTCCTGACTAGTTCTATTTCAATTCTAACACCTGTGTATTTTACAAAGCTTCAAGCAATATATTTCCTCTTTCCTATTGGTTACCACAGCAATAATAATTTTTAGAATTCAATCTTCATGGGAATATTAGTTTCCTAATTTTAAATTGGGGATGGCTACAATAATAAAAATGAATTCTCAAATTCCTTCTTGAGCATAATGTAGAAAATGAAATGGCATGACAGTGTTGAAAATTCTGTTTTGAATTAAGTAAAAAACTAATATTGATTGTACATAGTTCAGTAGATATTAGATTGGTATCATTACCTGAATATGACCAATGTCACATACATACATTTTTCTTCTTTACTATGTTATCATTGCTATATGGTTTCAAGTTTCCCTTTTTGTACCATTTTGCCTAATGGTACTCGTTATTTTCTTCTTCTTAAAAGAGGAGACGAATTTGCTTTCTGAGATTTGTATGAAATCATATAACTAATCTCAACATAGGCATACCTCATTTTATTACACTTTATTGTGCTTTGCAGATACTGTTTTTTTTGTTGTTGTTGTTTTTTGTTTGTTCTTAAAAATTGATTCCCTGGCAGCTATATAGGTAAAGAATCTGCCTGCAGTGCAGAAGATCTGGGTTCAATCCCTGGGTCAGGAAGACCCCCTGGAGAAGGAAATGGCAAACCACTCAAGTATTCTTGCCTGGAAAAGCCCATGGATAGAGGAGCCTGGTGGGCTACAGTCCATGGGCTCACAAGAGCTGGAAATGACTTAGCAACTATACCACCACCGCAAGTTGAAGGTTTGTGGCAACCCTGTCATCCAGCAAATGTATTGGCACCATTTTCCAACAGCACTAGTTTTCTTTTCTTTTCACTGAAGTATGGTTGATTGACAATGTGGTATTGCAGCACTATTTTTCAATTGAGGTGTGTAGGTTGTTTTTTAGACATAATACTGTTGCAGACTTAATAGACTACATTATAGTATAAATGTAAGTTTTATGTGCACTGGGGAACCAAAAAAATATGCGACTCATTTTATTGCTATGTTTGCATTACTGTGATGGTCTGGAACCAAACGCACAGTATCCATGAGGTACGCCTGTCTACTCATTTGAATTTACATAGAACATCGGAACTCTTAAATGAGAACATATTAAATGTTGAAACTTTTACTGCGGACATGCTGGATGCAAGTAATGTACAGTGAATGTTGGGCGGTAAGCTGCTCTGATAGAAAAAGCAAGATTTTACAGCTGCTTATTGCTCCTCTGTCTACAGTGTTCTTGTCACATATCTTCATGTCCAGGTCATTACACCCATTAGCAGTTTTTGTTTGTTTTTTTTTTTTCCCTAGGAAACCTTACCAATTGCCCCAGCCAGATATAGATCTTTCACCTTTCCCGCCCCTGCCCCCCGGAACTGTTTTTTTTTTTTTCCTCTACCTTTCTTTTTGCATATGTTACTGTATAATTTTCTTGATTTGAATGTCTATCATAGATTTCATACTAGATTATCAATTCCTGGGCAGGTAGAATCTTCATCCAATTTTTCTTTCCAGACCACCCCCCTCCCATTGTTACTCACACCGCATATTAGTTTTTGGGGGCTACCTTAACAAATTACCAGAAACTTGGTGGCTTCAAGCAGCAGAAATGTATTCTTTCCCAGTTATGGAGGTCAGTAGTCCAAAACAAAGGTGTCAACAGAGGCACCAAAAGACAAGGAGTCCCTGGGCCAACCAGAACTCAAAGAGGAAGGAAAAAATACTCCCCTGGAGCCTCCACAGGGTGTGGTGCCCCAACCTCTGTCTCCATCACCCCAAGGCCTTCCCCACCCTGTACCAGTCATTGGATTTAGTGAAGTGAAGTGAAGTGAAGTCTCTCAGTCATGTCCGACTCTTTGTGACCCTGTGGACTGTAGCCCACCAGGCTCCTCCGTCCATGGGATTTTCTAGGCAAGAATACTGGAGTGTGTTGCCATTTCCTTCTCCAGGAGATCTTCCCAACCCAGGGATCAAACCCAGGTCTCCTGCATTGTAGACAAACACTTTACCGTCTGAGCCACCAGGGAAGTCCATTGGATTTAGGGTTTATCCTAAATCTAGGATGATCTAATCTCAAGATCCTTAATTTAATTATATTACAATTTAATTATACCTATAAAAGGCCTTTTCCCAAATAAGGTGATGTTAATAGGTTCCAGGGGTTAAGATATCAAAATATCAATATGTATGTTTGTTGATACACACACAACACATATGAATATAGAATTTTGGGAGAAGAACACTGAACAGTTTCCTTGAGGAATATCATGCTCAACTTTGCAAATTATCACAAACTTTATTGCTTAAACAACCATTTATTATTTCAGTTTTTGTAGATCAGGAGTCTGGCCTCGACTTAGCTAGATCTGTGCTCAGGATTTACAATTAAGGTCTTGACCAGGACTGGGGTCTCATGTGAGGGTCAGGTTCATTTCCAAGTTCACATGGTTGTTGGCACATTTCACTTACTTGCAACTGTGTTATTCACAGTGATATGATGCTATGTGGCTGTCAGGAAAGCATCTATGATCTCAGTGGAAGGCCTCATTGTTTTTTAAGGGCTATCAACTGTTAAGACAAGGCCACTCAGGATTATCTACTTTTTACTTAAAGTCAACTTACTTGGGTCTGAAAATCTGAAAATCTGTCTGAAAATCCCTTCACCCTTGCTACCTAACCTAATAATAGGGGTAACCCCCAGGAAGAGGACAGCATAGACTTTCGTGTACCATGGGTATATATACTCTTTATTTTATCAAGATATTGTCCTGACTTAAAGTGAAATGACTTTAAATTTCATATACTAGCTATTTCCAAAGATTCTTAGATGTATTTGACTGTTCTTTTACCCTAGGGCAATTCATCAGGTCCAACATGTCATGCCAGTGTCTAAAGTCTGATTTTAATGACTTTAAGTAAAAAAAAAAAAAAAAAAAAAATGAAAACACTATGTTTAAATGAGACAGCAGGTAAGCTTGGATAATAAACATGGCCACTGCCTGGATTGTGGGACAGTAAGGCAGCCTGGCCTTGATAATACAGCGTCTGTAAAAAGTATCACAGCTGGGTCAGCCAGGATAGAAAGAGGAAGTTGCATATGCCCTGATTAGGGAGGGTAGTAGAGACAGTAAAGTGTTAGTTGGATTTACAGCAAATGAGAGGAAAGAGGCCATGGGAGCTTATGAATATTTGCCCCATCCTTGCCTCCTGCAGTTAATTTCACTTTCCCTCAAACTTGGTTGTTTGATCCATATCACTTGATGGAACAAAGATATCAGTAGGTTTCATCCTGAAGAAAATGATTGCAGTAATTGTCACCTGGAGTGTAAGAGAAAAAGTAGGGAGCAGAGAGACAACTTAAAAGATACTGCAACAATCCTGGGAAAAGAGACATGTTCTCTCATGAGAGGTGCCATAAAAACTGCTGCAACAAAGTCCTATGCAAGCCTACAAGCAGGCACTTGTGGACAGATGCTGGTCTTCCCTGGTGGTTCAGACAGTAAAGATTCCATCTGCAATGCAGGAGCCTCAGGAGACGTGGGTTTGATCCCTGGGTCAGGAAAATCCCCTGGGGAAGGAAATGGCAACCCACTCCAGTATTCTTGCCTGGAAAATCCCATGCACAGAGGAGCCTGACAGGCTATAGTCTTTGGGGTTGCAAGAGGGTTGGACATGACTTAGCAACTGAGCATGCACTTGCACTGTCTATGAACTGGGAAAGGAGGAAGGGAGTGCTTTCTATGGGAGCAGATGATTATGCTATTTGGGTTGATTTACACACACGGAGGCAGCCTTGCTACGAGTGAAGGAAACACATGTGTAATGATACAAACACCAGAAAGTACCTGGTTGCTTTGTAGCATATTGAATTGTCTACTGAGGCTGGAACAATGGTTATATGGAGAGCTGCATTCAGATATAAGTCTTGCATGCCAGGACATTTGGACTTTGCTTGGAAAGCAATAGAGAGCCATTCGAAAGCCATATGCTCATCTTACTTAATATGAATTTCATTGCATATTCCACATTTATTATACTGACAGTGTCAAAATGGCATCAGATAGGGTAAAAGTCTTGAATACTATTAAGTTGCTATTTAAATTTAGAGCCCGCTATGGTTATCATCATTTATTGTTAGTAGTAGTAGTAATAATAAACCCTAATGTGCTTTTGGTCACTATGGCTCTTCTTGAAAGTGAAAATGTTAGTTGCCCAGTTATGTCCTACTCTTTGTGACCCCATGGACTGTAGCCCACCAGGATCCTCTCATGGAATTCTCCAGGCAAGAATACTAGAGTAAGGAGCCATGCCCTTCTCCAGGAGATCTTCCCAACCCAGGGATTGAACCCGAGTCTCTTGTATTACAGGCAGGTTCCTTACCACTCACACCACCTGGAAAGGCCTGTGGCTCTTCTTAAGAGTACATACTGGAGTGGGTAGCCATTTCCTTCTCTAGGGGATCTTCCCGACCCAGGGATCAAACCCAGGTCTCCTGCATTGCAGGCAGATTTCTTACCATCCGAGTCACCAGGGAAGACCCTAAGAGTAGATAAAACATTTAATTAACAACCAGTCCTTAATAAAATATTATTTTAAGTGTGCTCTTACACATATATTGTACTTTCATTGTTGTCTAGTCGAGTTTGAAGAACATATTGACGGGGAAATAAAATAAGTGCAGTAAAGTTTGAATTTGAGTGGGTTTGCATTAATTTGAAAGCCTATAAAGAAGATGATGCATGCAAGTGATTTGCTTAAAGTGAAAAACACAAAAACCATTGTGTGGTCTCTAAGCAATTCTAATTACTAGAAAACACAAATTATTTCTTATTAGCTTAATAGGCCAAAAATCTGTGCATATAAGAACTCCATTCATTTTAGAAATTGTACAAAGAGATTTTCTGCAAATTGTAAACATGAAAAAATAATGATTAATGATTGTGCTTTGTTTTCATTTTTAAATAAAATTCACATTTGAGGAAGATAGAAGACTTGCAGTTCCTCAGCCATTGTGATGTATTTGAGTTCTTCAAAAAGTTTGCTGTGTTCCTTTTTACATTTGAATTTTGTGGTGTACTTGGGGCAGGAATGCTAAGTCTACCATGAAAAACATGGTTGCAGTAATGACTCCAGGAGAAATTGAGGCAAGACTACATAAATAAATGATTGCTACAAAACTAATAATCATGAAAGACCATGAAAACACATAAAGACAGAGTCTATTATGCTTTCCAAGTAGGCTATTTATTTTGAAGGTGGTATGTAAGTTCTGATAGGAGTTAGTTAAGAGATTATCTCAGGAGTGTTTCATGAACCATTTAACTGTTGACTGTGCATATAGAAAGGGAAAAGAAATTGCCATCTGTTGTATTCCAACTATGTTTAAGCACTCTGCTAGGTTATTTTCTTACTTTGTCTTATATAATCTCTATATTAATAAGGTATCCTCATTTTACATGTGAGGGCCTAAATTTCATAAATGTTAAGATGGCTGATGGTTCACAGCCAGTAAGTTGTAGATCAGTACATAAAACCTACATATATTTGATTTCGGATTTCATGCACTTTATATTATACCAAGCTATCTCTTTCCAGAAAGGATAGTCTATCTTTCCCTATGACAGAAAAGAATAAAAGACATGACTTGATTGTACCAATAAGACTCAATGAAATGTAACCCAGCTTTATTTAAATTTTATTTGTTTTCATAGAAATTTCTCATATTGATATTCTCATACTAAATTTTTGGGTCTTTTATTTTTTTCTTCCAACAATTCTGGAATGAGAAAAGGGATGATTTCTCATCAGTTTGCCTCTTTGGTCCTAAGTTTTTAGAATAGGCTGCTTCACTAATTCCTTTATCAAACTTAATTGGTACCCCCAAAGGATTAATATTTGTATTGTACTGTATAAATCAGACAGCATCTTTTTTTAAATAAAGTTTATTTATTTTGTTGTGTGTTGGTTTCTGCCAAACATCAGCATGAATCAGCTATAGGTATACCCATGTCCCCTCCCTCTTGAACCTCCTTCCCACCTCCTTCCCCATCCCACCCCTCTAGGTTGTTACAGAGCCCTGGTTTGAGTTCCCTGAATCATAGAGCAAATTCCCATTGGCTATCTATTTTACATATGGTAATGTGAGTTTCCAAGCAGTCAGAATCTTTGTGTACCACATGTCTAAGTGCCAATGTCATAGATCCTTGCAATTAGTTTGCACATTTTGGATCTTATATTAATATCTAATTAGGTATATTCTTTCTGGTTAATTGATGATTCATAAAATCGGTGTCCTTTTTGTGAATTATCAATCATTAAAAGTATGAAAAAATCTCAAGCTGTTATTTTAAATTTAGTCTTGATAATAAGTAAGTAGAGGTAGTAGAGATAAATGGATTTTAATCTAAACTAAGTAGCAAATTATTGCTTCTGAAATAACTCAATAACAGTGAATTACCTCAAACAATTATGTTTATTCAAAATAAGTTTTTTAAAAAATTTATACATTTTAAAATATGTACTTGGCTTTTTCAGAAATAACAATGGATTTTCTTAAATTGTAGTAGATATTTTAAGGGAAACAATTGGTTAGATATCTGATTAATAGGTGTTTATGAGGTGTTCTTTTCTGATTAAAATAATTCTAAATAAAAGTGCTCTGATCATTACTTATTTTATCACAGAAATAGCAAAGGTTAAGCCAAGGCCTCTTCAGTCCAGAGTTATGAATGGCTTTATTTATTTGTATACGTCTATTTTGAAGGATTCATTGATTTTTTTTCTATTATAATTTTAATTTTGTGAAACATGGAATTATCAGCTATATATACTTTAAAAAAGTGTGTGACAACTATTTTAATATGGTTCTTGAAATTCAATATATTAGCTACTGAAGTATCTTGTTTGGTACTCAATGGATGCAGTTTACTTAAAGGTACCAAAGCAGAGGATGAGATGGTTAGATAGCAACACTAGCTCAAGGGACATGAATTTGAACAAACTCTGAGAGGTAGTGGAGGGCAGAGGAGCCTGGCATGTTGCAGTTCATGGGGTCGCAGAATCGGACATGACTTAGTGACTGAACAACCAAAGTATATGGGGGCTTCCCTGGTGATTCAGTGGTAAAGAACCCATCTGCCAATGCAGGAGACGCGGGTTGGGGCCCTCGTTTGGGAAGATCCCCTACAGAAGGGAATGGCAACCCACTCCAGTATTCTTGCCCTGGAAGTTCTCATGGACTGAGGAGCCTGCTGGGCTACAGTCCATGAGGTGAAAGAGTCAGACATAACGACTAAACAACAAGAACCACCACCAAGGTATATACAGTGAACAGAGCTTCACGAGAAATTGAGGCGCCTTTTAAGGATCATCTTCTACAAGTAATTAACTTAGGGTTAGCTCTCTTACTTGCCTTTGGTCCATGACAAAACCAGCTATAACTCTGCAGTCAGAATTCACCGAATGATATGCCTGTGACTTGAGAGAGACAATGAGCTTCTGTGTGTAATTGGAAAACAGAGCTTGGTCCTCAGGCAGAGCGAAGTTCTGGATTACAGACTTAATTTCCAAAATCAAAAGCCATTCACAGTGGAAGCTGCCTGAGTCTCAATTCAATTTGGGGAACAGTTACTCTGTACCTATCAAATGTAATACACTGTGTTAGGCACCAAGAGATTCTTAAAAATGAGTTTCATGTATTCTCTGCTCTTAAAAAAAACTTTCCTTTCCATTAATGGAGAATTATGGCAATTCTGAGAATGAAAAAAAAATCCACTCTCTGTATTTCTCTTGCAAACTTCTGAAAACTGGAAATAATCATGGAAGAAATAACTCAAGTAGTATCTTTAAAATATGTACAAACTTAAAAAATTATATCAGTATTTATTGCACCTTGAAATCAATGCCACAGAAAATGCTCTCTGTTACAAGAGATTTTCAGCCAAACTATTTTTTTAAAGAATATCAATCTTCCTAAGTCATTTATATTGACTAGAAATCAATGCTCCAGTAATAATTTTAGGCTTCATATTAATATAATACACAACTGTAAGTCAGTGTTATACAACAGAAGTAATTTATAAAATTCTACTTCAGGTCATTGTTTCCACTGCCCTACTCCTGACTCCATTCAAGATTTATGGAGGCATACTGTTTCTCATGCTGTCTGGCTCTGTATCCTTCATGAAAATTTAGTAGGGATTTCAAAGGGTGTCACATGAAATTCATAGTGTGGTACATGAAGGATATTTCAGGTTATGAGTATGGAATTGTGAAGAGTGACTGTGAAACTATTCAAAGTAATGGACTGACAGACTTAGATTTCCACGATAAATATATTCTAATCAAAAGAGCTAAACAAATTTAGCTTAAACCTCATAAGTTATTAATTTAAATCTGCTGACGGAGAATATGTAAGTTTTCTATCCAGATAACTTATACATTTGTAAATCACGCACCATAAGAAAGATAGTAGAGATTTAAGAGTATTTAGATTGATTATTTCAGTTATTATTTCTATCAGGAAAAAATTCTAGAAAAGAACTGTATCTTACCTTAAATATAAAGCCCAAACCTCATTTTCAGATTCCAGAAACAAGAGAAGTTAAGGTCACAGGCTATACACTCGAATTTTTTTTTCCATTTATTTTATTAGTTGGAGGCTGATTACTTTACAATATTGTAGTGGTTTTTGCCATACATTGACATGAATCAGCCATGGATACACCACATTAACAAACTGAAAGATAAAAACCATATGATTATCTCAATAGATGCAGAAAAAGGCTTTGACAAAATTCAACATCCATTTATACATTTGGATTTAAAAATAAACATTAAATTAAGAGAAAGACAATGTTTATAGAAGACTTTAGCTACCAAACAAGTGGTGTGGCACTAGTGGTAAAGAGCCTGCCTGCCAATGCAGGACACATAAGAGACTCAGCTTCAATCCCTGGGTAGAGAAGATCCCCTGGGGAAGGGAATGGCAACCCACTCCAGTATTCTTGCCTGGAGGATCCCATGGACAGAGGAACCTGGTAGGCTACAGTCCATAGGGTTGCAAAGAGTCAAACATGACTGAGTGACTTAGCACACAGGAATCATCTACCCAATTATTTTCAAGCACATATCATCATATTATTAATTTTTCTTTAGCAATTCTTTTTTTTTTATTTTTCCCAATATCACTAATTGATTTTTGTGCATATTGAATGTTGTGAATCATAGATTCAAGTGTTCATTTTTTGCCCCTCATATTTATATATATTTGCCCCTCATGTTTTTATCTGTTTTCTGGATGAATAGAAAGTTACAAACTGTCTAAATATCAAAGTTATTTTAATATTTAAAGCACAGACATGGCCAAATTTAGAGCTTATTTTTACCTACCTATGAATGCATTTTTACATGATATAATGTTATTATTATTTTTTTTGTGTTTTAAGAGAACTTATTGAGATGCAAGAATTTTAAAGTTATCAAATGTAATTTCCATATCAACATAAAATATTCAATTTTCTATTTCTAGAATTTGTGGTTAGAGCCATATTTAGGTCATTTGGTTTTATTAGGAATACTGATGTCCCTTCTAATACTGTTTTTAGCGCTACCATTTACTGAACACCATTCAATTTGAGCACTGTCCTAGATATAGTGATATATTAGAATTGTCACAAGTGTAAGAGATAGATGGTGTTATTTCTCAGATGGAGCAATTTTGACTCAGGAATTTGTCTCAAATCACATAGAAATAAAATGGCAGAACCAGTCTTCAAACCTAAATCTCTCAACTCCTCACTAGGGAATTTTTACAAATGTTTGGAAACTGTTTATTGTTCTAGGAGCAAATGTTGAAGAGGGATATTTACAAAATTTTTCAGAGTCCCAGAAAAGGGGAGAATGTCTAGAAGTGGACTTTCAGAAGTCTGAGATTATTCATGATGTGTCTTTGGTCAAGAGCTGGGATACACACATGTAAGACAAGGATACACAGGCTTAATACAATTGCCCAATGTGTAAGTAGAAGTTGAATGGTGATAGTAGAGTTAATTCAGTGTTGGAAGACATTGGAGCTGTCTTACAAGTCAAAACAAGAAGAAGACAACATATTTCAGACTGTTTACAGTGTCAGTCACAATTTCTGCATAGCAGAAAATTTATGAGACCTATGATAAAGCAGAGACGTATGATCCTAATTTAAAGAAACAGGCCCAGAGATTACTCTGATATTGAAATAAGCAGTTATGCATGTTAAGGGAAAAGAAGATCATAATAAATGACTAGATGGATTATCTCAGCAGTGAAAAGGAAAATATACAAAAGAATCAGATAGAAAATCTGGAACTGAAACTTACAATATCTAAAAAGCAAAATCTTAACAACAACAGGTTGAAGACTACAGGAAAAAAAAGTAAGTGAACCTGAAGATTGAGCAATAGAAATTATCCATTATTAAGAACAGAAAAAGGTAAAGATTTGGCTGAAATGGAAACTCAGTGATAATGAAAGTGTTAGTTGCTCAGTCATGTCCAACTCTTTGTGACCCTATGGACTGTAGTCTGCCAGGCTCCTCTGTCCATGGAATTCTCCAGGCAAGAATACTGGAGTGGGTTGCCATGCCTTTCTCCAGGGGATCTTGACCCAGTAATCAAACCTAGGTCTCTTACATAGCAGGCAGATTCTTAACCATCTGAGCCACCAGGGAAGCCCCATTACAGTCATTTAAATTAAGACATTAAAAATTATATCATACTCAGGCCCCATTCAGAATTTGCCAAGTTCCCAAACAGTGTCTCTTTTACTTTCTGATCTAGAATATCTTACAGTGCATTTAGTTGTCACATATTTTAGACTTCTTCAATCTGTAACAATTCCTCATTCTCACACCATTTTCCACTCTCTTGACAGTTTTTTGTTGAAGAATTCAGGTCTTAAAATTCTGTTAGATGTGTTTTGACCTTGATCTATCCAACATTTAATCATGTTAAGACTCAGGCCATTCATTTTTGGAAGAAGTGATAGTACAGTTTACTATGAATTGCATCATTAAAGCATTTACTCATATATTTATTAATGCAAGCCTTGAAACATGGATTGATATCTTTTTCTGTGGGGCATATCTGTTAATATCATTATTTGACTTTATTTATTTATTTTTTTATTTCTTTTTTTCCAGTGGGTTTTGTCATACATTGATATGAATCAGCCATGGATTTACATGTATTCCCAATCCCAATCCCCCCTCCCACCTCCCTCTCCACCCGATTCCTCTGGGTCTTCCCAGTGCACCAGGCCGGAGCACTTGTCTCATGCATCCCACCTGGGCTGGTGATCTGTTTCACCATAGATAGTATACATGCTGTTCTTTTGAAATATCCCACCCTCACATTCTCCCACAAAGTTCAAAAGTCTGTTCTGTATTTCTGTGTCTCTTTTTCTGTTTTGCATATAGGGTTATCGTTATCACCTTTCTAAATTCCGTATATATGTGTTAGTATGCTGTAATGTTCTTTATCTTTCTGGTTTACTTCACTCTGTATAATGGGCTCCAGCTTCATCCATCTCATTAGGACTGGTTCAAATGAATTCTTTTTAATGGCTGAGTAATATTCCATGGTGTATATGTACCACAGCTTCCTTATCCATTCACCTGCTGATGGGCATCTAGGTTGCTTCCATGTCCTGGCTATTATAAAGAGTGCTGCGATGAACATTGGGGTGCACGTGTCTCTTTCAGATCTGGTTTCCTCAGTGTGTATGCCCAGAAGTGGGATTGCTGGGTCATATGGCAGTTCTATTTCCAGTTTTTTAAGAAATCTCCACACTGTTTTCCATAGCGGCTGTACTAGTTTGCATTCCCACCAAATTTTGACCAGCCTGGCTAGGAGTCCCATCATATTGAATCCTATGTTCTTTTGAGCACTTTTGAGCATTTCTGTTACTTTAGGATATTCCAAATTCAACTTGTAGTTTCTTTGCCTTAAGTATGGAATCAGCTATTTTTACAAGGATATCTCTCTCTCTCTCTTTTTTTTTTCTGGTGAATAGTATCAGAAAACTGAGACCTGGGTACTAGATGTGCTGATTGCTACTGAAGTGTCACTGCTTCTAAACCCTGTCTGTACACAGAGCTAGGTAATATATATGCATATACAAACAAATACAGACATCCATGTGAAATATAGACAATACATTTTTATGCTAAATCAATCAAGTTAGTTTATCATAGTAACCAAAGAGATCAGATTAAAATGATAGGATCATCTCATTATATGCAAAATAAAACCATTTGTATAACTTAACACATATTCGTGATAAAAACTGTAGGAAAATTGGAGTAGGAGGGAACAAACTCAATTTAATTAATTAGAACTATAAAAAATCAAACCCTCTAGCTAGCATGTGAAACATTTCCCTGCTAAATTTGGTGACAAAACAAGGATTTCTACTCTCATCTCTTTTATTAAAATTTTTTTTCTGGAGGCCCTAGCCAATGTAGTAAAATAAGAAAGATGAATAAAAGATATACATATTAGAATGGAAATTTTTTTCTAAAGATGACAATATTGCTTACATTTTAAAAACCTCTAAGGGATGTACCACAAGTAAAAAGGACTGAAATTAGTATATAGCAGAGTATCAAGATACAAGGTTAATATAGAAAGCCAATTGTATTTACATACGCTAGCAATGGACAATTGGAAAATTAAATTTAATAAATTACATTCCAGTTACAATAGCATAAACATAAAATACTTAGGAACAAACTCAAAGGACATAAAGATTTATATACTAAGATTCCTATCTTGTTGAGAGAAAGAAGATCTAAATTAATAGAGTGTTATATGTGTTCATGGAAAAGAACAGTCAAAATTAAGATGTTAACTTTTCCTGAGAAATCTGTAGATTCAGTGAAATCTCTGTAGATTTCAGAAAATCTCAAAAACTTTTTGGTAGATTTTGACAAGTGGATTTTAACATTTATATGGAAATGAAAGGTAGAGAATGGTCAATGTAATCTTGAAAAAATTGTCCAAAGTTAGTAGACTCACACTACCTAATTTCAAGATCTATTATAAAGCTACATAATAAAGGGGCTTCCCTGGTGGCTCAGAAGGTAAGGAATCTGCCCATACGTGGGAGACCCGGGTTTGATCCCTGGGTCGGGAAGATCCCCTAGAGAAGGGAATGGCTACCCACTCCAGTATTCCTACCTGGAAAATTTCACAGAAAGAGGAGCCTAGTGGGCTACAGCCCATGGGGTCACAAAGAGTCGGACACAACTGAGCAACTAACACTTTCACATAATGACCATCATTTTTACTAATACTGTAAACCTGTAAAATATGAAGTGAATAAAATTACTAAAAGTTAAAAAAAAAAAGATAAAAAGGGACACTACAGCCTGGGGCAAAATATCTGCTGTAAGATGTAGTTGACAAAGGATATGTATCTGTAATGTACAAAGAAGTTTAACAACTCAATAATAAAACAACCTGATAAAAACTGACAAAAGGCTTCAAGTGAAACTTCACCAAAGAAACTGTATACATGGCAAGTAAGTACATGCAAATGTGCTAAACATATTTAACCACGAAAGAAATGCAAATGAAAACTGCAGTGAAATATGACCTCAAGCCCTTTAAAATAAAAAATAATTATAATAAAAAAACCCGACCATACCAAGTGTTGGCAAGCATGTGGAGACATTGGACTGCTCTTAAATTGTTTGTTGGGAGTATAGGATAGAACAGCTATTTTGAAAATCTTTTTGATAATTTATAATAAAAGTAAACATAATACTACTTTATGACCAAGGAATTACACTTCTAGGTACTCATCCAAGGGAAATGAAAACATAAGAAAATACTTTTGCAGAAAGTTTATACGTGAAAATTTAAAATGACTAAAACATCCATTTGGTTCATAAATAACCTAATTGTTGTATAGTCAAACAGTATACTGCTACCTGCTAATAAAACCACTGTGTTATGTGTGCTTAGTCACTCAGTCGTGTCTAACTTTGTGACCCCATGACTGGATGCATCTTAAAAACATTTTATTGAACAGAGCAGCAAGAAACAAAATAATACTTACTATAGGTTTACCTTTATAAGAAGTTCAAGAATAGTCCTATCTCATCTATGGGATGGAAATCAGAACAGTGTGTATGATGAGTATCTTGATTGTGGTATTAGATTTATGGGAGTGTACATTTGGGCTTCTCAAGTGGTGCTAGTGGTAAAGAATCTGCCTCCCAATGCAGGAGATGTGGGAGATGCCAGTTCTATCCCTGGGTCAGGAAAATATCCTGGAGGAGGAAATGCCAACCCACTCCAGTATTCTTGCCTGGGAAGTCTCACGGACAGAGGAGGCTGGTGGGCTACAGTCCATGGTGTTACAAAGAGTTGGACATGACTGAGCACACATGCACACAACACACATATTTGCCAAAACTCTTCAAATGGGAATATTAATGTATTCAAACTTTTTGTTTGATAAAAAACATTATGAAGCACTGTATAAGATAGTTTTGGTAGTAAAGAGGTGGTACAACCAAATTAAGATAATTTGGAGAGATTTAAATGAAGGCATTTTCACACAGTGTGTGCAAGGCTAAAATAAACTCACCAAGGGATAGTGTAGTACTACAGGGCTACTAATAGTGAGGATCATTACTACCTATAAGCAGTAACCCAGGAGAACGGGGATGAGAGATGTTTAGGTGAGCTACACAGCCAGTCTGAAGTGACTCTAAGTGGAGGATATCAGATGAATAATATTTCTAACTCAATATTGTTTCTGCCCTCTCATCTGCCAGTGATTGACAGCCAAGCCAAACCAGAAGCCAGAGTGCAAGAGAGCCTGTAGAAGCAGTCCATATAGGTTAGTCTCCTGGAGTTCAGAGGAGAATAAATAGAATAATAAAATGTATATGTGGATGGGCAAGCAGAAATTATACTGTATAGATGGAGATAAAGTCATTATAATTAAAATGGTTTCACTTATTTGTCCAAAAAGCTAAATGAAGAAGAATTGACTTCTAGAAAATTACAGTGTTTGATGAGAACAATTGGGGGATTTGGAGGACATATCCTCTGTGGGTGTACAGACTAACAACCATCTTATCACTAGGTGTAGTCTGGTAGAGAGGGGCTACCTAAGGTATTGCTTACCGATCAAGTGTTTGGATTTTCCAAAAGTTGTATTTGAAACATTCTACCAACATGAGGAGAAATTGTCCTAGATAAAATGTGCTTGAGGAGGATCGATGACGACACCCTCTCATGCATTCCTTGGAAATCTGAACAAAATGAGTGAGAACTCACTACCGTCTCCTCATCGAAACTGAGGTCCAGCACGTTGCCTAAAAAAAAAAAAAATGTGCTTGAGGAGATTCATAATGGCTGTTATTTTTATGGCCTTAAAATAAAGGATATCTTAGTACATAGATTTTAGTAGTATTCATGATCACAAAAGCTTTCTGCTGGGTGACTTGGCAATGATAAATTCAGTTTTTCAATTGTATCTAATTGAGAAAATATTGCAAAATATTTTTTCTACCAGAAGTATTTGTCAAACAGTCTCGATTTGTGAAATGTAGATGCTTTATTGTCATGTGTTCTTTTATTCATTACAGGGTACTTTATTTACAATGATAGAATCTCCTTTATGCACCCTTCACTCTGAACAGCTAATGCTGTCTATGGAAGTCCTCATAAAACATGCAGATGCCTTCCCCTTTTCTTTTTTTCCTGTTTACATTTCTATCTTATTTTGGGTTTGACATTTGTATCAAGACATATACAACTTACTATGAAACTGTGGTGAATAACAGGACTGGATTCAAAGACAGATGCACATTAAAGTGAAAGAATCGCCTGGAAAATATCACATTGTTGATAGTTGCCTCACCATGTAAATGTTCTCTGCCAGACACAGGAAATTGTGGTATCATCCAACTATGTATCTGGTTTTGCAAGAGTTATTTTATTTTCTCTAAGGATTATAATGTAGTTCTGTAACTACTTGATTCAGAAATAATAGTGATAATTAAAAATTGTAGATCATTTTACAGTGTTCTTAACATACATTTTAATTGGTCCTCAAAAAATGATTATTAGATTATTTTTGCACAGACATAATAAACATTTTCCCCATGGAAACCAGAATTAGAGGAGGATTTTTATACAAAGTCATAAAGATAATCATAGCATTGTGCCTTGATTTCTGACTCTGTTATGTTACATTATTTCTTGATCACTAGACTAAAATCTTTTCTCTTTGAAGAATTGCATTTATGTTTTCCTGAGTCTTTGATATCTCTAGGTGCGTGTGTGTGGTCAGTCATGTCTGACTCTTTGTGACCTACAAGGCTCCTCTGTCCATGGGATTTCCCAGGCAAGAATACTGGAGTAGGCTGCCATTTCCTTCTCCAGTGGATGTTGCCAACCCAGGGATTGAACTCGAGCCTCCCAAATCTCCTGAATTGACAGGGAGAATCTTTACCACTTAGCTACTAGGGAAGCCCATCTCTAGGGCTGAGTGATAGGAAATCAACCAGGGTCGAGGATGATGGGGAAGAGTATTTAAGAAGAATTTGCTTACAGTTGTGGGCTCACCTACTAGGAAAATATTACTATATGAAAAGTGACTTGACCATTGTTATCGTTGACTTAAAATGCAGGAGGTATTAATAAGAAACCTGCACACAGATGTTTATAGCAGCTACATTTATGTTTGCCAAAACTCAGAAGTAACCAGGATACCCTTGAATAGGTGAATTGTTTAATACACCATGATACATCCAGACAATGGGATCTTATTCAGAGTGAAAAAAAAATGAGCTCACATTATATGAGTCCAACTGTATGATGTTCTGGAAAAGGCAAAAGTATAGAGACAGTAAATAGATCAGTGGTCACCGGTGCAGAAGGAAAATGGGGAGGTTTGAATAGGCAGAGCACAGAGGATTTTTAGGTCACTGAAATGCTCTGTATGTTCTTATAATGATGGACACATGCCATTATGCATGTGTCCAAACCCACAGAATGTATAAAATCGAGTGAACTGTAATGTAAACTATGAAACTTGTGTGATTATGATATGTCAGTATAGGTTCATCCTTGGTAAAATGTACCATTTGGTTAGTGATGTTGATAATGAGGGGGAAATGATGTATGTGAGAAATCCCCGCATCACCCTCTTAATTTTGTTTTAAAACTAAAACTGCTCTTTAAAATGTCTTTAAAAATTAAAAACTAAGAATAAAATATTAATATAAAGCTTTAATTTTATAAGCCTGATATTTTAGAGTAAATTTAATTAAAATTTTAAAACTTTTAAGGGCAATATGTTAAATCTTTGTGGAGTGAAATTAAAGAAGGCCTAAATAAATGGAGATAAATAATTCAATTGTAAAGACCTATTATTAAGATGTCAGTTTTCTCCAAATTAATCTATAGTCAGTGTGGTCACAATAAAACCTGTACAATTGTTTTTGAAAATATAATTGTAATTTTTAAAATTATTTTTAAACATTTTTATTGGTGTCTAGTTGCTTTAAAATGTGTTTCTGCCTCATAGCAAAGTGCATCAGTTCTACATATATCCACTGATTTTTTTAGATTCCTTGTCCATATAGGTCATTACATATAATCAAAAAAAAAATTAAATTACACTCTTATCCAGAATGTGTAAAGAAAATATACAATTCAGTAAGAAAAAAACAATCCAATTAAAAATGGCTGAAATTTTTGAGTGGGCATGTTATAAGCAAGGAAAACTGAAATGGTAACAAACACAGGAATGGATTCTTCTCATCATTAATAAGCAGAGAAAGTGAAATTAAATCATTCAAATATCCCTTGGATTAGCAAAAGTTAAAATAATCAAAGTCATCCCGGGTATAGAGTAAAAATTTCTTGACACTGTTGTTAATGTAATAAACTGCTTCAGCCAGTTAGGAATATTATTTAGCATTATTTACTAAAATTCACAATAAACATATACTATGACCAAAAGTTCCACTCTTAGCTGTAGGCCTTGGATAATCTAATACAAGTATGTGTCAAGTATGGGCTTCCCTTGTGGTAAAGAATCCTCCCGCAATGCAGGAGACCTGGGTTTGATACCTGGGTTAGGAAGATCCCCTGGAGAAGGGAAAGGCTACTCACTCCAATATTCTTGCCTGGAGAATTCCATGGACTGTATAGTCCATGGAGTCGCAAAGAGTTGGACACAACTGAGCGACTTTCACGTTCACACACACACACACACACACACACACACACATATAAGAATGTTCATATCAGTATAATTTTTAGTGGTTGCAAACAGAAAAAAAAAAAAAAAACAAAAAACCCTAAAGGTTCACAAACAGTAGAATGGACTGAGTGTGCCATATAATAGAGTACTATCAGCAAAGAAAATAAATGCCCTGGCATGGTGGATTTTAACCTGCTTAGTAGACACTTCAGGTATTTATAGTATAATTCCACTAATTTCATTTGCATATACATTTATATATACACAAAATTCAAAATCAAACAAATCTAGAAATATTTTTAAGGGATGCACACATTTTGAAATATGGGATATACATATTGGGTATCTGGGTCCTGTTATTATTTCTTAACTGAGGTTACCTTTATTGTATATATTTATATATATTCTGTATGTTGTCATGTTCCATGATTTTAACATTGAGTATTTAACAATTAGGCTTCTTTAACACCACTAAATATTTTGTGAGCTTAGCATCTTATCTTTTATTCCAAGTCAAAAATAAGCATTTGCTCACAGAAATGTAGACTCAATAAGGTCAAATAAAAGTCAGGTTCACATATTTAAAAAACAAGCAGTTTTGTGTTTCTCAGTTGTGACTATTGTAATAATCAAACCCACCAATTACCTCCTACAGTTAAATAAGTGCAAATTGTTTGACATCCAAGGTAATCAAAAATAAGAGTGGTAGCTGAAATTATCAGTAATTTCGCAGAGGTTGCAAGTAATAAGACTATCCAGTAAATTTTATTTTCATAATAATGTGTGTATATGTATCACACAGAAGCTTTATTTTAAAGTTAGTAGCTTTTAAAAAAAATGTACCACAAAATATATCTGGGGGCTTTGAGTATGCTTTGAAAGTAAAACATCACATATCTACTCCGAAAGAAAAATATGTGTATGTAAATACCCCCACACACACAACTCTGAAAATAGCCATCAGATTTTCTTGGCCTATAGAAAAGCAACCTTAATGCTCTTATTGGCACCCTACCAAGAACTTAAGCCATCTGACTATTTCAAGACTTATGCAGCTGTGATGATAACACTGACAATAGGACAGAAATTGTATTTCCCTGGGAAAAAGTTGCATTCAATTTAAAAATTTTACACAAAGGTGTCTTAATGAGAATGAATATACAGGCTTACAAATCATTTATTTAGGAATGGGCTGGTATCAGCATCTGCCAAATCTCCTCTCAGGTTCGGAGTGAACTGAAGTTAAATGAGAATGAAGGCCCATTAAATCTATTGCTGGACCTTGTCTTCCTAATTTACAAATGCAAACCTATATTCTTTAAAAATGTCCAATGACATTGCAAAGGCAAGATATATCTCCAGGAAAAATAAATAAATAAGGTTCGTTTGCAAATTCTCTCCTGACCATGGTAAGGAGACCAGAGAAAGAATCACAGCAGCTTACAGCTATAAGATAGAAAACTAGTTTTAGCAAAAGGTGGAACTAGGCATTGCTACCTTGGCCACTAAGAATAAGTAGCACGCTGGTATACAACCCTGGTGAAAAGAAGTTTTAGTTTCTGATGTCTGTGATCTCACATCATTGTCCCTCCAAAGAAAACTGACCTTTCCTAATTCCTGGTAGTAGGGAGAATGCCTCTGGAGTAGAACATTGTGAAAAGACTGATGGCATTTTAAAAGAACTGAATATTTTAAGGCATGAGCACTTTATGTAATAGAAGCAATCTTTAATTTCAAAACAGTCACCTGCTTGCTAAAAATAGAGAGTCCTAGCAAGAGAGCATCACATTGAATATAATTTCTATTGGTGTATTTTTAGTACACTGTATGATAAGTTGACTAATGGGGAACTTGAAAGGTGTATTTTAATGATGGGAAATTTTCAAGAGTCTTTAATTCTGAGAAGAATCCCCAAGCATTAATTCTATTAAGTAGGCAAAATGCAAGAATAATTCTCACCCCAAAAGAAACTTTTGCAGGATTTTGTTCAGCCTATCTTACCTTTTGTTGAACAAAGTGTTACCGGTTTCATTATTTCTAAATCTGGAGTTGGGAATCCACATGAAAGAGAAAGCAGTGGAGAAAGTAAAGTTGTCAGTCTTCTATATTTAGTCCTAGTTATGTTCCATAAGTTCAATAACATCTTGCCAAAAAGATATTTTAGGGGCATTTCTGAAATTGCTTAAGGTAATTAATTCAAGTTCGAATGAGAAAATGAACCCATCAGGAATATTATTTCTCAGGGAAGAATTCCTTCAGAGTACATCCTGTCTGAGAGCAGATATTTTGGGATTATACTTGATTGGATACTCTTAGAAATATAAAGTAACACATGTTTATGTATATATTTATATGAACTCTCCTCTCATTTGCTGAAGAAGTTTCTTCTTTCCATCTACCTCCCGATTATACCACTTCAACTTTGTGTTATGAGCTAATTGAATAAAATATTGTTTATTGATGAAATATAAATTTGAAAAAAAAGTCTTGTTTCTATAAAAACAAGGTGGATATATTGAAAAGACTATACCAGTGAGTCCTTAAATCAAATCAGCTGTGAGAGGAGTAAAGTATACAATATTGGGGAAATTTTTAAAAACCATTGGAGTCTTCTCTCCAGGTTGCTACATTATTCTCTAGTTTTTCTTTAAAGAAGCAGAAACTGAAAATGGTAGCCTTTTTGCATTATAACTGTGATGTATGCAAAAAAGCATGAGACCTGATACCATTTCCAAAAGAGCCCTTTGCCTACATCAAATGTATGACAGATTAATAAGCATTTATAAGTTTTTTTCAATGTTTGACATAAGTACATAACCATATTGATAAAACAGTGCTGTTTCAACCAACTTTCAATTAACCAAATAACTGCTTGTTACAGTTGGAATAAAGGACAGGTAAGGAAGTAAAACTTTGCATCTCTTTCCCTCACCCACTCACCACTGAGTTATTCTCAGCTCATTTGTATAATGAAGTTGAATTTGTGGAATATAATTTTAGCAGGAAAATGAGTTCAGAAAGACCATGTGGCAGAGTAGATGTGTAGTGAAGCTAGTTTAGAGGAGGGATAAGTATACAAGCGGACAAAAACATTCCACTCGGTGTCTGGTAATCAAACTTAGCACTTCTTAAAAGCACAAACACACATAGAATTATGCTAAGAAATATATTGAAATGTCTCTCATTAAGGACCTGAAGAGAAAAAGTAATCGGCAATTCTGTCTTTGATTTACTACATGAGCTTTGTCCCATCTTTCTCTTCCTAGACATAATTTTTGAAATATTTTCTCACATTCAAGAGATATGGAAGTAGCACACACAAATATAATAGCACACATAATAGAAGCACTGAATTATATATGAATGGGCAAACTAATATTTTACTTGTCGAGACCAAGTAGTTTTGGGAGGTGAAGCAAGAAAGAAAAGCATAATTGGTGGAAAGTCTGTGGGAGACCCGACAGAAAGCAAAATGTCTTTTGATCAATCCAGGAAGGCTCCATAATGAAGATGGAACTTACTATACAATTTAAAGTGGGAATAACCAGTCTCAGTAAGAGAAGAGAGGTAATAGTATAGTTTCATATTCAGTTAGAAAACATTTTTTGTTGTTTTAAATGAAGATAAACCACTATGCCTTTTGTTCCCTCTCAGCAAAGATGGGGAAAAATGCATAAAGATTCACAGAAAATGTGGCTCATTAAACAAGCAAAGAATATATTTTCATGGAAAGCTCCTTTGAATACTTTTTTATCACACTGGAAATCTATTTATAAAGCAACATTGATATGTTATAAGAGGATTCTAAAAGAGAAAAAGATTTCTACTTGTCATTCCAGATACTTCTAAAATGTGACCAATTGCCAATCATGAGATAGAATGTTTAATAGTCACTCCAGGTAGAACCTTTCCTTTACTTAGAAATAAAAATGAGTTTAAGCAATGTCTAGTAGTGGATATTCCATGAATTACAGAATTTGACTTTTTGGCTTATTCAACAGCTTTAATATTTGTGAGTTTCTAATGCAATGGGCCTTTGGAAATAGGCTGATTTTGGGATAAAAACAATCATATTTCTGCATTTGTAGTTTACCACTGCATTCTTATTTTTCAACAAACTTGTCTGTATCACTGTGTTTAATGGTAACATATTGCTATGATCACGTGAGTATATATCCACCAGTTATCCATACTAAGTTGCTTCAGTTGTGTGAGACTCTGTGACCCCATAGACTATAGCTTGCCAGGCTCCTCTGTCCATGGGATTCTCCAGGCAGAATACTGGAGTGGGTTGCCATTTACTCCTCCATGAGATCTTCCTGACCCAGCAATTAAACCCAGGTCTCCTGCATCTCCTGCATTGGCAGGCAGATTCTTTACCATTGTGCCACCTGGTGGGGAGGCACAAATTATTCAGACCCTCTCAATTGTGTAATCCCATAAAGACGGCATGATTTCATTTAGAACAAGAAAATTGGAAGTAGAATTAAGGACCCTCAAAGACAGTCCTACTTGTGCATTTTACCATCAATCCTAATGTCACTGGTGTGTAAATATTCACACAAAAATGATCAGCAACACATGATAGTTGATAAATTTCAAACAATATTGGATGCAAAAATGTAGTATAATAAAGGAATTTGCACTGTCCCTTTAAATCTATTATGATTGGATTTGGTTGAATGTTGACAGTTATCACTAGTTTCAGAATACTGGTGTGATTTAGGCCCTTATCAGCTATTACCTAACATATACTCACACCTATGCAAAAAGCAGCTAATTTTTTTTAATCATACCTTATCTTTTCACTACATTAGCTACTAGAATGATGTTTTAGTGGCAAAATTGTCTCAGTTCTGTGAGTCTTTCATGTATCAGTGAAGAGGTGGGAAGCTACATGGTATTGTGGAAAGATTCCCAGGATTATAGCCAATAAAATTGGGTCAGTGTGGAAAATCCCATCCATTTTTCGGAAAATCAATTCCCTCTACAAAAATATGTTTATGGTTAAAAGTGTATTATCACATGAGAAAAGTTTTTGTCAACTGTTGTTGCAGGATAATTGACTGAAATACTTATTTCATCTTGCTACTGGGTAAGATTGGGAGGGGAACCTGGACTATCCTTAAAAGCATTTGTATTAAGAATCTGAACTTCTGTTCTCTATGTCTGTGTTTCCATTGTTGCCCAGCAAATAAGTTCATCAGTACCATCTTTCTAGATTCCATATATATGTGTTACTATACGGTATTTGTCTTTCTCTTTCTGACTTACTTCACTATGTATAACAGGCTCTAAGTTCATCCACCTCATTAGAACTGATTCAAATGTGTTCTTTTTTATGGCTGAGTAATATTGCATTGCATATATATGGGGGAAAGAGAGAGGGGATGAATTGAGAGAGTAGCATTAAAACATATACATCATCATATGTAAAATTAGATCGCCAGTGGAAATTTGCTGCATGACACAGGGAACTCAAATCCGGTGCTCAGTGACCACCTAGAGGGGTGGGATGGGGTGGGAGGTGAGAGGGAAGTTCGAGAGGGAGGTGACATATGTATACCTATGGCTGATTCATGTTGATGTATGACAGAAACAAACACAATATTGTAAAGGAATTATCCTTCAGTTAAAAATAAATAAATTTTAAAAAGAGAAATCTAGACTTCTTATGTCTTTGGAGGACCTTGATTTTCTTTTTTGTTGCTGAGCCAAATCCAAATTGTGCTAAATGAAATGTGGTATCCTGGATTGGGTCCTGGAACAAAAAAAAGAAGTTAGTGGAAAAACTGGTGAAATCTGAGTAAATCCTGGAGTTTACTTAATAAAATTAAAATGTCTTCTTAATTTTGACAAATGTACTAAAGTAATATATTAACAGGAGGGGAAACTAAATTAAAGGTGTACAGAAACTATCTGTATTTTTAAAACTTTACTGTCAATCTATAATTACTTCAAAACTATAAATATTTTAATATTTTTTATATTAAAGCCTGTAAGTTACTGGAAGATAAAGCCCTGCCAAGGCATTTGTTACGGGAATATAAGGGATGTATGGAGACATCACGGGAGCGAGAGTCAGAATGGTTTGTGCCTTTGGGGAGCAAGAGATTTGGTTCTACAAGTGCAGGAGGCATGCACCACCCTGCCATGCAGCACCCTTGTCATTGGCAGCAACTCTGATTCATAGATGTGCTGGGGGAATTGAATACCAGTAACTAGTAATGTAGCCTTGGGTTTCTTGGTCAAAGAACCCTGTATCCACACTGAGCCTGGAGGAATGAATTTCCCAACAGACTTTGATAGTATGAACTTAAGCAGTTTATGTGACATGTTAAAGATGAGAGACCCTTTTCCAGAGTTTTGTGCATCAAGTACTCCTCTCTACTCTCGAACATTCTGGAAGGCTGGGGCCTCCCAAAATAAGATTGCATTTGTCATTATTCTGGCAAAGAAAAGTCATCTAAGATTTTCTTGTCACTCTACCAGATGTGGTGGAATATATGCAAGCCTATGACATTTAAAAATCATAAAATCTTGGTTTGGCCGAAAGGTTCATTTGGGATTTTCTGTAATATTTTAAAACCTGAATGAACTTTTTGACCAACCCAATATATGTAAGAATTGTTTTATTTGAGCAGGGGAGGATTCCTGCTTTGGAGAACTCTCCATATGGCCCACAGCCACCCACAGAAAGAAAGCACTTCTCGTGGTGGTGCTCAGGCCCATCAAATGCAGGTGTTGGTACTTGCAGAGTACATGATGAAGGTTATATTACACAATACAAGATAGGAAGTAAGACATGTTCTAAACGTAGAAAATAGAGTGGGATTAAAATTCTTTTATTGAATAATTATTTTCCAATAGAATCTGCAGTATAGGAATATAATGAGTCTTAGTGAACTAATTATTTTTTCAGCAGGTAAAATATATATATATATATATATATGATATAGCAATGGATATGAGTGCAAAATGCTTCAACCTGGTTCTGTAACAATCATTTAAAAGAAAAAAATCAGCCTGTTTTAATGATCTTAATGTATGTAAATCAATATCTAAGTGACAAACTTACTCCAAAATATACCTAGTATACCACAGCTGGATGTTAAATGAATCTTTCTAAATAAAATAATAAATTGGCCACCACCAGGAACATAAACTTTTATTGTAGGAAACATTTTTATTTCGTAGTGTAAAATTGGAAACTTTGATGATTCATTGTTCATAGAACAGCTTGAAATCAGTGCTAAAATGTCGATTATTTTGTTTTAATAGTCTAAGCTTTCTAAACCACTACAGATGTTTTATTCTAAGTATAATGTTAGGGTGAAAAAGAACCTAAATGAATTTTTAAAGAACTGAAGTTCCATTTGCATCATCCTGCAGAAACTGAGAATAATTTGTGAAAAACCAATTCATCTTGGCTGCATGTGTTTGATTAATTTAAATATTTTTCATCTCATCAGTTTCATAGAGCTGCTATACTTAGATCATAAGAGAATTTGACTGTTATTAAGTGGCTACTAGATGAAGAAGAAATATATTTAAATAAGTTTCTGAGGATATTATATATGTTAGGTTGATGGCAAATAAATTATAGTCCAGCTCTGTGGAGGTAGTCACAATGGACTCCAAGATGAAAGCAGTAAGGAGTGCAATTACAGAGTCCAAGATAAGGAAATAAAGATTGAGTTTTGAGGAAATATCCCCAATATAGCTCCCTACTCTATATGATTCTGCAGATGTAGATAGTTTTCGGTTTAGTTTCTTGATGGATTTGCATATTTGCATCTTTCAGTTAACAGGCACTTATGTGGATTTAAATATTACATTCATTTAGTCTTCATAACACTGCATGACGTAGATAACTTTGTATTGCAGTGTAACAAATTACGATGAACTTAGTGGCTTAAAGTAACTCAAATTTAGTATCAGAGTTTCCATAGGCCAGGAGTCTAGACACTGCTTAGTGGGTTCTCTGTTCAGGGTCTTGAGCCTTTAGGGCTGACATCTCCATTTCCTTGGTGGCTGTTGACCATGGGTAGTTGTCAGCTGCCAGAGGCTTTTCTCAGGTTCTTACCATGTGGCCTGTCTATAGCAGTCCCCATTATGGTTATTTACTTCTCCAAAGAAAGCAGGGGGATCTTAATTCAAATTTCACTCTTCAGTCTGCTAAAACAGAGGCTTATGTAGCATAATTACTGGGGTTACTTTCTCATCATATTTATAGGCCCCACTCACTGAGGTATGAAAGCATTTGTTAAGATACTTGAAGTCACAGCTAGCAAGTAGCAAGGTCAAGATTTGAACCTGGGAGTTGTACTACCAGTGTGCGGTAAACTTTACACTATCCTACTTGTTTTCTGACTTTCCTACTAGAAAGCTCTGCAGATACACTCTTCAAAGGCACTATTTCTAATTAGACAACAAATAATGAAATGAAGCTACACTGTGGAAAGCATTATTATGATAGTGTCATTATTTTTATAATTTATGATAAAGAAATAACCATCCAACCTCCAGGAATAACTGTATCTACCTTTCCATATGCAAGGCATGGGAGATGCATGCTGTCTGCCAGTTCACTGAGGCGTCAGTTAGAAAAAACATAATGCTCATTAATTTCATCTCTCTATTATAGGACATAAAGGAATACATGTTCTAAAGTACTTGGACTAGGTTGCCAAAATTCACTGCAGTGTAGCAAAAACATGACAGAGTCTAGTAGACAAGTGTCTCTGTTCTGCCAGGGATGGACAAATACCAGCTTTTGATGCATGAGGAAATAATTTGCACTATCTTTTTAAAAAGTGTAACAAAACATGCTTTAAAATTTTATTTAATAAACAATTGCTCAACATCTCTTATAACTCAGACATTCTTATATTCACTGTGTATTTATAAATCAGTAACAAAATATGCTCTTCTTAAGGAGTTTCCTATCAGAAAAGGCTGAGACTAGAATAAATGATTACTATGCACTTTAGCATTTGTTTTGATAAAAGTATACATAGCAATAACACCATACAAGAACTAGGAATTTTTCAGCTGTAGCTTAATGAGAGAGAGGACCTCATAGACAGATACTGAAGCTGAATATCCCAAGATGAAGAGTTCCAGTATGAGGGCATGAGGGGCAGTTCAGGCAGAAAAAACACATTGAACTTGACAAAAGCACATAAGAGGGTGGAGGGTAAGATGATTTGTAAAGAGACTGGATTTGTAAAAGAGTATGGGGAGATGCATTGGGAATGGCAGTTTAGACTAAGATGGTCAGAGTGAACCAGACCATTGATAGCCCTGTAAATCATAATTGTGCACTGGTACTTGAGGATGATTTTAATTTCTTAGAAACAGATGGTTTAGTGATGTGTAGGCTTTTTCATTTGAATTAGCACATATGTTAATTTTTGCTGCTTCTGGATGGCTATTTGAGTGAAAATAATTTAAAATTTATTTCTCAGCTGAGTAAAGTATATAACTGTTACTTTAGCATCCACATAATTATCATCATAGGCTTCATGATAGCAGAGATCTTCCTTTTATTTCCTGATGTATCCCACATTCACAGAACAGTGAGAAAGTCATGGTAATGTCTCAATAACTGTTGCATGATTGTGGGTATTCTCAATAACCTGTAAAAGGTAGTTAAACCATGGTGATTTTTATCTTCTTTATATATACTAGTCTTTTCTAAATCTTCTAAAATAACATGTGTAGCTTTCTGTGAGAAAAAAAAAAAGACTACAAAACAATACAGGTATTTTAATATACCAATATGATCATATTCTACTTTTTATATTTCTCCAGTTTTCTATAATGGAGATTTAAGACTTTTATAGTGAAAAATATTTAAATGTGATCATTGTAATTTTTCTTACAAAGATGCTAAATGGTGCTTAGAGAATACATTTTTTCCTTATGATTAAAACATTGTTTCCTTTGAGGGATACTGTGTACAGTAGTATAAAGAGGAACTAGTTGCTTGTAGCTTTGATATTATCCATCATGTGACTTTAGGCAAGCACCTTCACTTTATATGTAAACATAAATGACTTAGAATGGTTAGCAATCCTGGTTGTATGTAGGGATTCTCCAAGGAGTTTTAAAAAGCAGTGATACTCCAGCTCTAGCCCAAAGATTGTGACTTAACTGGACCTGAATTGGGCTTGGGCATCAGTACAGAGAGAAAGACTTTCCAGATAATTCTGTGTACAGGCAGGCTTGAAGCATGGGGCTAGAATGTATCTTAGTGTTCCTTAAGATCTGCTATTCTATAATCTACTTGACTAGACCAATTAAACCATAAAAAGAGGCATCATGTTTCATTTGTCTTCTATATTTTTGGCTTATAAGTTTCTACATCATATGGGGCTTTACTAAATAGTCCCTAAATTAATCGCTCTTATATCTCAGTATGGTATATTGGTATCTTAGGTGGTTATTAAAGGGACAGGATTTTGTTACTCAAATTCCTAAGATTTTCTTCCGTTTTTCAAATACACATGAAGGTTTCTGTCTCTCCAACAAGCATATCCTTTAATGGCTTGAAGTGCTCTCTGCTAGAATACGAGGTTTCCCTCGATTGGGATTCTGCAGCCTAGCCATAGGGTTGACTGAGATTGAGTCGAGGCTCAGTTTTCAGATTAACCAACTTGAATGATTGTGTGGATGACAGAGGAGAGCAGGGAGAGGCTGTTCTAAAAGAAAATAAAATGAATTCATTCATTAGGAAGACTTACTCTCATTGGAGTATGCCTCTTTTGCTGCTACTTTCTTGGTAATCTCCAAATGGAGCCCCCAGAAAGCATTAAGATGATAACTCCTCATAAGGTTGAAAATAGTGATTTTCTAACAAGCAAGGTACAGTCTGGTTAGAGAGACACTCTAAGAAAGAGTCATTTATGAGCCTCATGCCCATCCAAACATCCTAATTTCATTTTCTGTAGGAAGATAAGCAAGGGTGGAGGAGTATGATGAATAAAGAATTAGACTATTCAAGTGCAGAGATGAAATAGAATCAGAAATGATTAACCTCTCATTTTCCATAAACTCCCAGCATATAGGTCTGTTAAACTGGGACGTTCACTGAGACAACCCAGAGGGTGCTGGGACGACCCAGAGGGATGGGATAGGGAGGGAGGTGGGAGGGGGGTTCAGGATGGGGAACACATGTAAATCCATGGCTGATTCATGTCAATGTATGGCAAAAACCACTACAATATTGTAGAGTAATTAACCTCCAACTAATAAAAATAAATGAAAAAAAAAAGTAAAAATATTTCTTTTCAAAAAATAAATAAATAAACTTATGTGACTATATTTTCAGTTCAATTTGATAAACCTTAAAGGACTATACAGTAAGCTGAGCACTGGGATGACAAGAACATTTTAAAAAAGAGTTTACAATCTAGGGAATAAAAAATACAGTTACACAGTGTGAAAGCAAATATGTACCAAATATTATTGTCAAATGGAGAAGTGGTAGAGGTTCAAAGAGACAATCCTGTATCAAGAAATACCCGAATCAATTAACAACAGGATTCCTAATATCTGTCTTTCAAAGGGTCACCAGGATACCAATGGAATGAAATCAAGGATCTTGTCTTTTTTCTTACCTTGTCTATTCCCACTTTCTAGAATAGTGCCAGGTAAAGAATTGGTGCTTAGTGAATAGCTAATAAGTAAGTGAATGAATTGTATTACATTAGCTTTTGCCATGATTTTCAATGGCTGATCTCCTCTACTGACAGTATTTCTGAGGGGAGAACTCATTATCATCTGTCATAATTCTTAATTTTATTGTTGTAAAATCTGTATACAATAAAATGTACTAATTTTACACATATACTTTTTTTTATTAGTTGGAGGCTAATTACTTCACAACATTTCAGTGCATACTAACACATATATATGGAATTTAGAAAGATGGTAATTTTACACATATACTTTTAATGACTCTTCACAAATATATGCACTTGTGTAGCCACTGCCAGAAACATACTACAAAACATTTCCATCAACCAAGTAAGAAGTGTTTTGCATTTTTCAGTTAATCACCCCCTCTGCCTCAGCCCCTGGCAAACACTGACCAGCTTGCTGCAATTCATTTTCCCTTTTCTCAAAATTCATATAAGTGCACTCATTAAAAAATATTCTGTTTGAGTTTTTTTACTTAACCTAAAACTTTCAAGTTTCCTCCATGTTATAAATTTATCAAAGTCATTCTGCGGATGAACCACATTTTGTGTATCCAATCACCAGCTGATAGGAAGTATACTGCTTCCACTTGGTTTCCACTTTGAGAAGAACTACTGTGACTATTCAAGTCCAAGTCTTTGTGTGTCTCTATCTCTGTGTGAATCATTTATCTTAAGTAAATAGCTCAGAATGGGATTGCTAGATCAGGTGGTAGTATCTGCTTAACATTTTACAAAGAACACAAACTGATTTCCAGAGTGGCTCTATCATTTTGCATTTCCACTAGCAATGCATGTGAGTTTCAGGAGTTTCATAACATCACCCACACTTAGGGTTATCAGGATTTTTGTTTTTGTTTTTGTAGCAGTTCTAGTTGGTATACAGGGGTAACATGTTATGGTTTTATGTTGTGTTTACCCAGCATTTAATAATCTTTTCATTAAATTTGATTATTTAACCTTCCAAAAATCTTCTTTGGTGAAATTTGTGTTGAAATACAGTCAGTTCAGTTCAGTCGCTCAGTCGTGTCCGACTCTTTGCGATCCCATGAATCTCAGCACGCCAGGCCTTCCTGTCCATCACAAACTCCCGGAGTTTACTCAAACTCATACCCATAGAGTCGGTGATGCCATCCAGCCATCTAATCCTCTGTCGTCCCCTTCTCCTCCTGCCCCCAATCCCTCCCAGGATCAGGGTCTTTTCCAATGAGTCAACTCTTCGCATGAGGTGGCCGAAGTATTGGAGTTTCAGCTTCAGCACCAGTCCTTCCAATGAACACCCAGGACTTATCTCCTTCAGGGTGAACTGGTTGGATCTTCTTGCAGTCCAAGGGACTCTCAAGAGTCTTCTCCAACACCACAGTTCAAAAGCATCAATTTTTTGGTGCTTAGCTTTCCTCACAGTCCAACTCTCACATCCATACGTGACCATAGCCTTGACCAGACGGACCTTTGTTGGCAATGTAATGTCTGTGCTTTTTAATATGCTATCTAGGTTGGTCATAACTTTCCTTCCGATGAGTAAGCGTATTTTAATTTCATGGCTGCAGTCACCATTGTCAGTGATTTTGGAGCCCAAAAAAATAAAGTCTGCCACTGTTTCCACTGTCTCCCCATCTATTTCCCATGAGGTGATGGGACCAGATGCCATGATCTTAGTTTTCTGAATGTTGAGTCTTAAGCCAACTTTTTCACTCTCCTCTTTCACTTTCGTCAGGAGGCTTTTTAGTTCCTCTTCACTTTCTGCCATAAGGGTGGTGTCATCTGCATATCTGAGGTTATTGATATTTCTCCTGGCAATCTTGATTGCAGCTTGTGCTTCTTCCAGCCCAGCATTTCTCATGATGTACTCTGCATATAAGTTAAATAAGCAGGGTGACAATATACAGCCTTGACGTACTTCTTTTACTATTTGGAACCAGTCTGTTGTTCCATGTCCAGTTCTAACTGTTGCTTCCTGACCTGCATACAGGTTTCTCAAGAGGCAGGTCAGGTGGTCTGGTATTCCCATCTGAAATACATTACACTATATTTATTTGAATGTTGGTACATCTTGTTATTGAGTTGCAAGAATCCTTTATTCTTCTGGATACAAATTCTTCATTATGTATGTACTTTTTTTATTGATGTAATATTCAAAATTCACTATTTTAAACATTTTAAAGAAACCAGATCTGAAAGAGACACGTGCACCCCAATGTTCATCGCAGCACTCTTTATAATAGCCAGGACATGGAAACAACCTAGATGCCCATCAGCAGATGAATGGATAAGGAAGCTGTGGTACATATACACCATGGAATATTACTCAGCCATTAAAAAGAATTCATTTGAATCAGTTCTAATGAGATGGATGAAACTGGAGCCCATTATACAGAGTGAAGTAGGCCAGAAAGATAAAGAACATTACAACATACTAACACATATATATGGAATTTAGAAAGATGGTAATGATAACCCTATGTGCAAAACAGAAAAAGAGACACAGATGTACAGAACAGACTTTGGGACTCTGTGGGAGAAGGCGAGGGTGGTATGTTTCAAGACAACAGCATCAAAACATGTATATTGTCTATGGTGAAACAGATCACCAGCCCAGGTAGGATGCATGAGACAAGTGCTCCGGCCTGGTGCACTGGGAAGACCCAGAGGGATTGGGTAGAGAGGGAGGTGGGAGGGGGGATAGGGATGGGGAATACATGTAAATCCATGGCTGATTCATGTCAATGTGTGACAAAACCCACTACAATATTGTAAAGTAATTAGCCTCCAACTAATAAAAATAAATGAAAAAAAAAGTTTACATTAAAAAATCAGATAGGTGGGCTTCTTTTGGCCATTGATTTGTATGAGTTCTTTCTGTATTTTGGCTATTAATCCCTTATTGGATATATCATTTGCAATTTTTTCCCCATTCAGTAGATTGCCATTTTGTTTTGTTTATGGTTTCCTTTGCTGTGCAGAAACTGTTTAATTTGATGTAGTCCCATTGATCTTTGCTTTTGTTGCCCATGCCTTTGGAGTTGTTGAATCACCGTGTTATACACATAAAACTGGTACAATATTGTATATCAAATATATGTCAATAAACACACACACAAAATAATGTGTACAATTCAGTGACTTTTGATCTATTCAAATTATTGTGTAGCTATCAGCATTGTCTAAATCTAGAATATTCTCACTACCCTAAATGTAGAACTGTATTCATTAAACTGTCACTTCCCATTCGTTCTCTCTCCCTAGCCCCTGGAAACCACCGATCTACTTTTTATTTCTATAAATTTACATATTCTGAATATTTCATGTTAATAGGGTCATACAATATGACTTTTTATGTCTGGATTTTATGTCTAAATTCTTTCTTTCACCGAGCATAATGTCTTAAAGATTCATGTTGTAACATATATCACGAGTTCTTTCCTTTTAGTGTCTGAATAATATTCTATCAGATGGATAATGCTGTACTTTATATGTTCATTAGTTAATGGACATTTGGATTCTTTCTACATTTAACTATCGTAAATAGAGATAATCAAATAGATTATTTGATTATTATTATAGATTATCATAAATAGAGATAATCAAATAGATTATTTGATTATTATTATTCTCCTCCTGCCGTCAATCTTTCCCAGCATCAGGGTCTTTTCCAAGGTGTCAGTTCTTTGCATCAGATGGTCAAAGTATTGGAGTTTCAGCTTCAGCATCAGTCCTTCCAATGAACACCCAGGACTTATCTCCTTTAGGATAGACTGGTTGGATCTCCCTGCTATCCAAGAAACTCTCAAGAGTCTTCTCCAACACCACAGTTCAAAAGCATCAATTCTTTGGAGCTTTGCTTTCTTTATAGTCCAACTCATATCAATACATGACTACTGGAAAAATCATAGCTTTGACTAGGTGGGCTTTATTGGCAAAGTAATGTCTCTGCTTTTTAATATGCTAAGTTGGTCATAACTTTTCTTCCAAGGAGTAAGTGTCTTTTAATTTCATGGCTGCAGTCACCATTTGCAATGATTTTGGAGCCCCTCAAAATAAAGACTGTCACTGTTTCCATTGCTTCCCCGTCTCTTTGCCATGAAGTTGTGGGACCAGATGCCATGTCTTAGTTTTCTGAATATTGAATTTTAAGCCAACTTTCTCACTCTCCTCTTTCAGTTTCATCAAGAGGCTCTTTAATTCTTCTTTGCTTTCTGCCATAAAGGTGGTGTCATCTGCATATCTGAGGTTATTGATATTTCTCCCAGCAATCTTGATTCCAGCTTGTGCTTCATCCAGTCCGGTGTTTCTCAGGATGCACTCTGCATATAAGTTAAATAAGCAGGGTGATAAAGTACACCCTTGATGTACTCCTTTCCTGATTTGGAACCTGTCTGTTTTTCCATATCCAGTTCTAACTGTTGCTTCTTGACCTACATACAGCTTTCTCAGGAGGAAGGTAAGGTGGTCTGGTATTCCCATCTCTTTCAGAATTTTCCAGTTTGTTGTGATCCTCAGAGTCAAAGGCTTTGGCATAGTCGATAAAGCAGAAGTAGATGTTTTTCTGGAACTCTCTTGCTTTTTTGATGATCCAACAGATATCGGCAATTTGATCTCTGGTTCCTCTGCCTTTTCTAAGTCCACCTTGAACATCTGGAAATTCTCAAATCACGTACTGGTGAAGCCTCACTTGGAGAATTTTGTGCATTACTTTGCTAGCATATGAGATGAGTGCAATTGCGCAGTAGTTTGAACATTCTTTGGTATTTTATTTCTTTGGGATTGGCTTCCCTGGTGGCTCAGATGGTAAAACATCTGCCTGCAATGTGGGAGACCCGGGTTCAATCCCTGGGCTGGGAAGATGCCCTGGAGAAGGAAATGGCAACCCACTCTAGTACTCTTGCCTGGACTACTCCATGGACTGAGGAGCCTGGTAGGATAAAGTCCATGGGGTCACAAAGAGTCGGACACGACTGAGCGGCTTCACTTTCGCTTTCACTTTCTTTGGGATTGGAATGAAAACTGACCTTTTGTAGTTCTGTGGCCACTGCTGAGTTTTTCAAATTTGCTAGCATATTGAGTGCAGCATGTTCACAGCATCATCTTTCAGGATTTGAAATAGCTCAGCTGGAATTCCATCACCTCCATTAGCTTTGTTAATAGTGGTGCTTCCTAAGGCCCACTTGACTTCATGCTCCAGGATGTCTGGCTCTAGGTGAGTGATCACACCATTGTGGTTATCTGGGTCATGAAGATCTTCTTTGTATAGTTCTTCTGTGTATTCTTGCCACCTCTTCTTAATATCTTCTGCTTCTGTTGGGTCCATACCATTTCTGTCCTTTATTGTGCCTATCTTTGCATGAAATGTTCCCTTGGTATCTCTAATTTTCTTCGAGATGTCTCTAGTCTTTCCCATTCTACTGTTTTCCTCCATTTGTTTGCACTGATCACTGAGGAAAGCTTTAATATCTCTCCTTGCTATTCTTTGGAACTTTGCATTCAAATGTTTATATCTTTACTTTTCTCCTTTGCCTTTAGCTTCTCTTCTTTTCACAGTTATTTGTATGACTCTTCAGACAACCATTTTGCCTTTCTGCATTTCTTTTTCTTGGGGATGGTCTTGATGACTGCCTCCTATACAATGTCACCAACCTCAGTCCATAGTTTTTCAGGCACTCTATCTATCATATCTAATCCCTTGAATCTATTTGTCACTTTCACTGTATAATCATAAGGGATTTTATTTAGCTCATACCTGAGTGGTCTAGTGGTTTTCCCTACTTTCTTCAAATTATGTCTGAATTTGGCATTAAGGAGTTGATAATCTATCTTTAAAAATTGTTTGTGTTGCATTACCCATGCGTTCCTGGATTTATTTTCCTGGTCATGGTGGAAATGTATCAATTTGAATTTGATAAATTAATTTTATAATTAATTTGAAGTACTTAAATACTGACAAGTATTTAAATACTTAAATACTGATAGTTTGCTGTATCCAATATGCTGGAATTTTGCTGATAATTTTTACATTTATGTACATTAGTGATATTGCTTATAGTTTTATTTTCTCATCATGTCTTTTTCTGGTTTTGTTAACATAGTAATACTGACCTCATAGAATGAGTTAACATGTGTTCCTTTCTCTTTTATTTTTTGTAAGAATTTTATAAGGTTTGGCTTTAATTCTTCTTTAAATATTTGGTAGACTACCAATAAGACCATCTGGTGCAACACTTTCCTTTGTTGGGAAGATTTCTATTACTGATTCAGTCTCTTTGCTTGTTATGGTGGTTGAGTCGCTAAATTGTGTCCGACTCTTGTGACCCCATGGACTGTAGGCTGACAGGCTTCTCTGTCCATGGGATTTTCCAGGCAAGAATACTGGAGTGGATTGCCATTTCTTTCTCCAGGGGATCTTCCTGACCCAGGAGTCGAACCCGAGTCTCCTGCATTGCAGGCTGATTCTTTACCAACTGAGCTTTGAGGGAAGCCCATTACTTGTTATATGTCTTCGTATTTCTATTTCTTATTTAATGAATTTTGATAGTTTTGTTGTTGTTGTTATTGTTTCTAGTAATTTGTCTATTTTATCTGGGTTATCTAATTAATTCCTAGTGCTGTGTGCTTAGTTGCTCAGTTGTGTTCAACTCTTTGTGACCCTGTGGACTGTAGCCCGCCAGGTTCATCTGTCCATGGCGATTCTCCAGGCAAGAATACTGGAATGGGTTGTCATGCCCTCCTTCAGAGGATCTTCCCAAACCAGGAATCAAACCCAGGTCTCCCACATTGCAAGCAGATTCTAGTAGTGTCTTATAATTATTTGTATTTCTCTAAGTTTGATAGTAATGTCTCCATTTTTTATTTCTGATTTTACTGCTTTTCATCTTCTTTCTTTTATGGTAAGTTCACCTAAAGATTTGTTAACTTTGATCTTTTCGAAGGACCAACTTTGTTGCCTTAATTTACTCTATTATTCTCTATTTGATTTATCTCTACCTTTTTTTTTTATTGTTTACTTCTTCTAGTGATTAGGGTTTAGTTTCAGTTTTTTCTAGTTTTTTAAGGTGAGATGTTAGGTTTCTGATTTGACATCTTTCTTCTTTTTTATTATAGGTGTTCATAGCTGTAATTTTAATTGGGGTATTAATATAGCCAACTACTAGTGTTCAAATATCTATTTATCCCTGGAATTCTGTCAGTGTTTGCTTTAAATAAGTTGGTGGTTCGCTGTTAGTTACCTATATGTTTATAATTGTTATGCCTCGATAAATAGACTGACTCTTTATCATTTTTAATGATCTTCCCTTTATTGTAATTATTATTATCAGATTTTAGTATAGCCACTTAAGCTCTTTTTGGTTGTTTCATGGAATATATTGTTTTCATCCTTTTACATCTAACCTATTTCTGTCTTTGGATGTGAAGAGATTTTCCTGTAGTTGAATCATGTTTGCTGTTAGCTTTCTACACATTCTTTCAATCTCTAACTTTTAATTGTGTAGTTTAATCCATTTATATTTAATGTGTTTACAGACAAGGAAGGACTTATGCAGTTTTGCTATTTATGTTATAGAAGTTTTATATTTTTCACTCAGTGTCTTCACTAATCCCATCTTCTGTGTTAAATGAATATATATATATATAATGTCTCAAATGAGGCTCATGCTGTTTGAAAATGTGAAAAGAGATAATCTGTTTTATAAAGTGATAGAAAATATGGCTGAATTATATTCTACTCTTTTCTGGAAAGTAGAACTTGTAAGTGATCAACATAGATATTTAGCCATGTAAATTTTAATGCAGAAAAATGAACTAACAACTAATGCCTGCAGTTCATGATTCTTTCTAGTGTACTATGGAGCAGATTGGTTTGTTTATTGACCTTTTCCCTTGTAGATACTTAAATTTCTTTGGATTACTAAGTCATTTTCCACTTGTCCATCTGCTTTCCACATTGTAAAATTGTGTTACATTTCCTGGAATCTGTTGTTTCTTCTCTTTCCCTTGACCTTACAGATTTATGACATAAAATATTTCACTGTCATTTTAGTGGGGTTTTGGTTGAGAATAGAGGTTAATTTGTGGATTAAATTCAATATGTTGAATTAAATAAGTGCCTATGATTGAGGCATCCTGAAAGTTTGTCATTCTGACATGATAAAAGTTCTTCCCATGCTTAATAACCTTTATAGTGAACATTAGGCTTAAACTTTTAAGGTGGTGTAGGTCACTCATTTGCTTATTCCCAATGCATGAGTGAATTTGATTATTTGCATACTTTCAAATAAAGTTAACCTATTTTACTCTGCTATGCATAGATTTTTTCTCATCTTTACACAAGCCATGAGAATTAAGACTTATTATTTTTTTCCTTTTTGAGCAAACTCTGGCTCATAGTACTTAGAAATTATAGAAGAACACACAACATAGAAAATGACAGATCTGAATTTCAAGCACACTTTTTCTTCTGAAACGTTCTTGTAGTAACATTCCTCATTCCTGTTACTGTATCTGTTCCTGTACATTTGTGAGTTTATTTTAATTTTTAAGAATCAACTGTTTTACATGTGTTTAGTTTTTGCTACTGTGGTTTTTAAGTCCAATGATGAATGATGATGAATCCTAGAATAGCTTGCCTTTTCAATCTCTATGACCTTTAGGATTGGGAGAAAAAAAAAGAAATTACTGGTTTAAAAATGATTCCTGAATGATTTGTTTCCCCTAAATCCTATAACACTTCACTACCTGAAAGGTCTGTAAAGAAATTGTGTGGGGGAGTAAAGTAGGAGGTGACTGAGATTATGTAATTTGGTTAAGAAATGACATAATTTCTCATTGTGAGGGGAAGAAACAAAGGAGAAGACACATGGGAGTGTAGAAAAATGCAACGTGGGGATATTAATGCTACAGTATAATTTTCTGTGGGTGTTTAGCCTGGGGACTAGAAGACTGAGGGAAGACATGCTAGTTGTCTTGAAATATTTGAAGAGTTGTCATATGGAAGAAGGAGTAGACTTTTTCTTGTAGGCCCAGAGGCATAACTAGCATTAAGAGGTGAAAGTTACAGCAAAGAATTTTTACTCACTATAAGGAAAAATTTTCTAATAGTGCACAGCATTGGTATAGGCTGCTGCATGAAGTCACAAGAATTGTTTCTTCCAGTGCTGAGTACCTATGAATCAAGGGTACTGTGGAGGAGACATTAGCAGGGAGGGAAGGAAGAAGCTGACTCTAATCTAATCTAGCTTCTTTCTCACAGTATGTTTCTTTCTTTCTGTCTTTGTCTCTTTCTGGTCTTCATTCTTTTCTTCTTCCTTCCCTCTCCACACCACCCCTTACTTCTTGTCTATCATTTGTCTATCTACTATCTCACTTTCAAAAAGACAAGGTTGAGAGAAAGGAAGGTGAAGAGTGAAAAAGAATAATTTGTGTGTGTGTTTGTGTGTAGTGTGCTCTAGGATATTGGGTGTCAGTTCCATTTATATCCCTCCTTTATGTTTAGGGAAAAAATGGTGACAAGGATAATTCTGTGATATCATATGAAATCAGAAGCAGACTCCCATAGCAGGAACAACTTTTGAGTCAGATACATCGAGGTTCAGACTCTGTCAGTTTTAGCTCTATGATCTTGGGAAAGTCCGCATTGAAACTTCATGAGCCTTTATTTCTTTACTATAAAGTATCTTAATTATATGGATTTTGTGAAATTAAATGAGACAAGGGATATAAAGCATGCTGCAAACCATATAGTATGTAGTCAGTAATAGCAAACAATTATTTCATATATTTCTTTACCTTGCTTTTCATTGCACAACTATATCACATCAAGCTGATGTAATTTTAATGTCATAATTTATGTTTTCAATATTTGATGTCAGCAGAATGCAAAGGCCTTTCTGACTTGAGAGAGTTAAATGAATCTGAATTTTCCTTGAGAGTCAACTTTGCCTATTCTGTCTCTCTATCCATGAAAAAAAGTATAATATGTCACTTTCACTTTGCAAAATTTAAGTATACGCAGACCTGTAGAAGTACTTGCCTTCAAAATGACCCAACCTAATAACTCATTTCCTTATTTTTGAATTTTGAGATGTAAAGTAGCTGTACTATATATTGCTAATTTACTATTGTTTCCAAGTTGTCTTATTAAAGAAAATAATTTTGGTGGTATAATTCCCAGAGAATATTTTAGCTCTTCAGTAACTGAAAAGAGTCTGTAGTTTTCTTTTTCACAGCATATGCAATTCTAGATACAGTTCCTTGCATCTATTAATATGTGGCAAAGTTAGTAGGCTCCCACTTTACGTCAAATTTAAAAATAAAGCTATTGATGCATAATCAAATTTGATATCTCTGATTAAGCTATAATGAAATGCTGAAGAAGTTCCCTTTAGAACAGTCAGTAACTATGTATTGTAATCAGATTTATCAGGCAGCCTTCACACGTGTGATATGTATATGTTTCCATTATTAATCATGGCAAATATATGAATTGTGCACATACTAGCCATTCATACCCGATTAATTGATGAAAGGCGTGTCTGTGAATATATAAGTACATGTGCTTATTCTCACTTTTTGTGCTTGTCTAAATTGTGATGACTTTGAGTATGTGTGTAATTTCAGAGCCCTTATCTGGTTAACTGATAAAGCATGATTCAAGTTTCAGTTCTTTCACTTCAGTCACTCAGTCATGTCTGACTCTTTGTGACCCCATGGACTGTAGCATGCCAGGCTTCCCTATTGATCACCAAATCCTAGAGCTTGCTCAAACTCATGTCCATTGCATCAGTGATGCCGTTTGTCATCTCATCCTCTGTTGTCCCCTTCTCCTCCTGCCTTCAAATTTTCCCAGCATCAGGTTTTTTTCAAATGAGTCAGTTCTGCACATCAGGTCACCAAAGTATTGGAGTTTCCTTTAGGATGGACTGGTTGGATCTCCTTGCAGTCCAAGGGACTCTCAAGAGTCTTTTCCAACACCACAGTTCAAAGCATCAATTCTTTGACACTCAGCTTTCCTTGTAGTCCAATTCTAACATCCATACATGATTACTGGAAAAATCATAGCCTTTGCTGCTGCTGCTGCTGCTAACTCGCTTCAGTCGTGTCCGTCTCTGTGCGACCCCATGCGTACCTTTATTGGCAAAGTAATGTCTCTGCTTTTTAATATTCTGTCTAGTTTGGTCATAGCTTTTTATTTTTTCCCAAGGAACAAGCGTCTTTTAATTTCATGGCTGCAGTCACCATCTGCAGTGATTTTTGGAGCCCCTCAAAATAAAGACTGTCACTGTTTCCACATCTATTTGCCATGAAGTGATAGGACCGGATGCCATGATCTTCGTTTTCTGTATGTTGAGTTTTAAGCCACCTTTTCACTCTCCTTTTTCACTTTCATCAAGAGGCTCTTTAGTTTGTCTTTACTTTCTGCCATAAGAGTGGTGTCATCTACATATCTGAGGTTATTGATATTTCCTGCAGCAAACTGGATTCCAGCTTGTGCTTCATCCAGGCCGGCATTCCATATGATGTACTCTGCATATAAGTTAAATCAAGGTGACAATATAAAGTCTTTATGTACTCCTTTCTCAATTTGGAACTAGCCTGTTGTTCTGTGTCCAGTTCCTAACTGTTGCTTCCTGACCTGTATACAGATTTCTCAGGAAGTAGGTAGGTTGGTCTGGTATTCCCATCTCTTGAAGAATTTTCCACAGTTTGTTGTGATCCACACAGTCAAAGGCTTTTGAAGTAGAAGTAGATATAGTCAATGAAGCAGAAGTAGATGTTTCTCTGGAATTCTCTTGCTTTTTTGACGGTCCAGGAGATGTTGGCAATTTGATTTCTGGTTCCTTTGCCTTTTCTAAATCCAGCTGGAGCATCTGGAATTTCTCAACTCACATATTGCTGAAGCCTTGCTTGTAAAATTTTGTGCATTACTTTGCTAGCATGTGAGATGAGTGCAATTGTGTGGTAGTTTGAAGATTCTTTGGCATTGCCTTTCTTTGGGATCAGAATGAAAACTGAACTTTTCCAATTCTGTGGCCACTGCTGACTTTTGAAAATTTGCTGGCATATTGACTGCAGCACTTTCACAGTGCAAATCTTTTAGGATTTGAAATAACTCAGCTGGAATCCCATCACCTCCACTAGCTTTGTTAATCATGATGCTTCCTAAGGCTTGCTTGACTTCACATTCCAGGATGTCTGGCTCTAGGTGAATGATCACACCGTCACGGTTATCTGGGTCATGAAGATCTTTTTGTATAATTCTTCTGTGTATTCTTGCCACCTCTTCTTAATATCTTCTGCTTCTGTTAGGTCCATACCATTTCTGTTCTTTATTGTGCCTATCTTTGCATGAAATGTTCCCTTGGTATCTCTAATTTTCTTCAAGAGATCTCTAGTCTTTCCCATTCTACTATTTTCCTCCATTTGTTTGCACTGATCACTGAGGAAAGCTTTAATATCTCTCCTTGCTATTCTTTGAAACTCTGCATTTGGATGGGTATATCTTTCCTTTTCTCCATAGCCTTTTGCTTCTCTTCTTTTCCCTGATATTTGTAAGGCCTCCTCAGACAACCATTTTGCCTTTTTGCATTTCTTCTTCTTTCCTTCAATTCAGTTGCTCAGTTGTGTCCGACTCTTTGTGACCCCATGGACTGCAGCATGCCAGGCCTCCCTGTCCATCACCAACTCTTAGAGCTTACCCAAGCTCATGTCCATCGAGTTGGTGATGCCACCCAGTCATCTCATCCTCTGTCATCCCCTTCTCCTCCTGCCATCAATCTTTCCCAGCATCAGGGTCTTTTCAAATGAGTCAGTTATTCATATCAGGTACCCAAAGTATTGGAGTTTCAGCTTCAGCATCAGTCCTTCCAATGAATATTCAGGACTGATTTCCTTTACGATGGCTGGATCTCCATGCAGTCCAAGGCACTCACCAGAGTCGTCTCCAGCACCACAATTCAGAAGCATCAATTCTTCAGCGATCAGCTTTATTTTTAGTCCAACTCTCACATCCATACATGACTAGTGAAAAAACCATAGCTTTGACCAGATGGACCTTTGTTGGCAAAGTAATGTCTCTGCTTTTTAATATGCTGTCTAAGTTGGTCATAACTTTCCTTCCAAGGAGCAAGTGTCTTTTAATTTCATGGCTGCAGTCACCATCTGCAGTGATTTTGAAGCCCAAAATAAATAAAGTCTGTCACTGTTTCCATTGCTTCCCCATCTATTTGCCATGAAGTGATGGGACCTTATGCCATGATCTTATTTTTCTGAATGTTAAGTTTTAAGCTAGCTTTTTCACTCTCCTCTGTCACTTTCATCAAGGGGCTCTTTAGTTCTTCACTTTCTGCCATAAGGGTGATGTCATCTGCATATCTGAGGTTATCGATATTTCCCACAGCAATCTTGATTCCAGCTTGTGCTTCATCCAGCCCAGCGTTTCTCATGATGTACTCTGCATATAAATTAATTAAGCAGGGTGACAGTATACAGCCTTGATGTACTCCTTTCCCGATTTGGAACCTGTTTATTGTTTCATGCTCAGTTCTTCTTCTTAGGGATGGTCTTGATCATGTCCTCCTGTAGAATGTTGCTAACCTCTCTCTTTAGTTCTTCAGGCACTCTATCAGATCTATTCCCTTGGATCTATATGTCACTCCCCTCCCACTGAATAGTCATAAGGGATTTGATTTAGGTCATACCTGAATGGTAAATTTTACTTCTATGTTGATTATTTTTCTGATTGGTTTGCCTGGTAGATCCTGTGAATTATGAATTAGATTCCTGGGTTACTGTGACTAAAATGATCAAATACTAAATATTTTCAATTTTGTTATTTTCTTCATATTTTCTATCAGTATTCCTTTGTTATTAATTTAAAATTATATATATTAAAATATCATGTCATAAAATGTTGAAAAAAGCTAATGAAAAAATAAAAATAAATTTAAAAATTTTAAAATCTCAAAAATCCATTGGGATGGGGAATAAGTGTAAATCTATGGCTGATTCATATCAATGTATGACAAAACCCACTGAAATGTTGTGAAGTAATTAGCCTCCAACTAATAAAAAAATTAAAAAAAAAATCCATTGATACATTTTTATATGCTTTATTCCTTGTGTGTGTGTGTGTGTGTGTGTGTGTGTGTGTGCACGCACACGCACGTGTGTGTGTGTAGCAAATGGAGGAAAGTAGCCATGGAAGATGACATACAAGTATAATTGAGACCTAAGTAGGATAAAAGCTTTGGAATCATGAATGTAGTCTCTAGTATTTTCCTGTAATCTTGAGAGCTTTGTATTTCCACACAACATGTGAAAGGGACTGATAACAGCTTTCTTTATCCACTAAAATGACAGAGTGACCCAGCTGATATATAGTTATAGATAAAAGCATCTACAGTTTATACCCTGATGCTTCAGATAATATGTATCATATGCTTTCCTTTGTCCTTGAATAATCATTGAAAATGTGACTTTTTAAAAACCATACAGCAACAGATCTTAAGAATAGACTATAATGTATTTATTGATTCTTGTATTGAGCATTTAGTTTTTTTGTAATTTTTTGCTTGTATTAGTGCTTTAATAAAGGTGCATATACTCAAATGTTTTTCATTCACCTGCTAATTTCCATTAATTATATTCTTATGTATTTATTGGACTAAAGCATATTTAAATTTAAATTTCCTTGATTCTTAGTGCCACATTACTTTCTAAAACATCTGTGCCAATCTATAATTCTATTAGAAATATTATATAAAAATTAGAATTCTCTTGACTCAATAGAGAGGATAATACAAATGGACAGTAGGAAAGGCCTATAGCACATCCACATAGTGGCGTTACCATACAGACTACTCACAAATCAAATTCAGCAATATATGAATAGGACACACCATGACCAACTGGAATTTATCCCAAGAGTATACATCTGTAAAGCATTTAATGTGTAAAGGACCAAACCCACAAGAATATCTCAATAGATGCAGAAAAAGCATTTGACAAAATTTAACACCTCTACATGAAAAGAGAATCACTTAACACACTGGCATTAGGAGGCAACATCCTCAGCTGTTTATGTGATTGTGAATAACCACAGCTAACATTTGTAATTGTGAAAGACTGTACCTTTTCTCCCTAAGATTAAAAACAAGAGGAGGTTCACTTCAGCTACTTATCTTCAGCATTTTACTAGAGATTCTAGCCAGGGTAATTAGACAAGAAAATGAAATAAAAGTCATGTGCAATGGCAATGGAAAGAAGCAAAATGATTTACAAATGACATATTTTTGTATATAAATATCCTAAGGAATGCATGTGCAGGCATGCATGCATTCAGTGATGATATATACCACATAGAATGAATTCAAATATAAACTATGGATTTTTTAAATATTATATCAGAACTAGTTTATTAATTGTGTGGTTCAACAAATGTACCACACTAATTCAAGCTGTTAATAATAGAAAATATGGTGTGCATGAGAGAGGGTGCATATAGAAACTGCTTTCTGTGAAATTTTTCTTTACCTCTGAAACTGCTCTAAAAATAGTCAGTTAAAACAATGGGAAAGCTAATAAATTATTTCAGTGAGATTTCTGGATGCAAGATCAATATGTAAAATTCAGTTGTGTTTCAGTTCATATGAAATGAACAATCCGAAAATGAAATGAAGAAAGTGGTTCCATTTATAAGATGATTAAAATTAATAAAATCTTATGAATAAATTTAACAAAAGAAGTAAAAATCTTATACTCTGAAAGCTAAAAAATAGTGTTTAAATAACTTGTTGAAGACTTAAACATATAGGATGGCATTCCATGTTCAGGGATTTGAGGAAATAACATTGGTTGTTAAAATAGCAATAGCCATGGAGAGGGAGGTGGGAGGGGGGATCGGGATGGGGAATACATGTAAATCCATGGCTGATTCATGTCAATGTATGACAAAAACCACTACAATATTGTAAAGTAATTAGCCTCCAACTAATAAAAATAAAAGAAAAAAAATAGCAATAGCCCTTACAGGGGACTCAATGCAATCCCTGTCAAAATTCCAGAAATTTCTACGCCGATGCTAAAATTCATGTGGAAATTCAAGAGACCCAGAATATTTAAACTGATCCTGAAAAAGAACAAAATTGGGACTCATAATTCCAAGTTTCACAATTACAGTGCACAAAACTATGATAATCAAAACAGAGTGAAGATAGAATTATTATGTTAATGGAATATAACTGAAATTTCAGTAGCAAATCCTCACATTTATGTTGATTTAATTTTTCAGTGAGTGTTCCAAGAGAATTTATGGAGAAATAAATTATTTTTCAATAAATAGAACTGGCATGACTGGGTGTCCATCTATAAGTAAATTAATTCAAATCGCTATCTCACACCATATATAAAAATCAACTCAAAATAGATCAAGAACTAAATATGAAAAGTTAAAACTGGAAATTCTTAGAGGACAAAAAAGGTTTAAATGTGTGACCTTTGATTAGATATTGGGTTATTAGATATGACATCAAAAGCATAAGTGAAAAGAAAAAAAGTGGATAAGTTGACATAAAAAAATACAAACTTTTGTTCACTACAGGCCATCATTGTGTAAATGAAACCCCAGCCCATGAATGGGAGAAAGTATCTGTAGTTTATACATCTGATAAGGGACATACATCTAGAATATATATATTTTTAAAAACTTCTAAATGCTCAATAGTAAAAAGACAACTCAATAAAAATATAGCAAAGTAACTGAATAGACATTTCTTCAAAGAATATATTCAAATTGCCAATAAACATATGAAAAGATGCTCCAAAGTGTTAGCCATCAGGGAAATGCAGGCCAGAATCATAATGAGCTACTACTTCACACTGACTAGCATGGCTGTAATCAAAAAGATAATAAGTGTTGGCAACAATGTACAGAAATTGGAAACTGAGTGAAATATAAAGCATCTGTCCACACAGATATGTGTATGTAAATGTTCATAATAATATTGCTTGTAGTAAGCACACAGTGGAAACACCACAGATATCCAATAAGTAGAAATTATGATATATACATACAAAGGAAAATTTTTTGGCAATACAGAGGAACAAAGTGAATGAAGCCAGAAACAGAAGGCCACACACTATATGATTCCATTCATGTCAAATGTTCAGAATAGGAAAATCCATAGATACAGAGTAGAGTGCTTATTGGCAGAGTGGAATCTGAGGAATTAGGAGTGATCAACCACTCATGAGTAATGCTAATGAGGGTTTCTCTTTGGAGTTATGAAATGTTCTAAAGTTATTTGTTATCATGGTGGCATAACTCTGTGAATATGCTACAAAAAACATTGGATTGAATTGTATGTAGAGTGTGTGAATTGCATCTCAGTAAAGCTAAGTAGTCATTCTGAGCTCACCATAACCCTTTAAAGAGAACTGGATAGCCCTGTATAGAGAGTCGTATGTGAAGACAGGAAAATATAGGCCTATCCTATGTAACTATATGAACAAATATAGTTACTTTGCGAACAGAAGCAAAGTTCTAAAAAAGTGATAAATTATGATCAGGCTTGTGTCAGTAGTTCAAAGATGTCTCAAAATTAAGAAATGCTTCAATATAAAACAGTACATTATCATATAAAAAGTGAAAACCCATACACTTCTTTCATGGCTTCTGAAAAGACTTTTGTTACTATCCTGTCTGGGCTTTCAATCCCAATATTGTAATGAATTAAGCTTAAATGCTTGGAAACCCTTCATTTAAAAAGTATGCTGAAAAAAAAAAAAAAAAGTATGCTGAGTAAAATGTGAGAAAAATTTTCAGAGCTTCACTTGCAATAGAAGAAAAACTCAAAACAGCATGTGCTATAAATAAAGAGGGAATCAAAAGCCAGAGAAACAAGTGTACAAACTGATGCTGCTGATACTCCCAGGATGAGTGGGAAGGTAAATCAGATGCTGGTCATAGAGATTAAGGGCATTTAGTTTAACACCCAAATAGGAAAATTTTTACCAGGCCTTGCCCTTTTTAACATAGGACGTTAGTAAGTTAAATCCCATAATGTAACCAGAACTCTTAAATATCTTTGCCTAAAGTAAAATGATAAAACTAGAAAAAAAGAGTCATTTTTGAGTAATGGGAACTCAAGAATGGAAAAAACGAAAAAAGAAAGTTGCACGTCACACATAAAATCTGAATTGCATTATTGAATTGTAAGAAATTGAATTCATAAGAAACCATTTTCCACAGAGAAGACTTCAGGCCCAAATATTTTCATTGCCAAATTCTGTCAAGTCTTTTAGAAATAAATAATACCAATCTTATAATGTTTCAGAAAATATGAATTATGCAAGGATAAATTTAACAAAACATATGCAAGACCTAGACACTGAAAACTATAAGCATTGTAGAGAAAAAATTAAAAAGTCATGAATTTTTTTTAGCATTGTCATTTTTATTTATTTTTTTTCCCAATTATTTTTATTAGTTGGAGGCTAATTACTTTACAATATTGTAGTGGTTTTTGCCATACATTGACATGAATCAGCCATGGATTTACATGTGTTCCCCATCCTGAACCCCCCTCCCACCTCCCTCCCCATCCCATCCCGCTGGGTCATCCCAGTGCACCAGCCCCGAGCATTTGTCTCATGCATCCAACCTGGACTGGCGATCTGTTTCACACTTGATAATATACATGTTTCGATTCTGTTCTCTCAGATCATCCCACCCTTGCCTTCTCCCATAGAGTCCAAAAGTCTGTTCTACATATCTGTGTCTCTTTTTCTGTCTTGCATATAGGGTTATTGTTACTATCTTTCTAAATTTCGTATATATGTGTTAGTATACTGTATTGGTGTTTTTCTTTCTGGCTTACTTCACTCTGTATAATGGGCTCCAGTTTCATCCACCTCATTAGAACTGATTCAAATTAATTCTTTTTAATGGCTGAATAATATTCCATTGTGTCAAACTAGTACAGCTACTATGGAGAACAGTGCGGAGATTCCTTTAAAAGCTGGAAATAGAACTGCCATAAGACCCAGCAATCCCACTCCTGGGCATACACACCAAAGAAACCAGATCTGAAAGTGACATGTGTACCCCAATGTTCATCACAGCACTGTTTAAAAAGTCATGAATTAATGGTAAGATATTTGGTGTTCATGAATTTGAAGATTCAGTATTAAGATGTCTGTTCTCCAAAATAATCCCATCCCACTAAAACTACCAGGTTTGGGGGTGGGCAGAAATTTTTAAGCTTATTCTGGGCCATGTATGAAAAAGCAGCAGATCTGTGATGTCAAAACAATTTAGGAACAGAACAAAGTTGTAAGACTTACATTACCAAATTTCAGAGCTCACTATAGAGCTATCTATATAATAGTAAATCTACTTTTTGAGTAAAGTACCAAGATAATTCATTGTGCAATGGTTATCTTTCCAACAAGTAGTTTTGGTTAAACTGGGTATCTGTAGATAAAACACTGACCCTTATCTCACACCATTTAGAAAAAATGAACTCAATATGCATCATAGACCTAAACGTAAAAGTTAATATTATAAAGTTTCTAGAAGATAATATGGTCATCTTGCTGACTTTCAGATAGAGGGTCATTAGACATGACATAAAACACGTTAATCATAGAAGAAAGAAAATTGATAAATTAGAACCATTTGAAACACTTGCCTTTTGGGAAACAACTTTGAAAGTGAAAAATCAAATTACAGACTGGAAGAAAATACTTTCAATATGTGTAACTGACAAAGATCTTATTTCCAGAGTATATAATAAAAATAAAAACTTTACAACTCAGGAATAAGAAAACAAAAACTCATCAAAAAAAAAAAAAAAAAGTGGGAAAAACCTGAAAGGTTGTTGCTGAGCCATAAAAGATGCCAGGATTCTTGGCCTCTGGAGGAGAGGAATTCAATCCGGGGCCAGTGACGACGTTTGATTGCTCAGAGCTTTTGTGTAATAAAGCTTTATTAAAGTATAAAAGAGATAGAGAAAGCTTCTGACACAGACATCACAAAGGGGCAGAAAGAGTGCCCCCTTGCTAGTCTTTATCAGGAAGTTATGTACCTACCAGCAGGCTGCTAATTAGAGAAAGAAAATGTCTCAAAACTCAGAGTGACACCAGGCCCTTCACACACAACATTCATTTTGAGATAACATAGACACAAGGTGAGTCATTCCAGGCCATAAAACAATTGACATGAATCTTGAAGAAAGTCAGGTTTCCAAGCAAATACATAGTCTTATTAACATAGCTTGAGAGAACATTTGCATTAGTAAAGCATACTGGTTTGTTGAGTAAAACATACTGTTTTGTCAAGTCAGTTCTGAGTCTTAGGCAAACTGACTTGAAGAAAGACAGAGTCTAAGGTAAATATATAGTTCATTAACATAGCTTAAGAAAAATGTTTCCGTAAGAAAAATGCATTGGTTAGCTCAAGGTTTGAGAAAAGTTAAGTTCAGGTGGAACCAGGTGTCATCATGGCAGCACAGAATTAAAAAAAAAAAAATCTCCTTTTAGTTTTGTATAGAGAAGAGAAAAATATCTGACACTCATCCCCCTGCCACTTAAGAGGGAGATAAAAAAACGTCTAGCACGTGCAGCCTATTTCCTCCATTTGGGGGCCCCTAGCCTTCCTGCCTGTTACCCTCTCATTCCCCACTTTTCTTTTAGGAGAATTCTCCCTAGGAGAATTGCCTAGGGAGGGCATTTTTCTTGTTCTGTAACTGCTTCTGAGCTGATAAGGGACATTGTCCCTAAATTGGTGAGGCAACCTATTCTCCTAACCCTCATATTGAGGGTCTCTGATTCAGGCGCCCCAGGTACTGGCTGGAGGAACCTGGGACAGTCACGGGTGTTTGAGCAAGCGTTTGTAACTTAAAAGCCTTCATGCAGCTAGAAACAAATCCAGCTACACAGTTACAGATGCTGGGAGCAAGCAGCAAAATCAGAACAATCAGCAAAGTTAAAAGTCACATTATGTCCATAGATAAGGCGCAAAGTGTCGCACCAGTCCATTTTAGGATTGTTAGATGTCATCAGATTAAGAAGCATCACACATGATTGTTGTTGTCAAAGGTATTTGCAGACTTGGAGAAAGTCCTTTCCCTGAGGCAGAGATGCCCATTGCAGGAAGCCTTCCACTGATGAAGAGGGGAGCACTCCACAGACCCAGAAATTAGACTGATTGTGGAATACAGTGTAGGGGTGAGCCCAAGACAGGAAGGCATTGTCTTGATGGTCAAATGGTAGACTCAGGGTTTTTGGAGTCAGCAGAAGCAGGATTATCACATAGATTATCAGGCCCATCTGAAAAGTAAATAGTAAGAACATAGAAAATAAGAACACAAAGTGACATCACTTAGTTCTGGTCAGGGTGCCACCTCCTTACTCGAGTGTGATGCCCTCATAAATCAATTCCTGGCACCTTGACAGCTGTGGAAGAAGAAAAAATAACCTGAGAAGGGCCTTCCCAGAGGGGCTCGAGGGATTGCCCCCCAGATCCCAATGTCTTTATCAGGACCTCAGTTCCTGGCTCAAACATGGCTTTCTTGACTCAGCGGCTGGATCAGGAGTCACCTCCCTGAGTCCCTTTAATGCCTGTTGAAAAGCTGAGAGCTGAGTTACATAATTAGTTAATTCCAAGGCTTCAGGGTCTATAACAATGTCTGTGCATAAGAAGGGTCTTCCATAAATACCTTCAAAGGGGGACAGTCCCTCCTTTTTAGGGGCAGTCTGAGCCCTAATTAAAGCTATGGGTAGAACTTTAAGCCAACTGTCCTGTGTCTCTTGAGTTAATTTGTGCAGATGCTTCTTAATAATGTCATTAGCTTTTTCAACCTTTCCTGAGTTTTGGGGTCTCCAGGAACAGTGTAAGTGATATTCTGTTCCTAGAGTTTTTGACACCCTCTCAGTTACAACAGCTTTAAAGGTGGAGCCATTTTCACTCTGAAGGCTCTGTGGCAGCCCAAACCTGGGAATAATTTCATGGATTAAAATTCTTATAATCTCCTTAGCCTGTTCACTACGGCAGGGAAAATCCTTAATCCATCCAGTCAAGGTATCCACCGAAACTTGTAAGCAAGAATATCCATACCTTTATAGAAAAAAAAAAAACACCTCAGTTAAAAACAACAACAACAACAACAACAAAAAAAAAATGGGAAAAACCTCTGAGACAAATTGCAAAAGAACATATATGAATGAATAGTAATCCTATTAAAAATTGCTCATTATCAGTAATCACTAGAGAAATGCAAATTAAAACTTCAGTGAGATACACACCCACTAGAATTGCTAGAAATGAAAGATTCAGTTCTAAGTGTCTTTGAGAATGTGAAGCAAATGGTAGAAATTGCTGTTAGGAATTGTAATATAACTTTGGACAATAATTTGCCAGTTTTCTTACAAAATAGAAAATGCTCTTATCCTGTGACCAGCAATTTACCTGGGAGAAATAAACACACATTTCCACCAAAAATTTTCCACAAATGTTCACAGTCTCTTTACTGTATAGCTGACCACTGGAAATAGCCAATGTATAGGTAAATGAACTAGCTCATGCATATAATGTGTACTGGGATGAATTGTGCCTCCTTCTCAAACTCATAGGGCTTTCCAGGTGGCTCAGCAGCAAAGAATTTGCCTGCCAATGCAGGAGACACAGGAGACATGGGTTTGATCCTTGAATCGATCAAGAAGATCCTCCAGAGAAGGAAATGGCAACCCAGTACAGTATGCTTGCCTAAAAAATTCCATGGACAGAGAAGCCTGGCAGGCTACAGTCCATGGGATCCCAAAGAGTCAGACATAACTGAACACACAAGTGCTACACATAAATGTATAGTGAGGAGGAGAGATAATATAGGTGTCCTGGTTACTTTTGGAGGAATTCATCTGGCTGGTTCAAGTGATTCCATTCAGGAAGAAGGAATTCTGAAAATCCATATAAGTTTCTCAATAAAACTTTAGATTTCTTAAGATATTATCTATGTTATTTATATTACTTTTGGTATTATTTTAAGGCCATTTTGAATAAGATCTATTTCTATTATATTTTCTCATTTATAAGGGAATTATTGTATTTAGTTTATAATCATCCATCTTCTATTTATACTTACAATTTGGTAGTTGCCTCTCTTGTATTTTCTAGTTAGGTAATCATATCACCTTAAAATAATTATTTTATCACCAACTTTCCAAAAGTTAAATCACTCACTCTTTGTTAACTGGGGTAAGTCACTCTGACTTGTGTTAAATAATAGTTATGATAGTAGATATCATTCTTGTCTTTTATTTCAGTGGAAGTAATGTTGGCTTTGGAATTAAGATAAATACCCTTTATAACTGAAAGAAAGGCAGTGTTGCCCTGTGGCTAAGAGTATGGCCTTTGGAATAGCTTTGCACTTCCTAGTTGACTGACTTTTGGTAATGTACTCAACCTTCTTAACCTTTACCTTCATTTGTAACTAAAGTGTTGATAGTGCTGATTTTATAGTATTAGTGGGAGAACTAAATTAGATATCTAATGTAAAATATTTGCTACAGTGATTGACATATAGCAGGGACTCAGTATTATCACAGCAGGAGAAGATGCTAAAGAAAATATCCTTTAGGATTCTCCTGAGGAGCTTGAACTTTTTTCCTATTCTCCCTATTTATATACAATAAAATATAATTTATTATATTAATATAATATATTAATAGGATCCATAAACTTAGGTCATTTATTAATGGAATAAAATCTAGTCATCTTTAATACCCAAATCGATTTGATTTGCTGAGGTTGTATTAAAAATGTTTTTAAATATGTATGATTAGTCTGTTATTCTTGTACTGTTTCTATAAGGTCATGGTATTAGGCTTAAACTAGCTTTGTAAGACATGAGTTTCTGCTCTGTCGATGATGGAACAGTTTACATAGCATATTAACCTTCTGTATCTTGAAATCTGAAATATATTTTCTATGAAACAATATGAACCTAGTGCTATATTTGAGGTAATATTTTAGCTTTTATAGAATTTTTCATTGTTGTCTTACTCTAGATTTCTACCTCAAGATAATTTGCATTTTATATAGAAAATTATCCTTTCCATTAAAAATTATTAGCCTATAACTGTTGATACTATTTTCTTAAAATTTAAAAACACTTTATTGTGACTTTATTTCCTGGCTAACTAAAATTTCACTTTGTGTTCAACTGCTCATTGATTACAGTTGCAAGAAGTTTTTGTTTTTTACAATTTTTAATATATTTTCTACAAATGAGTATACTATGTTTACACAGTTATTTTTTTGTAAGCTGCTTTTTTACTGTTTCTTTAGATGTTATAAACTTTACTTTTATGTCCAATTTTTTCTATATGTACTTTTTTTTTTTATGGTAACAGCTTTGAGACACCTACCATACAGTCCACACAATGTAAAGAGTACAATTCAGTGGTTTTTGTATATTCACAGAGTTGGGTTATCATTAATACGATCAATTTTAGAACATTTTCAGTACTCCCAAATAAAGCCCTGTAACTGCCATTTTTAATGCTAACATGACACTGCATTATGTCATGTCATAATCACAAGCTGTGATTATTTAAATATCCTTAATTGTTGGACAGCTATATTGTCTATATATTATGGTATTAAATCTTTATAGCCGAAATTTATGTAAGCAAACATGAGCATAAGTACAAAAATTACCAGATATATACCAAAAGCTTTAAAATTCTATATAACTTTTGATGGAGAAATAGCTTCCTTCTAAGTTGTCCAACACTGGGTAACATTAAAGAAAGCTATACCAATTTAAAGCATGAAAATATGTTTTTATATTATTTTATCTTCCTTCAGATGTTACCAGACAGTACATTTTTTATGTGTTTGACTGTCGTGGTTTGTTTTCTGCTTTAGAAGTATATTGAAACAGGTATTTGGGTTTTTTTTTTTTTCACCTTTTGATAATAATTTTTTTTTTTTCTCAGTTGCTTGTCTGTCTCCTTTTAGCAATTAAGGGAATCCTAGGTTTCCTTTTTCCAAAAGTTTTTAATGACAGTGCAGTTGCCCTTTAATTAGTTGAGGGATGAGCATATTCCTAATTATTGAGAGCTTACTTTTCATAATGAGTGCTAATTTAATTTTATATGTTCATTGAAAAATTAAGAAAACACATTTAGTTTTTTTTTTTTTTTTGTTAGTAATGTATCTCAGTCATTTCATTATGATACCAAAAATATCAAATTGGGCTCTTAATTTGTATTTAAAGGATTGATAAAATTGAACAATGTATATAGGAAACTATATGTATTACACAGCTTTACATATCGGTTGACATATAAGGCCTCAAAAGTAACATATTGGTTCCTCAGAAAGTTAAACTGGAATTACCATCTGACACAGTAATTCCACTCTTACATCAATACCCAAGTGAAATACAAGCAGATGTTCAAATACCTGTACACAAGTGTTCATAGCAGCGTATTCACAGTAGCCAAAAGGTGAAAACAACCCAAATGTCCATCAACTGTTAAGTGAGTAAACAAAATATATTTCCATACTGTGAATTATTTCATAACCATAAGAAGGAATAAAGTACAGATTCATTCTATAGCCTGGATGAAACTTCATTTATGATAAATGGAAAAAAAATCAGACACAAGATATCATATATTATATGATTTTATTTATAGGAAATTTTCAGAACGGCAAATCCATAGATATAGAAAGTTGATTGGTTAGTTGTCAGGGTCTAAAAGAAATGACAGCTTACTGGGTTTAGTCTTATTTGGAGGTTATGAAAAAATTTTAGAACAAAATAGAGGCAGTATTTGTACCGAATTGTGAATGCACTAAATTTCACTGAATTGTATAACTTGAAAAGACTCATTTTGTGTTTTGTAACTTTCACTTTAATTTTAAAAACCTATAATTTAAATGTGATTAAGTGAACTTGGAGATATAGTTAAAATAAACTCATATGAGGTTAATATTGTTTCTCTTTTCTTATTCACCTTACTAAATTTATATTTTTACTCAATCTCATAAGAATTATGATAATTTATTTAAGCATTCATTAAATATAAAATTTTCTCATGGAAAAATGATATAGAGGTCTGTTTCAGGAGTAGCTTCCACTTAGAAAATAAATTTTGATTTCTAGTTTATGTCAGAAAATTGATTTTAAATAGGAAAAGAGTTTTATGTCTCAGAATCTCATGGTTTCTTTTTAAAAAGCAAAAATTAATTACACATACTAGTGTTGTAATAAGTGATATAGCCTATTGACCATAGAATTTGACTTGTTGGATCTATTTTATAAATTAATATGATATTATTGCTTAATACTGTTTAAGGTGTGAGAAGGGCACTTAATGTCATAAAGAAAATGGTAGAAGATGGTTTCCATTTGCAGTAGAAAGACACACTGATAGATGGGAATGTGGAAGAATACTTTTAAAGCTTTGGAGCCACGGACCTCATTTTGCAGTTGTTGTGAGCATGGTTCTGTGAAGGGCTTGGTAGATATTTTTAATTCAGTAAAAGGCTCTGTGTGTTTACTTGAAGTTCATTCATCTTTTTACCTGAAAATAGAGCCCCCTATTTCTGTTCTTGCCTTGCCAGAGAGCCCAGAGGAATTCTTCAAAATGTAAATCAGATAATGTCACCACCACTGTTCTCAAAACCCTCCAGACTTTCCATTTCATAGTGAGGAAAATCCAAAGTTCTTGTGGCTTCCAAGGTCTTTCCTCCCTGAAGTAATCTGCTACCCTGCCTTTTGCTCATTCTATTCCAGGCGTATTGGCCTCTGCACTGTATCTTTTTTCCATTAAGCACACATTGACCTTGAGTAGCACTTGATGTTCCCATTGTCTGGAATGTTCTTCCAATGATTTGTATATAACTCAGTCCCTTGATTTCCTCAAATCTCCCTTCATGTGTTGTTATTGTAGCAGCTCCACAAATTATCCTATTGGCAATAGTAACTACCCCAGCACCTTTTTTTTTTTTTCTCCAGCAGTTATCATTAACACACATATTTCAGTTATTTCTTCATTTAGTTTTTGACTCCTTCATCTAGACTGTACGCTCCATTATGACAGGGGGAGTTTTGTCTGCGTTGTCTGTTCACTGCTGTATTCCTGGCACCCAGAAAAGGCTTAGTCTTTTAATAGGCACTCAGCACTTACTGGATGAGTTAGTGAATACAATCTCTTTGATATATGGTGAAGCTGTTCAATCTAAAGTCTCATTACTATCATATTTACAAGTAATTTTTCCCCTTTGGTAACTCCCTGTTCTTTCTTTCTGGAATTCCTATTAATCAGAATTGTCCAATTTTTTTTTTTTTTTTTCACACAATTTTTAAGACATATTCTTGATAACATCTCTTTTTAGGTCTCCTACTTTAAAAAACTAGTGGTGTTGAATTTACATGAATTCTCATTTGCTCTCTTATACTTGTCTTTATGAAAAATTCTGTCTTCATTTCATTCTTGGAACTAGTCATCATCGCAAATATATCTGAGGTAGTATAATTAGAATTTTTGCTCCTTTTCTCTTCCTTGAATTATATTGAAAGGTTGTTGCTGAACAAGCACAAATTAGAAAGGTGGTTTTACAAAATAGGTCGGCTTTAGATATTCTGACAGCTGCACAAGGAGGAACTTGTGCTATTATTCATACCCAATGCTGTACATATATACCTGATGTGAGCACTAATGTTACTCATTTTACTGAACACATAAACGAGATGATTGAGGCTATGGATACTCCTGAAGCCTCAATTGCCTCACTTTTGGAGACGTTAACTAGTTCTCCATGGTGGAAAACTATCTAATTACAATAATTCTGATTGTTCTGTTTTTGCTGTTTGCTCCCTGCATCTGTAACTGTGTAACTGGATTTGTTTCCAGTCCCATGAAGGCTTTTAAGTTACAAATGGTTGCTCAAACTCCTACAACTACGGCAGCTTCCTCCATCTACTACCTGGGGCCCCTGGATCAGAAACCCTCAGTATGAGGGTTAGGAGAATATGTTGTCTCACCAATTCAGGGACAACACCTCTTATCAGCTCTGAAGCAGTTACAGGATGAGAACGATGCCCCTTTCCCTAGGCAACATAATTCTCCTAAAAGAAAAGGGGGGAATGAGAGGGTAACAGGCGGGAAGGCCAAGGGTCTCCAAATGGAGGAAATAGGCTGCAAGTGTCAAACATTTTTTATCTCTCTTTTAAGTGGCAGGAGGAAACAAACTAGTGATATATTTTTCCCCCTTCTCTATACAAATTTAAAAAGAAGTTTCTCTTAAAATACTGTGTTGCCATAATGACACCTGGTTGCACCTGAACTTAACTTTTCTCAAATTTTGAATTAACCAATGCATTTTTCTTATGGAAATGTTTGTCTTAAGCTATGTTAATGTACTATACATTTACCCCAGACACTGTCTTCAAGCCATTCCACCTAAAGGCTCAGAACTGACTTGACAAACCAGTATGTTATCATCATACATTGTTCTCCTAATCCATGTAGACGGAACTATTTGTATGGTAATCTGCCTTTCTACAAGATTCAAGTCAATCATTTTATGGCCCTGGATGACTCCCCTGTTGCCAAGATTATCTCAAAATACATCTTGTGGGTGAGGGGCCTGGTGCCATTCTCTGAGTTTTAAGACATTCCTGTCTTTCATTAACAGACTGCTAGTAACTATATAACATCCAGCTAAAAACTAGCAGGCGGGTATTCTTTCTGCCCCCTTCTGATGTCTATGTCAGAAGCTTTCTCTATATCCTTTACATTTTAATAAAACTTTATTACACAAAAGCTTTGAGCGATCAAGCCTCATCTCTGGCCCTGGATTGAATTCTTCTCCTCCAGAGGCCAAGAATCCCAGCGTCTTTCATGGCTCAGCAACAACCTTTCAATATCTTTTCCCCCCAGTATAAAATGTCCAGTTTAACCCTCTTTATCTTTCTATTTTGTACATTGCTGATGTGGATAAATATATGCTTATCTTGAAATGTATGCTTATCCATGATGGTTAATCATTCTTTAAAAATGCATGCCTTGGTTGCTCATTGGTAAAATAGTTTGTCTCCCTGATAGGTTCCTTCTTTATCTGAATGGGAGAACTTCTATGTCACTGAATAAAAATTGTAACCTAATTAATTTTTGTTTTATTGTGCTTTGGAAAATTGGTAACCAGTCTACCCTGTTCCCTACCAAGCCACAACTGCTTGGTTAGAATCTGGTGTGCAAAATGCCTCCAAGAAGCCCAACTGTTCCAGGTGCTTCTTTTCAATATCCCTTTAAATAAATATTCAACTTCTTTTCTGTTTTGCTCCCACCTGAATATCTTCCAACTTGGAGTGTGTGGCGTTTCCAAAGCTATGCTAGGAAGGTTGGCTCCCTCTCCAGTTGTAAACTTTCCTTGTGTGTCATCTGGCCGTGACATCCCCCTCTTTGTTCTATATGTAAGTGGACTGACATTCACTTTTTATATTAAAGAATTTCATCAGTAATTTTTTTCCATTCTAAGGATCATCTCTCATTACCCCTCATTTTCCTCAGTGCTGTGTTTTTTTCCCTTGGGTATATATTTACAGTAATTTTAATGGGATTCTGAAAGGAAGGGGCAGTACATGCTTGCACTCAATTTATCATCTTGATCCAAAGCCAATAAATATTACCTTGGGGTCTATAGTCTATTTTAAGTGAAGGAAAATTGTTAATCAACACATTTCTTCCTCACTAACACCCCTGTTGTAGACTGAATTGTTGGTTTTCAAGTTCAACAATTAGGTTGAAGCCCTAATCCACATCATGGCTATATGTGGAGATAGGACTTCTAGGAGGTAATTGAGGTCATAAGGGTGGGGTTCTAATCTGATATCTTTGGTCACCTTACACACGCATGCACCCAGGAAAGATCCTGTGAGCATAGAGCAGGAATATGGCCATCTTTAAACCAGGGAGAGAGCTTTCACTAGAATCTGACCATGTTGTTACTCTGAACCTGCACTTTCAGCCTCCAGAACTGTGAGAAATAAATTTCTATTGTTTAAGCCACTGAGTTTGTAGTGTTTTCTTATGGCAGCTTCAGCTAAGATGACCCCTAATGGGATATTGATAGCTGTTCTGTCTTTGGGGACCTAGGTTGCTTCCTTTGAGATTTCCTTCTGCCTAGTGGGCTTGCTGGCAAAGATATATGTTGGGTTGGCCAAAAAATTCATTCATGTTTTTCCATGATGTTGCAGAAAAACTTGAACTAACTTTTTGGCCAACCCTATATTTCTATTTTGCTTCTGCCACTCAGCACCTTCTCTTCTCTTTGAGTGCCTAGCCTATGTTACTAGTGTTGTGTATTATTTCTCTTCATCTAAGGCAAATCAGTCTTTGATGACTGACGCTGAAGCTCCAATACTTTGGACACCTGATGCGAAGAACTGACTCATTGGAAAAGACCCTGATGCTGGGAAAGATTGAGGGCAGGAGGAGAAGGGGACGACAGAGAATGAGATGGTTGGATGGCATCCCCGACTCAATGGACGTGAATCTGAGCAAGCTCTGGGAGTTGGTGATGGACAGGGAACCCTGGTGTACTGGGATCCATGGAGTCGCAAAGAGATGGACATGACTGAACGACTGAACTGAACTAAAGGCAAAGCCCTTAATACCTTTAAAAAGAAAAAGAAGAAGAAGAAGTGATTTGGCCCAGTAGAAGTGAGAAAGTGCTATAATGTTAGAATACTCTGTAATTCACTTGCGTTAAGCTTTTAGCATCTTACTTATCAATTCACTTTTTCCTTGCAAATGTTATACTTTGTCCTATTGGCCTAACATGTCATCTCAGGTTTAGCTTCTAAATATGTCATTAAATGTATTAGCAACTGATTTTCTTTGTGAAGGAGTTGTAGTGCACTCAGGAAACTAAAACGTACTCTGGTAGCAGGTAAATGAGCTGCATAATTTTTCCTTTTAACTAAAAGAACTAGCATTATTTAGAAATAATCAGATGATAGTCCCTTAAGGTAAAAAAAGAGAATCATGAAATGGGAAAGGATGGGACTTCAGCTCATGGAGTCCACAGACTTCCTTTTGTTGATATGAAGGCTGAGAGTTAAAAGTGCTATTTCACACATTATAAAGAGTGCAATCAAGACTAGGATTTATAAAGTTTATATTTTAGGATTTTTGTCATTATTCTCTTTTGTTATGAGGTTTTTATTTTAGTATTTTAATAAATAATATATTTTATTTTTGAATAGTTTTAGATTTACAGAAAATCTAATCAGAAAGTACAGAGAATTGTCACAATGTCCCCATTATTAACATCTTACATTGATATGATACCTCTGATAAAATTCATGATGATTAAAATATGATTCATAAGATTGTACATTAATTTTAATTAAAGTCTATGTTTTACATGTAGGTTCACTTTTGGTCTTACATAATATATCGATTATGATATATAGTGTCATAGCCACCATTACAATATCCTCCAGAGTAGTTCCACACCCTAAAAATCACATCTTCCACCTATTCATCCTTCCTTCCACCTGAACCCCTAGCGACCACTGATCTCTTTACAGTGAGAAAGACCTGCCTTGGCTGCATATGTTGCTAAGTTTTGGAGGGTCGAGCAGTTCTCTAACACATCTTCCCTGCAGCTGTATTTTGACAGATGAGTGATTTAAGCAAATACCACACAGCCTGTGTAGACCAATGGTTGTGAAAATCCATGGTCCCCGACCCAACCTCAGTTGTGTCTTCATGTACATAAAAATTTTTACTTGCACTCCTTTCAGGAGCTATTATAAACATTCACTGACCTAAGGCCCACACTAAACAATATTACTTTGACTCTCAGTAGAGGTCTATACAATCCATGCCTGCTAAGTCACTTCAGTTGTGTCCTAGTCTTTGTGATCCTATGGACTATAGCCATTCAGGCTTCTCTGTTCATGGAATATTCCAGGCAGGAATACTGGAGTGGATTGCCATTTCCTCCTCCAGGGGATCTTTCTGACCCAGGGATCAAACCTGCATCTCTTAAGTCTCCTGCATTGGCAAGTAGGTTGTTTACCACTAGCACCACCTGGGAAGTCTCTATACAATCCACCTCCCTATAAAAATTCAGAACTGCTCAACTTGTGGATAACCAACTACAGGTCATTTTGATTGTCATTTCCCCACATCATTGTGAGAAGGACCTAGACTTCTAGTCAGGGCAACAGACACTAGGTTTGTAAAGAACAGAAGATATAATCCATGAACTAACCAAATTAGGAATCCAATTTGAAGCGAGAAGAGACGAATATAGTTTTAGAGATAAGTATGCTTTGTGGGCATGTATACACTATGAAAATACGAGTTCTCATAAAAGATGAGTTATAATTACTTTTCTCAGTGTAGACTAGTTAAATTTTATATATTTAAAATGTTATATACAAATTAAAGTGCACTTCTATAATAGTTAATCTAAATTTTTATAAAATGATTAAATATTTTAAATAATAATAATAATATTTAAGCATATTTATATAGGGGCTTCGCAAGTGGCTCAGTGGTAAAGAATCTGCCTGCCAAGCAGGTGACACAAATTCAATTCCTGGGTCAGGAAGATCTCCTGGAGAAGGAAACAGCTACCCACGCCAGTATTCTTGCCTGGGAAATCCCTTGGACAGAGGAGCCTGGGGGGCTACAGTCCATGGGGTCATAAAAGAGTTGGACACAACTTAGCAACTAAATAACAACAAACATATTTACATAGTTAAAAATGACCACCAAGCCTTTACTCTTTCTTGTCCACTGCTCTTTTTAAAACACTCTGGAGAAATGTGCAACTTCCCTTGAAGGAGGCCCTTCTGATATGTTACTTTTTAAAATAACTTTAGCTGTCTTCATGCTTATCAATTCCTCCACCATATTATGTATTTTTTCTAGTGCCTTGAGTTGGATGCTCATGTTTTATTTTTCCTTCTTTATTTTTTCAAATAGGAAAAATTCAAAGTTATGATTTCCCTTGGTGTACAATTTTGGTCACATTTCACAGATTTTGATAGACTAAAATTTTAGTCATGTTATTGATATTTTCTAACAGCATTTTTAAACTTCCCTATTTTTGCTAAGAATGATTTAGGGCAATTTTGTTTGGGAATATTTATCTTTAGTTTTAACTTGGTCACCTTTTCTACATCAAATTTACCTCTTAATTTATAGCTTGTCTGTTGCAAATTGTCTGTTGTTCATATATTGACCAATGAATACAGGGGTCTGATGCTGCACTAGATTTTAGTGATAGAGACACTGTACTTTTATTTTTTAAAGTTTTGTTAAATTGGAGGATAATTGCTATACAATATTATGTTGGTTTCTGCTGTACAGCAATGTGAATCAGCTATTAATAGAAGTATACATATATTCCCTCCCTCTTGAGCCTCCATCTCATCCCTGTAGGTAATCACAGAGCACTGAGCTGAACTCCCTGTGCGTTACAGCAGCTTCTCCTTAGTTATCTATTTTACACATGGTAGTGTATATATGTCTCTACATTCAAATGGGTATATATTTCCTTTTCTCCTTTGCTTTTCACTTCCCTTCTTTTCACAGCTATTTCTAAGGCCTCCTCAGACAACCATTTTGATTTTTTGCATTTCTCTTTCTAGGGGATGGTCTTGATTCTTGTTTCCTGTACAATGTCAGGAATCTCCATCCATAGTTCATCAGGCACTCCGTCTATCAGATCTAGTCCTTTAAACCTATTTCTCACTTCCACTGTATAGTAATAAGGGATTTGATTTAGAGCACACCTGAATGGTCTAGTGCTTTTCTCCACTTCCTTCAATTTCACTCTGAATTTGGCAATAAGGAGTTCATGATCTGAGCCACAGTCAGCTCCCGGTCTTGTTTTTGCTGACTGTATAGAGCTTATCCATCTTTGGCTACAAAGAATATAATCAGTCTGATTTTGGTGTCGACCATCTGGTGATGTCCATGTGTAGAGTCTTCTCTTGTTTTGTTGGAAGAGGGTGTTTGCTATGACCAGTGCGTTCTCTTGGCAGAACTCTATCAGCCTTTGCCCTGCTTCATTCTGTACTCCAAGGCCAAATTTGACTGTTACTCCAGGTGTTGCTTGACTTCCTACTTTTGCATTCCAGTCCCCTATAATGAAAAGGACATCTTTTTTGGGTGTTAGTTTTAGAAGGCCTTGTAGGTCTTCATACTGCTGCTACTGCTAAGTCACTTCAGTCGTGTCCGACTCTGTGCGACCCCATCTCTGGGATTCTCCAGGCAAGAACACTGGAGTGGGTTGCCATTTCCTTCTTCAATGCATAAAAGTGAAAGTGAAGTCGCTCAGTCATTTCTGACTCTTCACAACCCCCATGGACTGCAGTGTACCAGGCTCCTCCGTCCATGGGATTTTCCAGACAAGAGTACTGGAGTGGGGTGCCATTGCTTTCTCCATGTAGGTCTTCATAAAACTGTTCAAATTCAGCTTCTTCAGTGTTACTGGTCGGGGCATAGACTTGGATTACCGTAATATTGAATGGTTTGCCTTGGAAACGAACAGAGATCATTCTGTCATTTTTTAGATTGCTTCCAAGTACTACATTCCAGAATCTTTTGTTGACTATGATGGCTACCCATTTCTTCTAAAGGATTCCTGCACACAGTAGTAGATATAATGGTCATTTGAGTTAAACGCACCCATTCCAGTCCACCTTAGTTTCCTGATTCCTAGAATGTACATGTTTAATGTTGTCATCTCCTGTTTGACCACTTCCAATTTGCCTTGATTCATGGACCTAACATTCCAGGTTCCTATGCAATATTGCTCTTTACAGCATCAAACCTTGCTTCTATCACCAGGCCCATTTATAACTGGGTGTTTTTGTTTGTTTGTTTGTTTGTTTTTTGCTTTGGCTCCATCCCTTCATTCTTCTGGAGTTATTTCTCCACTGATCTCCAGTAGCATATTTGCACCTACTGACCTGGGGCATTCATCTTTAAATGTCCTAACTTTTGCCTTTTCATACTGTTCATGGGTTCTCAAGGCAAGAATATTAAAGTGGTTTACCATTCCCTGCTCCAGTGGGCCACATTCTGTCAGATCTATCCGCCATGGATAGCAAGAAAGAATAGCAAGGAGAGATAAGAAAGCCTTCCTCAGCAATCAATGCAAAGAAATAGAGGAAAACAATAGAATGAAAAAGACTAGAGATCTCTTCAAGAAAATCAGAGCTACCAAGGGAACATTTCATGCAAAGATGGGCTCAATAAAAGACAGATATTGTAGGGACCTAACAGAAGCAGAAGAGATTAAGAGGAGGTGGTAAGAATACACAGAAGAACTATATGAAAAAGATCTTCATGACCCAGATAATCATGATGCTGTGATCACTCACCTAGAGCCAGACATCCTGGAATGTGAAGTCAAGGGGGCCTTAGGAAGCATCACTAGGAATAAACCGAGTGGAGGTGATGGAATTCCAGTTGAGCTATTTCAAATCCTGAAAGATTCTGCTGTTAAAGTGCTGCACTCAATATGCCAGCAAATTTGGAAAACTCAGCAGTGGCCACAGGACTGGAAAAGGTCAGTTTTCATTCCAATCCCAAGAAAGGCATGACAAAGATGCTCAAACTACCGCACAATCATACTCATTGCACACACTAGTAAAATAATGCTCAAAATTCTCCAAGAGAGGCTTCAGCAATATGTGAACCATGAAACTCCAGATGTTCAAGCTGGTTTTAGAAAAGGCAGAGGAACAAGAAATCAAATCGCCAACATCTGCTGGATCATCGAAAAAGCAAAAGAGTTGCAGAAAAACATCTATTTCTGCTTTATTGACTATGTCAAGGCCTTTGACTCTGTAGATCACAATAAACTGTGGAAAATTCTTCAAGAGATGGGAACAGCAGACCACCTGACCTGCCTCTTGAGAAAACTGTATGTAGGTCAGGAAGCAACAGTTAGAACTGGACATGGAAAAACCGACTGGTTCCAAATAGGAAAAGGAGTATGTCAAGACTGTATATGGTCACCATGCTTATTTAACTTATATGCAGAGTACATCATGAGAAACTCTGGGCTGGAGAAAGCACAAGCTAAAATCAAGATTGCTGGGAGAGGTATCAATAACCTCAGATATGCAGATGACACCACCCTTATGGCAGAAAGTGAAGAAGAAATAAAGAGCCTCTTGATGAAAGTGAAAGAGGAGACTGAAAAAGTTGGCATAAAGCTCAACATTCAGAAAACGAAGATCATGGCATCCGGTCCCTTCACTTCATAGCAAATCAGTTCAGTTCAGTCGCTCAGTTGTGTCCAACTATTTGCGACTGCATGAATCACAGCATGCCAGGCCTCCCTGTCCATTACCAACTCCCGGAGTTTACTCAAACTCATGTCCATTGAATCGGTGATGCCATCCAATGATCTCATCCTCTTTCATCCCCTTCTCCTCCTGCCCCTAATCCCTCCCAGCATCAGGGTCTTTTCCAATGAGTCAACTCTTCACATGAGGTGGCCAAAGTATTGGAGTTTCAGCTTCAGCATCAGTCCTTCCAATGAACACCCAGGACTGATCCCCTTTAGGAGGGACTGGTTGGATCTCCAGGAAGTCCGAGTGACTCTCAAGAGTCTTCTCCAATACCACAATTCAAAAGCATCTCTTTTTCGGCACTCACCTTTCTTCACAGTCCAACTCTCACATCCATACATGACCACTGGAAAAACCATAGCCTTGACTAGACGGACCTTTGTAGCAAAGTAATATCTCTGCTTTTTAATATGCTATCTAAGTTGGTCATAACTTTCCTTCCAAGGAGTAAGTGTCTTTTAATGACATGGCTGCAGTCACCATCTGCAGTGATTTTAAAGCCCAAGAAAATAAACTCTGACACTGTTTCCACTGTTTCCCCATCTATTTGCCATGAAGTGATGGGATCAGATGCCATGATCTTAGTTTTCTGAATGTTGAGCTTTAAGCCAACGTTTTCACTCTCCTCTTCCACTTTCATCAAGAGGCTTTTTAGTTCCTCTTCACTTTCTGCCATAAGGGTGGTGTCATCTGCATATCTGAGGTTACTGATATTTCTCCCATCAATCTTGATTCCAGCTTGTGTTTTCTTCAGCCCAAAGTTTCTCATGATGTACCCTGCATATATATTAAATAAGCATGGTGGCAATATACAGTCTTGACATACTCCTTTTCCTATTTGGAAACAGTCTGTTGTTCCATGTCCATTTCTAACTGTTCCTTCCTGACCTGCATACAGGTTTCTCAAGAGGTGAGTCAGGTGGTCTGGTATTCCCATCTCTTGAAGAATTTTCCAGTTTATTGTGATCCACACAGTCAAAAGCTTTGGCATAGTCAATAACGCAGAAATAGATGTTTTTCTGGAACTCTCTTGCTTTTTTGATGATCCAGCAGATATTGGCAATTTGATATCTGGTTCCTCTGCCTTTTCTAAAACCAGTTTTAACATCTGGAAGTTCACGCTTCATGTATTGCTGAAGCCTGGCTTGGAGAATTTTGAGCATTACTTTACTAGCCTGTGCAATGAGTGCAATTGTGTCAGTTTGAGCATTCTCTGGCATTGCCTTCCTTTGGGATTGGAATAAAAACTGACCTTTTCCAGTCCTGTGGCCACTGCTGAGTTTTCCAAATTTGCTGGCATATTGAGTGCAGCACTTTCACAGCAGAATCTTTCAGGATTTGAAATAGCTCAACTGGAATTCCATCACCTCCACTTGCTTTGTTCCTAGTGATACTTTCTAAGGCCCCCTTGACTTCACATTCCAGGATGTCTGGCTCTAGGTGAGCGATCACACCATTGTGGTTATCTGGGTCATGAAGGTCTTTTTTGTACAGTTCTTCTGTGTATTCTTGCCACCTCTTCTTAATCTCTTCTGCTTCTGTTAAGTCCATAAATTTCTATCCTTTATTGAGGCCATGAATGCATGAAATATTCCCTTGGTATCTCTAATTTTCTTGAAGAGATCTCTAGTCTTTCCTATTCTACTGTTTGCCTCTATTTCTTTGCATTGATTGCTGAGGAAGGCTTTCTTATCTCTCCTTGCTAATCTTCGGAACTCTACTTTCAAATGGGAATAGCTTTCCTTTTCTCCTTTGCTTTTCACTTCTCTTCTTTTCCAAGCTATTTATAAGGCCTCCTCAGACAACCGTTTTACCTTTTTACATTTCTTTTCAATGGGGATGGTCTTGATCCCTGTCTCCTGTACAATGCCATGAACCTCCGTCCATAGTTCATCAGGCAGTCTGTATATCAGATCTAGTCCCTCAAATATATTTCTCACTTCCACTGTGTAGTCATAAGGGATTTGATTTAGGTCATACCTGAATGGTCTAGTGGTTTTCTCCACTTTCTTCAATTTAAGTCTGATTTTGGCAATAAGGGGTTCATGAGTTGAGCCACAGTCAGCTCCCGGTCTTGTTTTTGCTGACTGTATAGAGCTTATCCATCTTTGGCTGCAAAGAATATAATCAATCTGATTTTGGTGTTGACCATCTGGTGATGTCCACGTGTAGAGTCTTCTCTTGTGTTGTTGGAAGAGGGTGTTTGCTATGACCAGTGCATTCTCTTGGCAGAACTCTATCAGCCTTTGCCCTGCTTCATTCTGTACTCCAAGGCCAAATTTGACTGTTACTCCAGGTGTTGCTTGACTTCCTACTTTTGCATTCCAGTCTCCTATAATGAAAAGGACATCTTCATTCGGTGTTAGTTCTAAAAGGTCTTGTAGGTTTTCATAGAACCATTCAACTTCAACTTCTTCAGCGTTACTTGTTGGGGCATAGACTTGGATTACCGTGATATTGAATGGTTTAACTTGGAAACAAACAGAGATCATTCTGTCGTTTTTGAGATTGCATCCAAGCACTGCATTTCAGACTCTTTTGTTGGCCATGATGGCTACTCCATTTCTTCTAAGGGATTCCTGCCCACAGTAGTAGAATTAATGGTCATCTGAGTTAAATTCACCCATTTAGTCCATTTTAGTTTGCTGATTTCCTAGAATGTTGACCTTCACCCTTGCCATCTCCTGTTTGGCCACTTCCAATTTGCCTTGATTCATGGACCTAACATTCCAGGTTCCTATGCAATATTGCTCTTTACAGCATTGGACATTGCTTCTATCACCATTCACATCCACATCTGGGTATTATTTTTGCTTTGGCTCCATCCCTTCATTCTTTCTGGAGTTATTTCTCCAGTAACATATTGGGCACATTCCGACCTGGGGAGTTCCTCTTTCAGTACCCTATCATTTTGCCTTTTCATACTGTTCATGGGGTTCTCAAGGCAAGAATACTGAAGTGGTTTGCCATTCCCTTCTCCAGTGGACCACATTCTGTCAGACCTCCTCACCATGACCCTTCTGTCTTGGGTGGCCCCACATGGCATGGTTTCGTTTCATTGAGTTAGACAAGACTGTGGTCCACGTGATCAGATTGGCTAGTTTTCTGTGATTATGGTTTCAGTGTGTCTGCCCTCTGTTGCCCTCTCTCAACACCTACCGTCTTACTTGGGTTTCTTTTACCTTGGACATGGGGTATCTTTTCACGGGTGCTCCAGCAAAGCACAGCTGCTGCTCCTTACCTTGGATGACAGATGGGGGAACAGTGTCAGACTTTATTTTTCTGGGCTCCAAAATCACTGCACATGGTGATTGAAGCCATGAAATTAAAGATGGTTACTCCTTGGAAGGAAAGTTATGACCAACCTAGACAGCATATTGAAAAGCAGAGACATTACTTTGCCAACAAAGATCTGTCTAGTCAAGGCTATGGTTATTCCAGTGGTCATGTATGAATGTGAAAGTTGGACTATAACGAAAGCTGAGCACTAAAGAATTGATGCCTTTGAACTGTGGTGTTGGAGAAGACTTTTAAGAGTCTCTTGGACTGCACGGAGATCCAACCAGTCCATCCTAAAGGAGATCAGTCCTGGGTGTTTATTTGTGGGACTGATGTTGAAGCTGAAACTCCAGTACTTTGGCCACCTGATGTGAAGAGCTGACTCATTTGAGAATACCCTGATGCTGAGAAAGATTGAGGGCAGGAGGAAAAGGGGACGGCAGAAGATGAGATGGTTGGATGGCACCACCAACTCGATGGACATGAGTTTGGGTGAACTCCGGGAGTTGGTGATGGACAGCGAGACCTGGCATGCTGTGGTTCAGGGGATCGCAAAGATTTGGACACAACTGAGCGACTGAACTGAACTGCGTGTATATATGTCAATGCTAATCTCTCAGTTCATCCCAACCTCTCCTTCCCCCACTGTGTCCACAAGTCAATTCTCTATGTCTGTGTCTCCATCCCTTCCCTGCAACTAGTCTCATCAGTACCATTTTCCTAGATTCCATATATATGCATTGTTGTTGTTTTTGAATCACTCAGTCATGTCCAGCTCTTTGCGACCCCATGGACTGTAACCCACCAGGCTCCTCTGTCCATGGGGTTCTCCAGGCAAGAATACTGGAGTGGGTAGTCGTTTCCTTCTCCAGGTGATCTTCCTGACCCAGGGATCAAACCTGTGTCTCCCATGTTGCATGAAGATTCTTTACCACCTGAGCCACCATCGAAAATGGGGTCCATTCACATTAGTCTATATATGGGTTGCTTTGAATAAGAGCTACATTGCACTTTGGTTAAGGCTTGGCAGACTTTGGATTCAACACTGATGGCAGAGTGTGATAACTAGGATCCATTCCCCTGGCTGGTCTTGAACCTTCATTTTCATCTGTCAGCTAAGAAAAAAAACAAACAAACAAACAAAAAAAAACCGACAGAAAAGCTTACATCACTTTCCAGAAGACTCAAGCTCAGCTTTTCAGCATCCTACCACTTGCAGCTTCAGAATTTCACAAACTTCTTGAAGTTTAAACCATATGTATGTAAGGACCAGTTTTCTGCTCTGCCCTTCTACTTGGGAATTTGTGCCATGAAACTTTAATTTTTCTCTCCGGTTTCTTGATACTCTGTACTGACAAACAGTTTGTATCTTTTCTCTCAGCCACAACTCTATGCCTGGGCAAAGACCAGATTTTCAATCTGTTCCCCTTGGCCCATTAATGACAAACCCTCTTGGGGATAAAAGCATACTGCTTGTCACCTTACCTCTCAGTGTCTCTCCTCTGTCCAGAAACTTGACTCCGCAGGCCCTTGCTTATTCAGTAGTTCCCTGACATTTTTAAGTAGACATTATTTGCATTTTGTATAGCCTTTGTATTTGTTTTTTCCCTGGGTAGGTGTTAGTTGGCTTTAAGATACTACATTATTTTGTATTGAATTATTTGTTAAACATTAAAGCACTGAAAAATTGGCACAATCAATTTTGTTTATGGTTGCATCTTGCACAAGGCTAGTGATATTACATAATGAATGTAGAAGATAAATTAGCTACATTTTTCAATTGTAAGTACCAGGCTGCTTCTATAGAATAAATATTATGGAAATTTTTGTCCTTATATATGTATAAGAATATTGTGTTCTTTTTTATTTAAATTTACATATTCCCAGAGGAATTGAATGGACAAGAGGAAAACTATTTAACTGCAAATTATTGAAGTCATTAACAGAGTTCCTGATTAAATTGCCTTTGCTACTCTGTACACTTGAATATTTAATGATAACTTTCCAGCTATTAAATTGTGGTATTATAATGTCATTTTGCATATTATGACATACATTAATGTGACTAACATCTTAACATATTTATTAAAAGTAAACTTTTGAAAACTTATTTCTGGAGTAGTCTGTAGGTAGTTTTGTTTTTGTTTTTGTTTTTAATATGTTCAACAAACTAAGAAAGTTTTGAAAATTAAGCCTTAAAAAAGCTATTGGCAAAAGTTGACATTCTATTCAATAAATTGGACCTTTCAAATTTTATGCTTTCATTTATAGAAGTTTCTATAAAATTTCCTGAATAATTCTGGCTTTCTCGCCATGTTCCCTTTTGCTCTAATGTTTTCTATCAGGGATACATAGACTTCAAATTGGGTTTATCTATAAAAAAAAAAGTGAAAAATAAAATTTGTAGTCAATATAAATTTTGTGTACATACCAAGTAACTGGTTTAACCATTTTCTCTCTTTATTATTTGGTTAATTCAGCTAAAGTAATCATCACAACCATTTGTTTCAATGTCCAGTAAAAGGTTACAATGTTGTTGTTATGTGCCATTCAATTATCATAGTTTTAACATTTTGATGGATGAAACATATATTTTAAATGTAGCAAGTATGGTAATGGTCTGAAGTGGAGTCTCAGTGAGGCAGTAAGAACAATCCACAGGTTAGTGATGCTAAGGGGATAAAAGTAGTTTGTGCAAAGGCACTTGAATGAGTAAATAATTCGTAATCTAAATAATACATCGAAAGTACATATGATGGTGTTTATTTTCTCTCTGTTTGCTTTTCTTTCATACAACCCTATTAGATATTTAGTTAGTTAATCCATTTGTTTATTTTTCAGTGAGAGAGTATTTTAAAGATAAATCATGGATCATGAATTATTTTAACCTCTAAATATACAGGAACACAGAGTAAGACATTGTGAGCTATACAGCTCATACTGTTACTGAAAGTGGAAAGATGTTAACTTCAAATAGATGGAACCAGGTGTCTAGAACAGATTTTAAGAGGATATGTCAGCAAGTCCCACTCAAGTACAGAAAAACTAAATACCACGTGGGCCTCCACTAATTACAGACCAGGCTTGCAATGGCCATATAGACTGATTTGATCCTTTGTGTGATATACTTCTTTGCAACTTAACATGATTCAATCAAGACCTCTTATTTTTCTACTCAAGTTGATATTTTGTTAGATTATCAATTTTCCACACAGTATATTTTGAAGAATGCTCTACAGCAAATTTAATTAACCTATACATTTTTTATAAGTGCATCTACTTGTATTAATACGGGGATATTGTCCATGTAAGTCCAGGTTAATGAGATTTCCTTACAATTCAATATGAGGGATCATCATTCAAAAATACAATATATGAAACTCAAATAAAATGTGTTTGATGCTCACAAATAAAAAAAACAAGGATGTAATTTTTTTTCAAATTAAAGGAACAGAAACAAGTATCACCTTATCTATAAATTCATAGACCTTCCCCAAAACTATTCACTAACTTAAAATCCTGTTTTTATAAATATAGTTGGGGCCATTTTATTTAAAACTGAAGTATGATCCATTTTAAATGAGTACTTTTATTTAACTGTAATTCATAGCTATGAAATATCTTGAAGCTTTACTTGTATGTCCTGGTGGAAAATAAAGAGATAAAAAGATGGCACAAGCATGAAAAAGAAGATAAGGTTATTCAGTGCTTAGATGTTAAGCTAATTTTACCTTAAGAATACAGTAATAACTCAGTCTCAGAAGAATGAAACCACAATTTGAAATCTAATGTCAAATAATTAATCAAATTCAATGGCTTCATTCAATACTGGTCAAATTCTTTGTTTATTTTGGTCATCAGAAACAGACAATTTGTATGAATGAAAAACGTCCTCCTCAGCACAAGAAAAATTCATAGCTTCATTTGATTAAAAAGCTTCTAAGTAATGGGATATGATAAATATATAAAATTATGTTTCTTTTTACTTTTATTATGTTTTATGTTTCTTTTATTTTTATATGCTTACCATATCCCATTACTTAGAAGCTCAAGTGGAAGGGTTTGGGTTGGACATGAGAAGATTCCCCATAATAAGCAAATGTATGTAAGTCAGATTTTCCATAGTTCTGATTTCCAATTGTCTGTTATCATTAAAATGTTATGAATTTCCATATTTGCTATCCTTAACTACATCAGTCAGTCACTCAGTCATGTCCAACTCTTTGCAATCCCAAGGATTGGAGTATGCCAGGCTTCCCTGTCCATTACCAACTCCCAGACCTTACTCAAACTCATGTCCATTACGTCGGTGATGGCATCCAACCATCTCATCCTCTGTCGTCTCCTTCTCCTCCTGCCTTCAATCTTTCCCAGCATCAGGGTCTTTTCCAAGGAGTCAGTTCTTCGCATAAGGTGGTGAATATATTGGAATTTCAGCTTCAGCATCAGTCTTTCCAATGAATATTCAGAATCGATTTCCTTTAGGATGGACTGGTTGGATCTCCTTGCAGTCCAAGAGACTCTCAAGAGGCTTCTCCAACACCATAGTTCAAAAGCATCAGTTCTTCAGTGCTCAGCTTTCTTTATAATAAAACTCTCACATCCATACATGACTACTGGAAAAACCATAGCTTTGACTAGATGGACCTTTGTTGGCAAAGCAATGTCTCTGACTTTTAATATGCTGTCTAGATTGGTCATAACTTTTCTTCCAAGGAGCAAGTGTCTTTTAATTTCATGGATGCAGTCACCATCTGCAGTGATTTTGGAGTCCTCCCAAAAATAAAGTCTGTCACTATTTCCACTGCTTCCCCATTTCTTTGCCATGAAGTGATGGGACCTTATGCCATGATCTTAGTTTTCTAAATGGTGAGTTTTAAGCTAACTTTTTCACTCTCCTCTTTCACTTTCATCAAGAGGCTCTTTAGTTCTTCTTTGCTGTCTGCCATAAGGGAGGTGTCATCTGCATATGCGAGGTTATTGATATTTCTCCTGGCAATCTTGATTCCAGCCCAGCATTTCTCATGATGTACTCTGCCTATCTAAGTGATATATTCTCATGGTAACCTGAAGGAGATTTGGCCAGATTTGAGGCAGAATATGAATTAGTGGAATATGTTCCAAAGATTATTTTCATGCTGACTTTGACATTCAGTCTCTACGTTCTGTGACCAGGAAAAAATTATCACCAGATTGTGCAACCATAACACTAGGAATATTGTTCTGTTGTGCCAAGCCATCAGTTATTACTGGGACAGAGCAACCAATCATTAGAAGGAAGCATCTGAAAATAACACATTTTGCTAGTCATATTTTATCAATCTGTATCTCCATGGGGGACTTTAAATAACAGTTCATATAATTATGGCAACCTCACAGATCATATGTATTGAGTGTGCATCCAGGACAAAATTACACCACGTGGAATCTCAGCATTCAGTCTTTGCTTAAACATTGTGACTTAAAGGGTTCTAATTCTGTTGACAAGAGATGGATTCAACAGTGATGATAGCAAAAAATCTGGTAGGAAAATTGTGAGAATTTCTCTGTGGTCCAGGACCTCTGTGTGCTGGAATATTATCTTCCCAACCACGGGAATCCAAACAGGCTGGGAACATGCAGCCAAAGCTGTGACAATGCCCTGATATCTTGATGCTAAACTACTAACAGGCTTTAAAACATCTGCAACTTTTCAGTTTGCTTCTTTCTTGACACATTAACCTACAACTCCATCTCTTGAGGAAATGAAGTCATAATGAATACACTGTCCTTCCATAAAAACGAAAGGGAAAAGCAATTTGATATTTTCTTCTCTTTTCCTCCCAGTAGTTTTATAGTTTAAATCTAAGAATATGGTTTTGCACTGACAAATTTCAGTCTGACCCCAAAGTGCCAGATTGTACTTTAATTATCATGTTATTCACTAGTATGGGGGTGAGACTGACTTACTGCAACAGCTCTATATTTTAATTGCATGAACCTCTACTTGTTTAGAATGAACCTTATGATTCATTCTCATTCTAAAAATTTAATAGACATCTAATTAAATACATTATTCAATGAGATTAATTGTGTGAATTAATTTGTGGAAAAATGAATATCCAAGGGTAAAGGATAGCATTGCTAATGGCAAAAAAGAGCTGATTTCATAGGGAATTTTGAGGCCATCAAAAGAGACATTCACCTGTCAGTTTAGTCACAGGCATGTATTTCTTTTGATGGGAACCTACTTAGGCTACAGAAATGACTTGTGAAAAACAAATTTTATCAATTTAACCAGGTATGCTAATTTGTTGAATAAACCCATTAGGTAATTTCTTTTGAAATCCCTTAGTTGAAATGAAGAATTCACTGAAAAGCAAACAGTTCGGTAAGTTCTTATAAGGAGACAGCCTAAATTGGAGTCAGTGCTATGCCCAACAGAAAGGTTTATTATTATTCCATGGGTTACTTTTTAGATGTGTGTGTGTGGGAGGGAGGTTGACTGTGCTATGAGCATAACCTTCTCTTCAGTAATGATCATTATATATCATTATATCCATTTAAGAGAGTAAAATTAAAATATCGAATTAAGAGCTAATTAATAATTAATAATAATTCAAGGCAGTAAAATAAGAATAAAAGAGTCTCTGCTTAATAGGGCTGCAGCGAAGGTTAAAGGAGTTAATACGAATAAAGCACTTGAAAGAGATTTTCAATTCAGTTCAGTTGCTCAATCGTGTCTGATTCTCTGCAACCTCATGAACTGCAGAACACCAGGCTTCTCTGTCCATCACCAACTCCTGGAGCTTGCTCAAACTCTTGTGCATTGAGGTGGTGACACCATCCAATCATCTCATCCTCTGTAGTCCCCTTTTCCTCCTGCCTTCAATCTTTCCGAGCATCAGGGTCTTTTCCAATGAGGCAGCTCTTTGCATCAGGTGGCCAAAGTATTGGAGCTTCAGCATCAGTCCTTCCAATGAATATTCAGGACTGAGTCCTTTAGGATTGACTGGTTGGATCTCCTTGCAGTCCAAGGGACTCTCAGGAGTCTTCTCCAACACCAGTTTGAAAGCATCAATTCTTCGGTGTTCAGCTTTCTTCATACATGTGCTCATATGGTGCTCACCTCCATACATGACTACTGGAAAAACCATAGTTTTGACTAGATGGACCTTTGTCAGCAGAGAAATGTCTCTGCTTTTTAATATGCTGTGTAGGTTGGTCATGGGCTTCCCTCATGGCTCAGACAGTAAAGAATCTGCCTTCCATGCAGGAGACCTGAGTTTGATCCCTGGGTCAGGAAGGTCCCCTGGAGAAGGGAATGGCAACCTACTCCAGTATTCTTCCCTGGAGAATCCCATAGACAGAGGACTTTGGTGGGCTACAATCCATGGGGTTGCAAAGAGTCAGACGTGACTGAGTGACTAACACAGATTGGTCATAGCTTTTCTTCCAAGGAGCAAGTGTTTTTTAATTTCATGGTTGCAGTCACCATCTGCAGTGATTTTGGATCTCCCAAAAGTAAGGTCTGTCACTGTTTCCATTGTTTCCTTATCTCTTTGCCATGAAGTGATGGGGCCAGATGCCATGATTTGTTTTCTAAATGTTAAGTTTTAAGCCAGCTTTTTCACTCTCCTCTTTCATTTTCATCAAGAGGTTCTTCAGTTCCTCTTCACTTTCTGCCGTAAGGGTGATGTCATCTGCATATCTGAGGTTACTGATACTTCTCCTAGCAATCTTGATTCCAGCTTGTGCTTCCAGCCCGGTATTTGCATGATGTACTTTGCATATGAGTTGAATAAGCAAGGTGACAATATATAGGTTTGACATACTCCTTTCCCAATTTGGCCACAGTCTGTTCTTCCATGTCCAGTTCTAACTGTTGCTTCTTGACTTGCATACAGATTTCTCAGGAGGCAGGTAAGGTGGTCTAGTATTCTGATATCTTGAAGAATTTTCCAGAGTTTGTTGTGATCCACACAAAGGCTTTAGCATAGTCAATAAAGCAGAAGTACATGCTTTTCTGGAACTCTCTTGCTTTTTTCTGTGATCCAATGGATGTTGGCAATTTGATCTTTGGTTCCTCTGCCTTTTCTAAATCCTGCTTGAACATCTGGAAGTTCACAGTTCACGTATTGTTGAAGCCTGGCTTGGGAGAATTTTGAGCATTACTATGCTAGTGTGTGAGATGAGTGCAATTGTGTGGTAGTTTGAAGATTCTTTGGCATTACTTTTCTTTGGGATTGGAATGAAAACTGACCTTTTCCAATCCTATGGCCACTGCTTTTAGCATCCAGTAAAATTTGATTAACCTTGTCCATTTATTTAATAAATATCAAATGCTTATTATAGGCCAGTTGCTGTGTTAGGCTTTAATGAGAAAATGTTGAAAAAATAGTTGTGGTTTCTGTTCCCATGGAGTTTGTAATCTCATGGAGGATCCAAGCATTGATCACATATCGTTGTAAAATTATAAATATTTTATGTTCTCTGAGGGCCAGTTACATGGTGCTGTGAGAGCCTGTTATGAGAGGAATCTGGTGAAATAGCTATTATTCAGGATCAGTTATTGAAGTTTCTGAAATTGAGTTATGATAATAATTCCCAATTTCCTTGGGTTTCTGTATCTCTTCCCCCCCCCCCCACCACTGAGTATCTTTTGAATGCTGGATGTGGGGAATTTCTTTAATTAATCTTCCCATCTTCATGATCAAACAAAATAAATATTTATTGAGTAAATACTACATTCAAGGCACTGTTTTTCATACTGTAGGAGATGTAAAGGTAAGTAAGACATGGCTCTTCTTAGAGTTCACAATTTCACAGCAAGAGAGTCTTATATATGAGTCCTAACACAGGCATAATAGGAAATTATATCCTTTACTTCTCTTCAGCTATTTCATGACTGCTTAGAAAAGTGTCTAGAACATAATGTGCACTCAATGGATTTTATTATTATTGATGTCATAATTATTATTGGGCAAGACATAATAGAAATTGATCCTGAAGAATACATCAGGTCCAAATTATAGAAAGATTTCTGTGGTGGTTAAAGCCCATCATGGCTCACCACAGCTGACTCTTCAGCCCTGATCTGCCTGACCTTTTTATCCATAGTCTGTCACTTGAACTGTTGCAGTAGTCTCCCAGTGTTCTTTCTGCCCTCTTACACCTAAAACAAAAACAAACAAACAAACAAAAACAGAATTATCCTTAAAATGTAACACAAATCATAATGACAACTGTGCTGCAACATCTCCAGTAGCTTCTAATTTAAATCAAAGTAAAAGAAAAAACAATAACAGAAAAATGAATAAGAAAGAAAAATGAATAAGAAAGAAAAATACCTACCTTGGAATAAAATACTCTGAAAACCTGTGTTCCTATCATCTCTCTAACCTTCTCTTTTATTTTCCCCTCTTCACCCATTTTTCTTCAGTTGCAAAGGCCTCATTACTGTTCCTTAAATACACTACCTGGACTTTCCAGGTGGTACAGTGGCAGAGAACCTGCCTGCCAATACAGGTGATGCGAGCGATGAAGGTTCTGTGTCAGGGTTGGGAAGATCCCCTGGAGAAGGGAATGGCAACCCACTCCAGTATTCTTGCCTGGAGAATCCCGTGGACAGAGGAGCCTGGTGGGCTACAGTCCATTGGGTAGCAGATGAGTCGGACACGATTGAGCAACTGAACACAAACACCAAATACAGTACACACGTTCCCATGTCAAGACCTTTGCCCTCACTATTGCAAAGTTCTGAAACACTCTTTTCCTAAAGATCAGCGTTCTCCTTTCACATCTCTGTGCAAATATTTCCTTATCAGAGAGTCTTTCAGTGATCATTGTATTGGGAAACAGTCTTCCAGCTTACCTTTCGTAAATTTTCAACATGGCATTCATCATTGCCTCAAATAAATGTAGTGCAGTGCATTTTTAGAAACCTTTTGACAGAAATCATAACTGTCTCATTCACTGCTATCTTCTCAGCAGAACAACAGTGGCTGAATATTATTTTTAATAAATTTTGGTTTAATTGATAATTTTATGAATTATCCTAATTGTATAACTCAAGTTTAAGGAATTTAAAAATTCTAGTCCAATCCCAAACCAAATTAATGTATTGGTCGATATTTAACTTCCCCCAAAATGGACATTAATTGTTTAATCAGGTAGTCAATTAGTACAGTTTTGACTCAGTTAATATTGTTGTGTAATTACTTGGTGGTTTTATGCATGCACATTGTACATTACATACTTAGATTACACTAGAAATGCTAGATTACATGTAAGTAGGCAGTTGTGACTATCTTATCATCTCTAGCCATCTTTGTGTACACAAAACAAGCTAAAAAATGTGGGTTTTTTCCACTTCCCTTTATAAAAGGTCACTAGGCTTTGTGCTTTTGGTATGCATTTCTCAAATTATCTGTCCTGTCAGAATAGTGTACTTTTTTGGTCCCTAATTTAATATGAGTTAACATTTTTTTTTAAATCCAATATATTAATATGTGAATGGCATATAAAAACAAAAAGGTAATCCAAGTCTAATTTTTAAATTACTACTAGTTTCAAGAGACATAAACTTTCCTGTACACAGGTTTTTAATACTGACCTCAGATTTTAAATCAGACTGATTTGTTTACAATGAATGTATTCTCACTTTTTCCCTTCCTATTACATAATAATGTTTAACATTTACTTAATACTTTCTGCTAGCTAAGGAGGGATTGCCCCTCCAGGACTAGCTCATTCTTGGAGTTACCAAAGGCTGGGAACAAAATCAGCTGCTGCCATCTCCTTATTTAGCTCTCATACACCAAACTAATAGTATTTCCCTTTCCTTAACTCATGTCAGAACCAGTTATGAGGCAACTAGAAACCAGCACTGTAGCTATTTATTCTACTTGCCTTATCTTTCCCAAGGAAACCCCAATGAAGGTTCTGACTTAGACTTTCCCTGCATTCTTGTCTTCTGCCACCTGACTGGTATTTCCCCTTTGGTCCTATGTGGCATGAAGTGACCCTGGTTTCTGGGACCTGTGAGTATAATAAACTTCTTTCCAAGTTTTATTCTCATTTCCTCATATGGCCACACTGACTTTCCACACCACGTCTGACATTTATAGTCTTATAATGTAAGTATACTAAGATGTGTCACATGTATATATAATTCAATACGGAAAATTGAAATGGCCATTTTTCCCTCGAACGTTTTCCTTCTGCCACTACTCCCATCAGTCAATGGAAACATGTGATTCCAATATGCATAATGGAGATACTTCAAATCTTTGCTTAGCTTCTTTTCTCCATTCACTCACCATTCAACTCCTCTGTAACACAGTCTCCAAACTATCTCAAATACATTCGCCTTTCTATCACTTTTACAAATATCAGCATATTCCTGGCCACAGTCTCTACAGTGGACTCTTAACTAGTTTTCCTGTTTCCACTCTTAACTCCTATGATTACAGTTTACTTTCTGTCCAACAGCCCCTTAATCTATTCTTTTTTAATCTTGTTTTTCCTGAAACAGAACCAATTTTAATCTGTTATCTCAGATCATGATGAATGGGACTCCTTCTTTTCTATTAAGTGAGGCAATACGTGTCGTATATCTTCACCTTACCTGATAATTCATTAAAATGATTTATTGAGCCATGACAAAGTTATTGGTTCCAGAATTATTTTCTCTCTTATTAAAAAAAAATAGAGAAACACATTAAATAAACTCTCAGACAGACAGTGAAAAGCAGGCAGTTAACGAGTGTAATCACTGAGAAAAGAGAAATTCATGAGGTGAGTACAATGATCCCATGGGCTTATTTCTCCCTGAATTTCTCCCTGGATTTCTCCCTGGAGGCAAGTTCAGGGCTGTTGTGCATGGGGAGGCAATCCCAGCTTATCCTAGTAGTCTTACTGAAGTAAGGAGACTGAATTCAGGAAGGCTCACCAACTGGAAATTGTGGGAAAGAATAACAAAAGAGGGCTACCTAGAAAAAGGGCTCCAGGAAACCTACATATTGATCCCCTTGCATCTTTGATTGAATGAACATTGATGGGGTAAATTTCCATGAGTCCAGATAGAGGACAACTGCCAGGAAGCTGTATGCTGAATAGTTCCCAGAACTCATGCTGGTCTGAGAGCTATTTTCCACAGCTAGAGTAGAAAGAACTCTGAGCACCCAGGGCATCCAATAAAGACATCAGAATGGTCAGGCCTCAGGAATGGACCCAAAATAGCCTCAAAGTAAAAGATACTTTTGACCCACTTTAACCACACTTACAAATAAGCCTCAGAAGAATCAGGCTGATGCACAAATACTTTGGAAAATATCAAGTCTTTGTGAAGGAATAAAGCAAAATCCAGACAGCCAATAATATATCATTACAGTATACAATGACCAGTCAGAACTCGTAACTATGTGATGAAGAAGTGTAATGTAACACATAACCAAGAGAAAAATCACACAAAAGAAACAGACACAGCAATAACATATATGATGGGATAAGCATAAAGAGACATTAAAATAACTATTATAGATAAAATCAAAGATTCTAAGGAAATATGAACATAATAAGGACTGCTGGAGTGCAAAAATACAGTACCTGAAATGAAAAAAAAAGATAATTTGGAGTGCTTATTAGCAAATTCAAAACTGCTGAAAAAGAAAGATCAGTAAACTTGAAGATAGAGTGAAAGGAACTGTCCTAACTAAAACAAAGAGAAAAAAAAAACTGAAAAAAAACCAGAAATATCTTAGAAATTTATTATTCCTGAGAAACCTCAGGAAACACGACTAAATGTAATAATTTGTCTCTAGATGGGATCTGGAACAGAAAAAGCACATTAGGTAAACACTAAGGATATGTGAATAACATATGGACTTTAAGTAATAAAAATGTATCAATAATGGTCCATTACTTAGAACAAATCTATTCTGGTATGAGATGTTAACAGCATAAGAAGTGAATGATGTCAGCAAGATGGCAGTATAGGAATTTCTAGCACTTGTCACTACCTGAAATGTCAATTTGAACAAGTATCTGTGTATAAAAATACACAGTCACAAGAGCTGAGGATCCCAGATGAGAGATTATTGCAAGCGGGTGAAGCATAAAAATGTATTTGGTCTTTGTCCCTGGTTCCTAGCACAAAGCTTCTCAAGCCTTTGAAATTTTCCTGAGTGATAGGCCTGTCTTTTGAGCTCATGGTAGCAAGGCCACTTTGGGTGGTGTCCCTACATAGTCTCAGGATGAATCTGGTTACCCAAAAGGCCTACAGATTCAGGGGTTGTAGCTATCAGCCTTAACTCCCAGATCTCTGGGCTTCCCTGGTGGCTCAGCTGGTAAAGAATTCACCTGCAGTGCAGGAGACCTGGGTTCGATCTCTGTGTTGGGAAGATTCTCTGGAGAAGGGAAAGGCTACCCATTGCAGTATTCTGCTCTGAGGGATTCCATGGACTGTACAGTCTGTGGGGTCAGAAAGAGTCGGACATGACTGAGCAACTTTCACTTTCTGGGAAGGGGATTGGGTTGGGCTGGATTGGAGGTAAAACTCCAGAAAACCTCTTGAATAAGATTTGAGGAGCTTCCATGTTAGTGAGTGCATCCATATCCATTGGATGGGAGGGTGGTACTTCCCAGTTCAGGACATCTCTGGGCCTTGCCTTGTGTACTCTCATCTAACTGTATTGTATCCTTTATGATAAACTGGTGAAACATAAGAAAATGTTTCTCTGAGTTCTGTGAATGGCTCTAGCAAATGGACCAAATCTGAGGAGACCACAACCTGGACTTGAGACTGGCTTCTAAAGTGGGGCAGGGCAAGAGGAGAGAGCAATCTTCTTGGTCTGAGAACTTAATCTATGGTGTCTGACACAATCTCTAGGTAGGAAATACCAGAATTGAATTAAATTGTGAGACAGCCCACTGTTCTTGCAGAACTGCTTGATGGTGTTGGGAGAAAACATACAGTGAACCCTCCAACAAATAATAGGGATCAGTTGCAGTGTGCTGAGGGTAGAAAATAAAATAATGAATGAAAAACAACCCCTAGCCTCAAAGAAAGTAAGTTTACCACTATATGCATCACACCAACTGACCCTAAGTTAAAGTATTGATGAATTTGGAAAACAAAAGGAGACAGCATTGCCCATCTCTACGTTTTCAGTCTTCCCCACACATTTAATTTTTTTCTTTTAACTGATTGCTATCAGAGTTTTCCTTCTTTTTTACATTATTAGTAAAAAAAGAATTTACCAACTGATGATCACTGGGAACATTCTTATAAGTAAATTGAGAAACCAAATAAAATATTTGAAGAACATTGAAGGAAAAAAAAATAAAACTGCTCTGATAGTTTGATATGAAATACTACTGGGAATATCATTCTGAGATGTGATCAAAGTGAATTTAAAACACTGTACTTTGCAACATTTAGGTGGTGCAGATGACTTGGAGCCATCTTACAAGGGGAAAATAATTATTAAGGAAACAACATTTGGCTTTAGAAAAATACTAAATGAAGCTGAAATTCATTCTTAGGCCAACTACATTATTTTACGTGCAGGCAATTACAGGATTTTAAATGTCACTAATAGGTGAATATGGATCTCCTTTCAAGTACAAGAAAACCACAGAAACCAAGTAGCTCATCATAATGTTTTTCAAAGACTTAATAAGGATTCGTGAGATAGAATTCATAAAATGAAAACAAAATTTGGACAAAAAAAATTCCAGATAATGGTTAAGCAATTGAATTATCTACATGTATCTGTTTTCCCACAAATTCTCTCACGGTTGTCCAAGGAACCATCAATTTAGATCTAGACTATTGCAATAAACATGCTAAAAGCTACCCCTACTTATTCCTTTGCCATTCTTCACAGATTATTTTCAACAGTGCAACTCAAATAATATTGTTAAGATATAGATCAGATGTTGGCTCTCCTCTGCTGAAAATTTTCAATGTCTTCACACCTAAAAACAAAAGAAGCAAATGAAAACAAAAAAATAAAACACTACTATAACCACAAAAACTCACAATTTTTACCTCTCTGAACATGTTTCCTACTAAATTTCTCCTGCTTTGACTACACTAGATTCTTTATTTTGTTTATTTATTTTTTAATATAAATTTATTTTAATTGGAGGCTTATTACTTTACAATATTGTAGTGGTTTTGCCATATATTGACATAAATCCACCACAGGTGTACATGTGTTCCCCATCCTGAACCTCCCTCCCACCTCCCTCCCCATCCCATCCCTCTGGATCATCCCAGTAGACCAGTCCTGAGCACCCTGTCTCATGCACTGAACCTGGACTGGCAATCCGTTTCACATATGATAATATACATGATACAATGCCATTCTCCCAAATCGTCTCACCGTCGCCTTCTCCCACAGAGTCCGAAAGACTGTTCCCTACACCTGTGTCTCTTTTGCTGTCTCGCATATAGGGTTATCATTACCATCTTTCTAAATTCCATGTATATGCTTTAGTATACTGTATTGGTGTTTTGTTTTTTTTTTTCTTTCTGGTTTACTTCACTGTGTATAATAGGCTCCAGTTTCATCCACCTCATTAGAACTGATTAAAATTTATTCTTTTTAATGGCTGAGTAATATTCCATTGTGTATATGTACCATGACTTTCTTATCCATTCGTCTGCTGATGGACATCTAGGTTGTTTCCATGTCCTGGCAATTATAAATGGTTCTGAGAAGAACATTGGGGTACACGTGTATCTTTCAATTCTGGTTTCCTCAGTGTGTATGCCCAGCAGAGGGATTGCTGGGTCATATGGCAGTTCTATTTCCAGTTTTTTAAAGGAATCTTCACACTGTTCTCCATAGTAGCTGTACTAGTTTGCATTCCCACCAACAGTGTAAGAGGGTTCCCTTTTCTCCACACCCTCTCCAGCATTTATTGCTTGTAGACTTTTGGATAGCAGCCATTCTGACTGGCGTGAAATGGCACCTCACTGTGGTTTTGATTTGCATTTCTCTGATAATGAGTGATGTTGAGCATCTTTTCATGTGTTTGTTAACCATATGCATGTCTTTGGAGAAATGTCTGTTTAGTTCTTTGGCCCATGATTTTATTGGGTCATTTATTTTTCTGGAATTGAGCTGCAGGAGTTGCTTGTATATTTTTGAGATTAATTATTTGTCCATTGCTTCATTTGCTATTATTTTCTCCCATTCTGAAGGCTGTCTTTTCACCTTGCTTATAGTTTCCTTTGCTGTGCAAAAGCTTTTAAGTTTAATTAGGTCCCATTTGTTTATTTTTGCTTTCATTTCCAATACTCTGGGAGGTGGGTCATAGAGGATCTTGCTGTGACTTACGTCGGAAAGTGTTTTGCCTGTGTTTTCCTCTAGGATTTTTATAGTTGCTGGTGTTATGTTTAGATCTTTAATCCATTCTGAGTTTATATTTCTGTATGGTGTTAGAAAGCGTTCTAGTGTCATTCTTTTACAATTGGTTGACCAGTTTTCCCAGCACCACTTGTTAAAGAGATTGTCTTTCCTCTATTGTATACTCTTGCCTCCTTTGTCGAAGATAAGGTGTCCATAGGTCTGTGGATTTATCTCTGGGCTTTCTATTCTGTTCCATTGATCTATATTTCTGTCTTTGTGCCAGTACCATGCTGACATGAGGACTGTAGCTTTGTAGTAGAGCCTGAAGTCAGGCAGGTTGATTCCTCCAGTTCCATTCTTCTTTCTCAAGATTGCTTTGGCTATTCGAGGTTTTTTGTATTTCAATACAAATTGTGAAATTATTTGCTCTAGTTCTGTGAAAAATACCATTGGTAGCTTGATAGGGATTGCATTGAATCTATAGATTGCTTTGGGTAGTATACTCATTTTCACTATATTGATTTTTCCAATCCATGAACATGGTATATTTCTCCATCTATTTGTGTCCTTTTTGATTTCTTTCATCAGTGTTTTATAGTTTTCGATATGTAGGTCTTTTGTTTCTTTAGGTAGATATATTCCTAAGTATTTTATTCTTTCCTTTGCAATGGTGAATGGTATTATTTCCTTAATTTCTCTTTCTGTTTTCTCATTGTTAGTGTATAGGAATGCAAGGGATTTCTGCGTGTTAATTTTACATCCTGCAACTTTACTATATTCATTGATTAACTCTAGTAATTTTCTGGCAGAGTCTTTAGGGTTTTCTGTGTAGAGGATCCTGTCATCTGCAAACAGTGAGTTTTACTTCTTTGCCCATCTGGATTCCTTTTATCTCTTTTTCTGCTCTGATTGTTGTGTCCAAAACTTCCAAAACTATGTTGAATAGTAGTGGTGAGAGTCGGCACCCTTGTCTTTTTCCTGACTTTAGGGGAAATGCTTTCAGTTTTTCACCATTGAGGATAATGTTTGCTGTGGGTTTGTCATATACAGAGCTTTTATTATGTTGAGGTATGTTCCTTCTATTCCTGCCTTCTGGAGGGTTTTTATCTTAAATGGATGGTGAATTTTGTCAAAGACTTTCTCTACATCTGTTGAGATAATCATATAGTTTTTATCTTTCAATTTGTTAATGTGATTTATTACACTGATTGATTTGCGGATACTAAAGAATCCTTGCATCCCGGGGATAAAGCCCACTTAGTCATGATGTATGATCTTTTTAATATGTTGTTGGATTCTGTTTGCTAGAATTTTGTTAAGGATTTTTGGATCTATGTTCATCAGTGATATTGGCCTGTAGTTTTCTTTCTTTCTTTCTTTCTTTTTTCTTTCTTTTTTTTTTTTTTGTGACATCTTTGTCTGGTTTTGTTATTAGGGTGATAGTGGCCTCATAGAATGAGTTTGGAAGTTTACCTTCCTCTGCAATTTTCTGGAAGATTTTGAGTAGGATAGGTGTTAGCTCTTCTCTAAATTTTTGGTAGAATTCAACTGTGAAGCCATCTGGCAATGGGCTTTTGTGTGCTGCAAGATGTCTAATTACAGTTTCAATTTCCTTGCTTGTGATGGGTCTGTTAAGATTTTCTATTTCTTCCTGGTTCAGTTTTGGAAAGTTGTAATTTTCTAACAATTTGTCCATTTCTTCCAAGTTGTCTATTTTATTGGCATATAGTTGCTGATAGTACTCTCTTATAATCTCCTGTTTTTCTGTGCTGTCTGTTGTGATTTCTGCATTTTCATTTCTAATTTTGTTGATTTGATTCTTCTCTCTTTCTTGATGAGTCTGGCTAATAGCTTGTCAATTTTATTTACCTTCTCAAAGAACCATCTCTTAGTTTTGTTGATTTTTGCTATAGTCTCTTCTGTTTCTTTTGCATTTATTTGTGCCCTATTTTTTAAGATTTCTTTCCTTCTACTAACCCAGGGGTTCTTCATTTCTTCCTTTTCTAGTTGCTTTAGGTGTAGAGTTAGGTTATTTAGTTGACTTCTTTTTCCTGTTTCTTGAGGTAAGCCTGTATTGCTATGAAACTTCCCCTTAGCACTGCTTTTACAGTGTCCCATAGGTTTGGGGTTGTTGTGTTTTCATTTTCATTCGTTTCTATGCATATTTTAATTACTTTTTTGATATCTTCTGTGATTTGTTGGTTATTCAGCAGCGTGTTGTTCAGCCTCCATATGTTGGAATTTTTAATAGTGTTCCTCCTGTAATTGACATCCAATCTTACTGCATTGTGATCAGAAAAGATGCTTGGAATGATTTCAGTTTTTTTTTTTTTTTTTTTTTAATTTACCAAAGCTAGATTTATGGCCCAGGATGTGATCTATCCTGGAGAAGGTTCCATGTGCACTTGAGAAAAAGGTGAAATTCATTGTTTTGGAGTGAAATGCCCTATAGATATCAATTAGGTCTAACTGGTCCATTGTATCATTTAAAGTTTGTGTTTCCTTGCTAATTTTCTGTTTAATTGATCTGTCCATAGGTGTGAGTGGGGTATTAAATTCTCCCACTATTATTGTGTTATTGTTAATTTCCCCTTTCATACTTGTTAACATTTGCCTTACATATTGTGGTGCTCCTATGTTGGGTGCATATATATTTATAATTATTATATCGTCTTCTTGGATTGATCCTTTGATCATTATGTAGTGTCCTTCTTTGTCTCTTTTCACAGCCTTTGTTTTAAAATTGATTTTATCTGATGTGAGTATTGCTACTCCTGCTTTCTTTTGGTCTTTATTTGCATGGAATATCTTTTTCCAGCCCTTTACTTTCAGTCTGTATGTGTCCCAGGTTTTGAGGTGGGTCTCTTGTAGACAACATATATAGGGGTCTTGTTTTTGTATCTATCCTGCCAGTCTTTGTCTTTTGGTTGTGGTATTCAACCCATTTACATTTAAGGTAATTATTGATAAGTATGATCCCATTGCCATTTACTTTGTTGTTTTGGGTTTGAGTTTATACACCCTTTCTGTTTCCTGTCTAGATAAGATCCTTTAGCATTTGTTGGAGAACTGATTTGGTGGTGCTGAATTTTCTCGGCTTTTGCTTGTCTGTAAGGCTTTTGATTTCTCCTTCATATTTGAATGAGATCCTTGCTGGGTACAGTAATCTGGGTTGTTGGTTGTTCTCTTTCATTACTTTAAGTATGTCCTGCCATTCCCTTCTGTCCTGAAGAATTTCTATTGAAAGATCTGCTGTTATCCTTAAGGGGAATCCCCTTGTGTGTTATTTGTTTTTTCTCCCTTGCCACTTTTAATATTTGTTCTTTGTGTTTGATCTTTGTTAATTTGATTAATATGTTTCTTGGGGTGTTTCACCTTGGCTTTATCCTGTTTGGGACGCTCTGGGTTTCTTGGACTTGGGTGACTATTTCCTTCCCCTTTTTAGGGGAGTTTTCAACTATTATCTTCTCAAGTATTTTCTCATGGCCTTTCTTTTTGTCTTCTTCTTCTGGGACTCCTATGATTCAAATGTTGGGGTGTTTAACATTGTCCCAGGGGTCTCTGAGGTTGTCCTCATTTCTTTTGATTCTTTTTTCTCTTTTCCTCTCTGCTTCATTTATTTCTACCATTCTATGTTCTATCTCACTTATCCTATCTTCTGCCTCCATTATTCTACTATTGTTTCCCTCCAGTGTTTTTTATCTCATTTATTGCATTATTCATTATTGATTGTCTTTTTTTTAAAATTTCTTTTAGGTCCTTGTTAAACATTTCTTGCATCTTCTCAATCCTTGTCTCCAGGCTATTTATATGTAACTCCATTTTGTTTTCAAGGTTTTGGATCACTTTCACTATCATTATTCTGAATTCTTTATCAGGTAGATTCACTACATCTTCCTCTTTTGTTTGATTTGATAGGCATTTATCCTGTTCCTTTACCTGCTGAGTATTTCTCTGCCTCTTCATCTTGTTTATATTGCTGTGTTTGAGGTGGCCTTTCCCTTTCCATATTCTGGCAGTTTGTGGTTCCTTTTTAATGTGGAGGTTCCTTGCTGTGGGTGGGGTTGGACGGGTGGCTTGTCAAGGTCTCCTGGTTAGGGAATCTTGTGTCAGTGTTCTGGTGGGTGGAGCTGGATTTCTTCTCTTTGAAGTGCAATGAAGTGTCCAGTAGTGAGTTTTGAGATGTCTGTGGGTTTGGTGTGACTTTGGGCAGCCTGTATAGTGAAGCTCAGGGATATGTTCCTGTGTTGCTGGAGAATTTGAGTGGTATGTCTTGCTCTGGAACTTGTTTCCTCTTGGGTGGTGCTTGGTTTCAGTGTAGGTGTGGAGGCTTTTGATGAGCTCTTATAGATTAATGTTCCTGGAGTCAGGAGTGCTCTGGTGTTCTCTGGTTTTGGACTTAAGCCTCCTGCCTCTGGTTTTCAGTCTTATTCTTACAGTAGTCTCAAGACTTCTCCATCTGAAGGCTCCAGTGCAGGAGGAACCATTTCCGTGCTCCCTCACCTGCCCACTGGCTGGAGGATTCCCTCAGCTCCTTGAACGTGGGTCTCTCCTTGGGACAGGATGTGGTAGCTGGCTTCCCTCGGAGCAAGCAAGCACCCAAAAGTCACAGCCTTCACTAGATGGCAAAGGCCATTAGTCCACGATGATAGTGAAGGATTGTAGAAGCCAACTGCAGTAGCTGAGAGAGCTCTAGCCCGGAGGTCTCGCCCTCCCGGGGCCGTACCTGCTGGTGACCCCCAAGGACGGAGCACGAGCTCAATACCTCCTTTATTTTGTTTATTAATATTTAAACATGCTTATACTCAGAGCCTTTGCACTGGTTGTTCTTTCTGCCTAGAATACTCTTCTCCCTGATATCCTCATGACTTGCTTCGTTAACAAGTCCTCAGTCTCTACTCAAATGACACCTTTTCATTGAGGCCTTCCCTGCTGGGCACTCTGGAAAAAAAAAAAAAATTCCTTCCTCCATCTTCTTCTCCTACTTGTTTTCTAGAGCTTAAAGTTTCTAGATCAGCCTCATCTAACACACTATGTATTATATTTATATGTTTTCCATCTGTCCTAATCCAGTGTAGGCTTCTCAGGTGGTGCTAGTGGTAAAGAACCTGCCTGCCAATGCAAGAGACCTAAGACACGTACATTTGATCCCTGGGTGGGGAAGATCCCCTGGGAAGAGGGCACGGCAACCCATTCCAGTATTCTTTCCTGGGAAATCCCATGGACGGAGGAACCTGGTAGGCAACAGTTCATGGGGTCACAAAGAGTTGGACATGGCTAAAGTGACTGAGCACACAGCACACACAATCCAGTGGAAACTCCATGGATGTGCAAGATCCATACTTTTAACACCGTGTTAAGTGAGTGACTTACCTCATTAAATGACTTACATCTTTGTTGAGTAAGTCTCTCTAGTCCTCTTCAGTTTTAATATTCTGAGAACTGCTAATAATATACAGAATTGTCTTGTTGAGTGTTCTGAATTCTGAGTGATTTTAAGTGTATTAATCAATGGTGTGCTAGTAATCCTCAACAATTCATTTCCTGAACAGAAATGCCCTGGGTATATAGCATTTGCTAAATTCCATGATGAAAGTAAATATGGACTTTGAGTGAAATGCACACAACAGCCTCTCATTAGCTGGTATAAGCCATAAATAGCACATCTAATGGACCCAATCACCAGAGGAGACAGGTATTAATTTTGGCCATTTTTCATATGGAGAAACTGCTCCACAGAGAGCTTGAGCATGCCCCCAAGGTCACACAGGAAGTGATCTAACTTGCATGTGTTAAGATTGAGTCCAGAGATTATGCTCAGACAAATTCGGCTATGTTGCAGGCCTGAGACAAATTACATGAAATAAAAATAAGGTATTAAAATGAGGAGAATTATAACCATCTGTAATATGTGTATTCTTTTAAGTGTCAGCCAAGAAACTACATTAAAATTTTGTTTTGAATCTTTTGTAAATATTATACCTCAATTTCTCATGGAGAGGGCCAAGGCTGTGTGCTCTGGTTAGACTTCTCCTCAGACCCCTGATAATCACTATTCAGTTGAGAATAATCCCAAGTGCTTGGCCAGATAATACTCAGCATCCTCATACCACTTTGAAATATGTTGACAGGAACTGCAAGAAAGAAAGAAAAAAAATTGCTATTTTCTAAGTTTTCTCTTATTTCATTTTAGTAGGATTCCTTGGTGAAATCAGAACCTGACTGTACTGGAAATAGAAAAATCTAGACCTTCCCTTAGTTTCTTAAAGATAAGATACTTTGTGAAATGCATTGCTATTTTTCAGCAGAGTGATAATTCTGAGTTCTAATGCAGAAATTCTGTTAGGTCCCACATGATTTTTACACTGTATAGCCATTATGTAAAAGTGAAAGTCACTCAGTCATGTCCGACTATTTGTGATTCCATGGACTACAGTCCATGGAATTCTCCAGGCCAGAATCCTAGAGTGGGTAGCCTTTCCCTTCTCCAGGGGACCTTCCCAACCCAGGGATCAAACTTGGGTCTTCTGCCTTGCAGGCAGATTCTTTACCAACAGAACTACCAAGGAAGCACAAGAATACTGGAGTGGGTAGCCTATCTCTTCTCTAGCAGATCTCCCTGACTCAGGAATCGAACCAGGGTCTCCTGCATTGCAGGCAGATTCTTTACCAACTGAGATACTAGGGAAGCCCTTATAGTCATTACAATCAGTCACCAAATCAATGACTATCATTAGAAATCAGTCTTTCTTTTATTACCATTGATGTAACCTGTTTGGAAGTCCTTATTAAGAATTCATCTAGTACTATCACAACAGTTACATGGATTAGATAAACTTGCTCAACTGCCTTGAGAGCTGAAAATAGATTTGTTTATGATACAAGATTCATTACAGCATACTAATGCATATATATGGAATTTAGAAAGATGGTAACGATAACCCTATATGCAAAACAGAAAAAGAGACACAGATGTACAGAACAGACTTTTGGACTCTGTGGGAGAAGGCGAGGGTGGGATGTTTTGAGAGAACAGTATCAAAACATGTATATTATCAGGGTGAAACAGATCACCAGCCCAGGTTGGATGCAGGGGACAAGTGCTCGGGGCTGGTGCACTGGGAAGACCCAGAGGGATGGGGTGGGGAGGGCGGTGGGAGGGGGGATTGGGATGGGAAATACATGTAAATCCATGGCTGATTCATGTCAGTGTATGGCGGGAACCACTGCAATATTGTAGAGTAATTAGCTTCCAACTAATAGAAATAAATGAAAAAAAAGATTCATTAAAAGAAAAATTAAATGCAGTATGATCTTTATTCTTACATCATTAAGCATTGAGTTACTATGCATATTATGTATTAAAATAAGGTACTTATAATAAGTGTGAAACAAATTATTTAAATGTAAGCAAATCAAACTCAGCATTAAACAGTTAAGCAACTTTCTGTTACATTATTTTAGATATTGACCTTTGGAGATTGAAAGCAGTTTGAAGAAGAATCAGAGTCACCAAATTTTATTTTCAGAAGAATAAGTACTTTTGGACACCATCTGGTCAACCCATGACATTTAAACTGAAACAGTGTTTGGAATATTGAAATCAGCCATTGAAGTGACACAGAAGAATATGGAATTGTAGCTGGTATACCTTGCAGATGTGCTGTAATTTTGACTATAGTCTATTGCTGTTATAAAAACTCAAGAGTTGCAAATTTTCTTACAGAGGTTTGGACAAGAGAACCAGCTCTAACGGAAACACTGGAATGTACTTCCAGAAACAGATTTCTAGCCCTACCTCAGATCCATCGAATCACTGTACATAAGTAAGGCCCTCCAAACCTAGGATTCAAGGATTTGAGAAGGCTACTATGAAAATCAATGGAGTAACTAACTTCTTTCACATGATAGGTTAATTTTATTGTTTCAAATGGTGTGTGTGATACACATAATACACCTATATGCACGCTAAATCACTTCAGTCGTGTCTGACTCTTTGTGACTCCATGGACTGTAGTCCGCCAGGCTTCCTGTCCATGGGATTCTCCAGGCAAGAATACTGGAGTGGGTTGCCATGCCCTCCTCCAGGGGATCTTCATGACCCAGGAATCGAAACTGGTTCTCTTAGGTTTCCTGCATTGGCAGGTGAATTCTTTACCACTAGCACCACCTGGGAAGGCCATTATTGCTGTTCAGTTGCTCAGTCATGTCCAACTCTTTGTGACTCCATGGACTGCAGGACTCCTGGCTTCCCTGTCTATTACCAACTCCCAGAGCTTGCTCAAACTCATGTCCATTGAGTTGGTGATGCCATCCAACCATCTCATCTTTGTTGTCCCCTTCTCCTCCTGCCTTCAATCTTTCCCAGCATCAGAGTCTTTTCCAGTGAGTCAGTTCTTCTCATCAGGTGGCCAAAGTATTGTAGTTTCAGCTTCATATCAGTCATTCCAATGAATATTCAGGACTGATTTCCTTTAGGATGGACTGGTTTGATTTCCTTGCTGTCCAAGGGACTCTCATACAAGCCCATATACACACATATATATGCCTTTATTGGAATAGAAATAGAATCACGGCAACATTTTAGTACTTTGTGTTTTTATAGAATGGAAAATACTGTGGGAAAAAAAGAAAAAAAAACACTAAAAACATTGGACATGATAGAGAAATGTTAAACCAAAAAAACTAATGGGAGCATAGAAGACTCATTTTTTGCTTAAAAAGTATTTTCTAAAAACGTAAGATGGAGTTGTCTTTACAAATTAATGTCTGCACAGATGTAGAGGCCTGAACTGAAATTCAAATTCCCAGTCACTCTAATGTCGTTTATGCACACTTTATTGAAATTTGAACAATAAGAGACCAACGTTTGTGAAAAAAAAAGTTTGATTATAGTATTAGAACTCTTTTGGCAGTGTTTGTTTATATATGTCTTGCTTATATTCTAACTGTGGTGAGATCTATGATCAGAAAACAGTATCAGGAGCCACAGCTATCTAGAATATATGTAACACAGAAAGCAACAAATGTCCACTGTGGAATCTTATGTAAAAGTTTTGATAGAACTTGTCAAATAAGTGAACAAAGGGCCTATGGAGAGCTTTAGACAGAAAACCAAATGATAGACTCGCTATGAAGCTAAGCGTTAGTGTCACTCGACATTCCAGAGACAGTCTGCAATGTGTTCTGAGGCCCTGATTTGACTTTTAATGCGGATAAGAGAGCGAACTAAATTATCATTCATGAAAGTCATTAAAAGTAACTTCACCCATACATTTTTTCAGCCAGAATTTGTTGTAACAGTGTCATTATGGGACAAAAACCCGGCATAGAAGAATGATGATTTTTGTCATAAGTTGGCACATTTCCCAGGTGAGAAAATAGAGAACCTGTCTCCTAAGAACTATGTCCTTCTACCCCTATCACAGAGTGAACTAGTATTAATCCTTCACAATAAAGGAGTCAGGACAATTTGAATTTGAATCACAGCTCTGGCGAACGTTTTCTAAGGCTGAAAAAGGGGTTTTAATTTTCTGTGCCTCAGTTTCTCTAATTAGAAAGAGATCGAATTCTGTATTATCCATCCTCCTTAAATAGGGACGGTGAGAATTAGCAAAGATGGGATTGATATGCCCTTCAAATACAGGACACATAAGAGCAGTGTGTGATGACATGAAAACAATAGTTTATGATTAGTGGGCAAAATCATTATGTTGCCTTTCTGATACAGAATGCTTAATTTGAAAATAACGCTAGAAAGAAAAGAAAGCTGGAGAGAAAAAATATTATTTGTATGGAAGATGTTAAAAATTTGAATGATTTTATATCAGTGTATACATTAACTAGAATGTATGTGCATTGAATTGTTTTAAAATACAGATTCTGTTAGGTCAAAAGGGGAATAATTTTTGTGACTGTGAGAAAAATACCTTCTAACGGTGAATGTCACTCCAAAATCCATCTATCGCCTTTTTTTCCCCTTTTTGTTCATTAAATTATGTATTATTCTTGGCATTCAGAGACTCCACTCACCATTATTACTCAGTCTTACCTATACTTTTAACAATATATAGAAAGGACCTTTCTACTGTGATTCCTTAGGACATTTCAGAAAGAATTATGAAAGATGGTACATATGCCTGCTGAATATGCATATTTGCTGACAATAAGAATTGGTTCACTTAAATTTTTAAGGAGCTAGAACAATCTCAAACGAAATGTAAAATCAATACCTTGTGCATTTTTTATAGACCGTACTAGCTAAGCCAAGTATTAGAGATGAGAGTTAGAGATCAAAATAGACTCAGTATATGGTGATTTCACTTTTGGTGTTAGGTATCTTTTTCTAAGTGGAAGGGATGTGTTCCAGCCAACTTTTTTATAAAATGAATTTATGTTAAGTGAATCTTCCCTTGCAATGGGCTTCCAATAGGAAATTAAACATTCATTCTACTGGTTATAAAACAACTCTTATTGACTCCTGGATATATTAAAAATCATCCTGAGGAATGCAGGAGATGTTTGAAAATTGCATTTAGATACAGAATTATTACTTTTTGATAATATATCAGTGGCTGTGTTGTGCATATACAGTATCTGAGTTTCTAGGCTGAAGAGAGGTCATTTGAATTTTAATATCTTCCTTTACAGTAATATTTACTCTCAAATATAGGTTATAATTGTACATACTATGCAAGACAGTAGTAATGCACAAAATTCAGAATAAGCCTGGAAAAGATAACAATACTAAAATTAAAAATAAAATACAATAAGGTGCCAGTGCTTCTGGTAACGTGAGAATCTGTCTCACTGATTGTCGCATTCTCTATGTAAAGGCTTGTTAATTGACTGCTTGTGTGTATATCACTAGGATATTACAATAAATGGTGCCCCAATATTCTGCACAAGTAACACTTTCAAGGCTAATGTTTGCATGGAGCTCTTTCACAGTCCCCCCCAGCACCTTAACCATATACTGGAGTAGGTTGCCATTTCCTGCTCCAGTTAATATCACAATACTGACAATTCTCCCTGCATTCATCCTATTACTTGAATTCCTTGACCTCTTTTAAGGTGTCTCTTGTGATCTTCTATGAGTTTCTACAGTTGGCCTGGAAGAGAGACAGTATAAGTACTAAAGTGAAATACTAAAATACTCCCTCCTTGCTGAGCAAGGGAAGTTTAAGAAAGCCTGTGCTGAGTCTAGTAGTTGCCTAGCAACTGTCTGCTAAACCATTGGCCTATTAGTGGATGAAGCCTGTGTTGACTGCTCTTTTTCCAAAGTAAAGACTTGTTAATTGACTTTCAGTGGTATCATCATTAGGACATATTAGCAAAATGGTGTTTTTGAGTTTGAAAAAAGATGATCATGATGTTGAGGCTAGCAAATTCTTTGAGTACCAGCTCACTTCAGCAGGTCTGATGTGAAATCATATGCATTCATTAGTTAATGTTGCTTTCCAGCAAATTAGTCAAGTTAGATATTTGTCAGTTGTTAATGGATTATCTTAAGTAATGCAACTCACATGGCATATGCCTTTGAGTGATTTTCTAACATTTAGTAATGGCACTGTGAAAAGTAGAATTTGAGACTGTCTAATTTCCTAAAGTTTAAATATACTTCCATGAATCATTGACCAAAGTACATACATATAAAATATGTTTGTAATTAATTTAATATTAATCAGTGTAAATTATGGCCATAATATAAAAAGTTAAAAAGGCACTAAAATGCCTATAATGGAAAAGAGAAGTCCCATGAACCTCCTCTTCAAAGCAACCACCTTTTCTTTTAACTCTAGATTATTGTATTTCTTCTATATTTCTGAGTAAGATTTTAGATTGCTCTGTTTATACTTTTCACTTGTATACAGTATCCTATTGACTGTTTTATGGTAGATGAGGATTTTGTTCTCTTACTGTTCTTCACCTTTCTTCTAATTTTATCAATAGAATGAAATTTCTGTTTTGGTTAATATTCAATAGTTATGTCTGTTGGGATTATGCAAATATTGTTCACAGTTGAGCCACATAAGATCCTGTAATTAATTACGTCCGCTTTTTTGTCCAACTTTTTGTTGTGTCACAGCATTAAATTTACATATTTTATTGGCTTAAGTCTATTTAATTTTAAGTATGCCAGATCTATAAACAGCCTTTCAATGCTGTTTCCCCAAACATTAAAACATAGGAACAGATTCAAAATTTTTTTGCAAGGACTCCTTTCCATGGTCCTTTGTGGTCTGATCCAGGCTGGACTTGTAAGGTAGTGTAGCAGCTTTCATGATCACTTCCTTGTCTTCTCATTTCTCCTGTACTGAGCCCCTATTTCTTGGTTGTCTACTCTCCTCTTTTCTTAGGTCAGTCCCTCATTTTATGGAGTTTATCTGTGGTTGGGAGAATTATCTGACCCCAAACATTCCTGACTTCTTGTCCCCTTTGCCCACCTTGTTACAGTTATTCAGTGAAATATTCATCTAGGTACTGCTAGGCAGGAATTTTCCAGATGTAATTATGGATTCAAATTAGTTGACCTGAAGATAGAGTGTGGTGGAAGCAGCTATCACTCAACCAGCTAATCAGTGTCCTGGGCCTGGACTATTCTCTAATTGGAAGCCAGGTGCCAAAGCTGTCACTTGGCCCCAGACTCTTCTTTGTAGGAGAAACTGTTGCCCTGGGCATGCATGAACTTCCTTGTATTGCTTAAGCATATATTTCATAGAGTACTTGGCCAGCCCCACCAGGATATCTGGCCCCTGTGAGTGGGAAGGGAGCAAGGTCTTGGGGTACATGCAGTCCATTACTTGCAGTCGCTCTCATGAGAGACCCAGCTGGCCAGGGGAGACCAGCACACACTCCCAATGCTGCCCTTGCTGCATCTCTTCTTTTGAGTGTGAGGAAAGCCTTTTCCAACCAAGGCCTTATGTGTTGAGTCCTCCTTGGTGACTTCAAATCTGTAGAAAAAACAGTGAGCTGATGTCTACATGGACTCCAATTTCCAGTGGTGGGTATGGTTATGATTTTTGCTGTCCTCCATCTGGGTAAGTCAGATCTAGTCACAAGAGCCCTTTAATTCAGGTTTCTTCAGCTGGTTGTAGAGAAGAGCATGAGAGATAAGAGTAATAAGAAGGATTTGCAACAATGCTGTTGGCCTGAAGAGGGAGGCGGTCATATGCCAAGGAATATGAATAGCCTCAAGGAACAGCCCCTGGCCGACAGCGAGCAAGAAAAGGCAAGTATCAGACCTATACAGCCGCAAGAAACTGATTTTTGCCAGTAACCTCAATGAGCTTGGAAACAGCTTTTCCCCCAGAGCTTTCAGATAATAAATTAGTCAATCTGGAACCATGGGACCCTAATCAAGAGAACCCAGCTAATCCCAGCCCACTCCAGCTCAGACTTCTCACCTCTAGAAATTTGAGCCAATGAGCAGAAGTTTTCAGTTTCTAAGTTTGTGATCATTTATTCTGCAACCATATGAAGCTACCAGAATGTCTTTCATCAGTTTTCCAGAAAAAAAAAAAAAAAATCATTTCTTAAATGCCTGAGAAGAAATTTGGTATCATGTTTAATATTTTAATTTTTATTTGTCAACATGTTATATTTGAATATTAGACTACATTTAATATTTACATTTTATAATGGATTTCTCAGATGTGAGATGGATTCTGTTTGTAATCACCTAGGATATTGTGAAGATTTTTTCACAGTGTTGATTCAACCAAAGATGCATCAAATGTACTAAATATTAAAACTGCAAAAATGCTAGCAGTAGCCTGTAGACTCTATACTATGATTTTTGCATATTATAATTAATTTCAATCAATATTTAAAACTACCTGTTATATTCAAGATGCCATACACTGCGTCATGGGGACACAGAGATGAACAAAAATGATTGTGGACTCTAGTGAATGAAATCCTGCTCTCTTCTCTTTGTTTGAATAATGAAGCAGTGTTTGTTCAGGAGAAAGGACATGTGCTATATACATATACCCTTCTTACAAGTAGTTGAACACCAAAAAATCAACTTACTGCTTTAACTTTGTGTTCTTAGAGCATCAGTTCAGTATTTTTTTTTTTACATTACTGAATGACTTTGGGAAAATCTAGCAGTTGTCATGTTGTGGCTTCTATTTTTTAGAAAGAAATGAAAAGTGCATTAGTCCCCAGAATAAAGTCAATCTCAGATAACTTTAATAAATATATTGAAAATAAACATCTTTGTGCAGGTTAAAGTTGGAGCTGGTATGTGATAAACAAATGTGTAAGCCTGCTCAGTCAGCCATTACTCTAAGTGGAAAAGTTGTAGACCCACTTCTTTATATTCTCCCCAGTTGCAGATCTGTTCCATGAATGGTATGTTTTCAAGTATGAGTGAACTTGATTATGTAGCCCAAGATACATAATGAAACAGAAGGCTAAAGCTTAGGCTGATTCTGCCCTAAGTAAAATCCATCTGTTTAGTACTCAGGCAGGATGCAATTCTGCTTTGTTTGAGTAGAGCAAGATCTATATTTGAGGCTGTTTTTTCTCCAATAATAGAAAGGCATAGGGAAATATCCTAGTAAGACTTACGTATTTTATAAGATGGGATTCCCAGCAAACTCCAAGTACATATTGCCTCTCAAATGTGGTCAACACAGAACTGCCACATGGGATGCTTGCTGATCTTCCCATCAACACTAGTATATAAACATGTATATTGAGATCCTGGAGGCACTCACAGAAAAGCATAGTTGATTTAAAATGTTGTTAATATCTGCTGTATAACTAAGTGATTCAGTTATACACACACACACACACACACACACACACACACACACACACACACTCTTTTTCGTATACTTTTCCATTATAGTTTATCACAGGAGATTGAATATATTTCCCTGTGCTATGCAGTAGAGTCTTGTTGTTTATTCATTCTGTATATACCAGTTTGCATCTGTTAACCCCAAACTCCCAATCCATCCCTTCTCCAGCCCCTTGCCCTTGGCAAGCACCAGTCTGTTCTCTCTGTCTGTGAGTCTGTTTCTGTTTCATACATATGTTCAACTATTATATATAATACTTTGCATCTGCTGGCATCTGACTATTGATTTAATGTAAACAGAATTGAGATTAGCAAAGATGGGCACAATAAAGGACAGAAATGCTACAGACCTAACAGAAGCAGAAGATATTAAGATGAGGTGGCAAGAATACACAGACGAACCATATGAAAAAAATCTTCACAACTCAGATTATCACGAGGGTATGATCACTCACCTAGAGCCAAACATCATGCAATGCGAAGTCAGGTGGCCTTAGGAAGCATCAATATGAACAAAGCTAGTGGAGGTTATGGAATTCCAGTTGAGCTATTTCAAAATCCAAAAGATGATGCTGTGAAAGTGCTGCTCTCAACATGCCAGAAAATTTGGAAAACTCAGTAGTGGCCACAGGGCTAGAAAAGGTCAGTTTTATTTCCAATTCCAAAGAAAGGCAATGCTAAAGAATCTTCAAACTACTGCACAATTGTACTCCTCTCACACGCTAGTAGAGTAATGCTCAAGATTCTTGAAGCCAGACTTCAACAATACATGAACCGTGAAATTACAGATGTTCAAGCTGGATTTAGAAAAGGCAGAGGAACCAGAGATCCAATTGCCAACATCCTTTGGATCATCGAAAAGCCAAGAGAGTTCCAGGAAAATATCTACTGCTCTATTTACTACGCCGAAGCCTTTGACTGCATGGATCACAACAAACTGTGGAAAATTCTGAAAAAGATGGGAATACCAGACCACCTGACCTGCCTCCTGATAAATCTGTATACAGGTCAAGAAGCAACAGTTAGAACTGGACATAGAACAACAGACCGGGTCCAAATCGGGAAAGGAATATGTCAAGGCTGTATATTGTCACCCTGCTTATTTAACTTATATGCAGAGTACACCATGATAAATGCTGGGCTGGATGAAGCATAAGCTGGAATCAAGATTGCCCAGAGAAATATCAATAACCTCAGATACACAGATGACACATCCCTTATGGCAGAAAGTGAAGAAGAACTAAAGAGCCTTTTGATGAAAGTGAAAGAGGAGAGGGGAAATGTTGGCTTAAAACTCAACATCCAGAAAACTAAGATCATGGCAATTAGTCCCATCACTTCATGGCAAATAGATGGGGAAACAGTGGAAACAGTGGTTGACTTTATTTTTGGGGGGGCTGCAAAATCACTGCAGATGATGACTGCAGCCATGAAATTAAAAGACACTTGTTCCTTGGAAGAAAAGTTATGACTAACATAGACAGCATATTAAAAAGCAGAGACATTTCTTTGCCAACAAAGGTCCATCTAATCAATGCTATGGTTTTTCCAGTGGTCATGTATGGATGTGAGAGTTGGACCATAAAGAAAGCTGAGTGCCAATGAATTGATGCTTTTGAACTGTGGTGTTGGAGAAGCCTCTTGAGAGTCCCTTGGACTGCAACAAGATCCAGCTAGTCTATTTTAAAGGAAATTAGTCTGTAATATTCATTGGAAGGACTGATGCTGAAGCTGAAACTCTAACACTTTGGCTACCTGATGTGAAGAACTGACTCATTTGGAAAGACCCTGATGCTGGGGAAGATTGAAGGCAGGAGAAGGGGATGACACAGGATGAGATGGTTGGATGGCATCACTGACTCGATGGACATGAGTTTGAGTAAGCTCTGGGAGTTGGTGATGGACAGGAAATCCTGGTGTGCTGCATTCCATGGGGCTGCAAAGAGTTGAACATGACTGAGTGACTGAACTGATGGGAAATTTATAGTAGATGTTTATTTAAAGGTCCACAGTTTATCTTTTTGGATTACTGTGAAAGTGTGAAACATAGCTTTGAACATGCCACTTTTGGAAATATGATATAGATATTATTTCTGAATAGACTGCTGTGCTTTATTATATTTGATATTTGCGAAAGGGTGTTTTGGTCAGCCATGATCACCACATCAGGATTTCCCAACACCCTGCACCAAAAGGCAAATTTATTCTGCCTATACCTCCTTCTGCATAAAGTCTAGTCAGTTGTGAGACCAAGCTTACTTGTGGAAAACTTCTATAGCTCCTGCTGTTTGCTCTGTATGCCAGAAGCACTTTGCTTAAGTTTCTAATAGAACAATTGTTTCCTTCTTGCTTTTTTTCATGGGGTTCATTTCCCTCAACTCTCTGAGATTGCAGGCTCCTTGAAAGCAGAGATTATGCCTTAGCCGCATCCAGATCCCTCATGAATGAGTCACACAGTGGAGACTCCATAAATACCCTGTTGAATTGAATCTTAACAAGTAACCCATTCCACCCATCAGCAAGGAATTAACAATTTGTATGTCTTGATTGAGGACGATTTGCTTTCTGAAAATGACCCAGGGTAGAAAAATGGAGGAGGACAAGCATATTCCTTCAGTTCATTTCAGTTCAGTCACTCAGTCGTGTCCGACTCTTTGCGACCCCGTGGACTGCAGCACTCCAGGCTTCCCTGTCCATCACCAACTCCCAGAGCTTGCTCAAACTTATGTCCATCAGTCAGTGATGCCATCCAACCATCTCGTCCTCTCTTGTCCCCTCCTACTGCCTTCAGTCTTTCCCAGAATCAGGGTTTTTTCTAATGAGTCATTTCTTCGCATCAAGTGGCTGAAGTATTGGAGCTTCAGCATCAGTCCTTTCAATGTATATTCAGGACCAATTTCCTTTAGGATGGACTGGTTAGATCTCCTTGCAGCCCAAGGGACTCTCAAGAGTCTTCTCCAACACCACAGTTCAGAAACATCAATTCTTCAGTGCTCAGCTTGCTTTATGGTCCAACTCTCACATCCATACATGACTACTGGGGAAAAAAAATATGTTCATTATAGTGTGCTTCCCTGATAGCTCAGTTGGTAAAGAATTCACCTGCCATGCAGGAGGCCCTGGTTTAATTCCTGGATTGGGAAGATCAGCTGGAGAAGGGATAAGCTACCTACTCCAGTTTTCTTGGGCTTCCCTTGTGGATCAGCTGGTAAAGATTCCAGCTGCATTGCAGGAAACCTGGGTTTGATTGCTGGGTTGAGAAGATCCCCTGAAGAAGGGAAAGGCTACCACTCCACTATTCTGGCCTGGATAATTCCATGAACTGTATAATCCACGGGGTCGCAAAGAGTCATACTTCACTGAGCAACTTTCACATTCACTTTATAGTGTGCAAAATATAGACACAGCCAAGAGATTAATGGGAATAATAAGCAAGCTCTTGAACACTTAGGGCCAATAATAATAAGCAGAAAAATAGAAGATAGGCCGGAAGGTTCAAAACATCTATATTTTATATTTCTTTGAATTATGGTCTTTAATTGGTATCTTATATATTACTAACCAGGATGGTATTCATATTCAGGAGTATAATATATAAAATACTTTGCAAAATCCTTAAATTCCATACAAATGAGATCTATCATTATGTCTTTGGAGCATTTGCCTCCTTAAAATCTATGCTGTTTCATGGGAAGAACGTCCTAAAGAGGCAATTAAAAATCCCCTTAGGGGAAAGACTGTATAAAGATCCACTTGAAATGATGGCTAACAGAACAACTGACTTGGTAATTTAGGATTTTGTTTTCCTGTAACAATATTTTCAGTGAAGTATTTATTAGCATTTCTCAGTACCTAAAGAGAAGTACCCATAGTTTTAAGAAAATGTCATCAAAGTCGAGGGTTATAATTGAACTGATGAACTATTCAACTGTGTTGAAATCAAACTCTAATTTTCACCATAACCTTAAGTAAATCTCTTCTGAAAACAAGCAGAAAAATCACTGTACCCCTTTTTGTATAGTGCAGTTACAATTGAATATGAAATGAAAACCACTTGACTTATAAGGGGTATATATATATTTATAAATAAAATCTGTCCTGATGCACTAGTGTTTCTGCATATTTACAAAGCTCAGTACTTTAGTCCACTGAGCAAAAAATAAATATATAAAATAACTTACTATTATAAATGTGTTTCAGGACACTGCTTATAACTTAGAAAACTTAGTCATTTGTGAACTAAGCTAAAATAAAGTGATAAAGAATTGTTTAATTTGAAGGGAAGAACAGCCCATCTGTGAAGATAGGAGACCTGGAAGAATCTTATCTTTATCCCAGAGTTGTGCTCAGATGCTGCATTTGTGAGCCAAAGCCTGTTAAAATCACTTCATTATGAAGTGGGATAGTGATTGAAAAGCTACACAAGAGGAGAAGATGGAGCTCTAAACAGCCATAGGCCATGCTCTACCAGAGGACAGAGAATCAAACCATTTACCAGTCAGCTACTTTTCTTGTATAGCCAACTTTATATCAAATTCTAGAGACACCATTTATACTTTCTTGCATTTAACACATGGAGATGTATCTTGGAAGAAGATAAGCATGTTGTCTTTTGTCAGGCAAGGAGAATTATACAACAAAGAGAACCTTGCATTTCAGATAGTCCAGGAAAGTCTTGACTTTACAACTCACTCCATTATCAGATGGTATGTCCCAGTTTTTATTCAGCATATAGAATTGATATAACTGAGAGTTTCTCCTTTTTATCTTTTAACTGATAAGAAATGCAGAGTGCTCAAATCAGAGCCCAATTATGGTATTTAATCATTTCATATGACTGATAATATCAAGGTCATTGCTTCCATTTAATTGATTTTATTCTAGGTTTATTTTTGCTTCTCCTGTTTTGCATTATGGGTAGCTTTGAAAGCCTCAGATCATTTTTTTGAACGGCAATAGGGCATCATCATAAATAAATAATTTCCAGAATCCTTTGGAAATTTTTCTCAACTCTTTCATTCTTTCCTTAGCTTCTTTAATAGGGACTGTGTACTTTAAGAGAATTCATGTTTTGTATTTTAATTTTTGTACTAGAACTGGCTTCCTCAGACTTTAATTCATGATTCCTGGGAGAGCTGTGGAAAAAAGAGAACTTGTAAGTTCACAATGTTATTGTTCTTCTATTTGATGTTTTTCTATAAACAAAGAAGTGTTTTCAAAGTTACTTGTTTCCACTAAGGTGGGGATAAACTTCTAGACAGAAAGACAATGATGGGATTTAAAGGTCACTGGCTAGGAACTTTTGTACAAATATCTGTCATTGTTAAAGTTAGCCAATATCCTTTTTAAAAATGTAACTGTCCCCATGAGGTAGATTATATTTCTAGCCCACATATCTCCTCTGAACTTTGAGGCCATGTTTTAATGGCCTATTTAAAATATCCACATGGATGTGCCCAGAACTGCTCATGCTTACCATTCTAGTTCATCATCATCATCATGCCCCACCTGTTGTAATGCAGTGGCCTCCTAACTACTCAAGCCTCTAATTGCTTTCCATACAGCAGCAGGACTGATCTCCTCAAATTGCAAATCTAACCATATGCCATTGTCATCCACAGCCTTCTCCAATTAAATATCTTCACATCATTGTTTGGTTAAAAGAAAAAAGAAACCTTTATCATGACCTCTTAAATAGCTGAATTTTGTGGCTTCCACTTACCTGTGTGGCTTCATTTTCAACTATGCTCTCCCATGATTTCTGCTGTAGCCATGCTGGCCTCCTCTCACACCCTTTTGACTGGAACAGTCTTTGCTTCATCTTCATATTAGTTTTTTTTAGGTATCAGGTCAGTCATTACACTTCAAAAGTGCATCTTCCCTGAGTTCTAAGATGAGGTCAGATCCACTCATGACATTAAAGCCTTCTCTTTGTGATCATTTTATCAATAGCTGTCTCTCCCTACTAGATTTTAAGCCATCATGTTGATAACTGTGTCTCTTTTTGCTCACTGTTGTGTTTCCATTGCCAAACCCAGTGCCTGGTACATAGGAGGCATTCAGCATAACATTTGTTGGCTGAATGAGGACTAATAGATGTAAACCATTCATTTTTTAATGAAATTTAATGCAATCTTACTGCTTTCTTTCTACAATCCAGCTCTCAAAAATTTAACAGGTAAGATGAAGGGGAAGAACATGCTTTAGAAGTATGGCTTAAGAAGGAAATGTGGGTGAAATATTGTGGTAGGAAAGAATGGGCTTTGGATAATTCCAGGAAAATCTGCTGGGTGCTAGGTAACTTGGAGGTAGAAAGATACAAAAGCACACATCTTTTTACAATCCTTTGGAGATTCAGCTGCTCTATTGAGGCTTGCATTCTAACTATGTCCTTTAACAACCATATGGAATGTTTAAACTGTTGAGTAATTTGCAGTGGCTTTTTGTGCAAGTTATTGGTCCCAGACGTCAGTGGGTAAGTAAAGAACTATTTGCTTCTGTCTTAAAAAGTAATTTTGGAAATGAGAATTCTAGAAACTGAAAGTGTTTTACAAATGCAAATGGAGCCGAGCTGAAGCTCCAAGACAGCAGAATTCTCTTTCTCCTTGAAGGGGTGTTGTCATTTTCTACAGAGAATTTAAATGCCTGGGATTAAAATATGCTATGTCATTGGTGGTTAAAGTAATCTTCAACAGAAGTCATCAAGGGAATTAACAATTAAAGATGAAACTGACTAAAGCCAGATCCGTAACTCTCTGAGTGCTCCCCCTGAGGGTGGTGAAGGTGGAAATGAATTGTGATGGCCAAATAAGAGGCTACATAGGCTATACTAAGAAAATGTGAGGGGGATACTTTTAAATAATAGGATCCTTCTAAAATTCATTTCTTTATTGGTGGTTTTACATTATTTTACAGTATTCTGTTTTAATCTGTAATTAGTCCTCAGGTGGCCATTATCATTAATTGAGAGAAATGGCATTATAGCGTCACCCAGTGGGAATTGTGAAGAATTTGATTATCTTAAAATTGAAAGTAAATATGCACACTCATATTAATTTAATTTTATCATGGTTCTCCTTGAGTTAATAGCATTTATTATTTCATTGATGAAAAAAAAAGGAACTTATAGCATTTAAGTATTCTGAGACTTCTTAAAGATTGTGAGTTGTTCTAAAGGTTGGTCCTATTGATAAAGAAGTTGTTAATACATTTGCAACAGACTTTATAGAAATTGTGAAGAAGAGCAGAAGATTCTAATTAAAATGGGGATATGAAGTTGAGGTATAATTATGAAAATTGCTCTTATTAAGACATTATTATACTTAACACTACACCTTTGTAAAATATGGCTTTAAATGTTGAAGTGGAAATAATTGCTTTTTATCATGTGAAATATTTTATTTTTCATTTATTCCTCTACACTGAAATAAATACAGCAATTAGATGACACTTGATGCTGTAACATGATGAAAATATTTCCTGTTGTTAATTTGATACTGAAGCTTGCATGGTTTTCAGGTTTTTCAGAAGTGTTTCTCTAACTCTTATTTGTGTAAATGTCTACATAGAAAATAGTGGAGAGTATCTTTGAGAATTATTGAGTATGAGTTGTGAGACATGGTTAGTAAGAGAAATGAAGCATTATAGGCTATCTGATGTACATGAGACAAGACAACAACAACAAAAAATAACAATCATTTTCAAAATAGGTAGTAATCACTACATTTTAGAATCCATTAAGGGATAATTCCAGTCGATCTCATGTTGACTAATTTTGCCTTTATTCTTGCTAGAGTAGTCAATGCTGCTGCTGAGGTGACTACTTTTCATGCTTTTCATAACAGAGGAAAACAATAGGCCCTGAACACTTCTGGCCACAATAACAGACTCAGGCTACATTGACCACAGTGGAGCCAGAAACAGGCATAATCATAACCATTTTCTTTTAACATGTACTTTATAGAGACAATGCTTTTCCCCAAGAAACACTTTATTGCATACATTACAAATACATTGCAGGCCCATTTGCAATTACATGTCTTCTCACAGTAAGTTACATTAAGTTTCTTTTCTCTACACTCCATTTCCTTCTATATATAACATCTCACCTCCTTAGAGAAGACTATCAGTTTATTATTGCACCCTCGGGATTGTAATATATTGATATATGCTAAGATTAACAAATGTAAAGTTTGCTGTATGTTTTCACCCCCAGACGAGTGGTACATAATGATAATTAAGTTTAGCACCCCCTCCCACAGACACTAGTTATTTTGCCAGAACCTTCCTTTATACAGGGTTCCATGCAGCTGCTACCAATAAATAGGTGTGACTTGCTTAATGATATGAATCCCCTTTGCTCTTGTGATCTTCTACATCAGTGCTTTTAAACCTCCTTTACTCCATAGTGCATGTAATAAAAGAGCACATGTGTAACACTGTGCCATGAACAGATAAGGCTACTCAGGACTAGAGACACTGAGTCCACAGGTTAATGGCCACCTCTCTTGCTCACGGGATCAAATAATCTTGAACCTACTTGGGCAGCTCTGATCAAGGTATTTGCATAGTTTATCAAAAGGTAGGGACTACAATGGCACAGGCTGGATCTGACATCAAGCATGGTTTTCTTTCTAAAATACATGCTGTGGCTTTTAGTAGCTGTCTAGCTCTCTTGAATAGTTCAAAACAAGTTTACAGCATTACCAAAAACTTTTCTGAAAGACATGGATCAGATAAAAAGAGATCTTTGGAGCCGACTCATCTGATATATTTATGGCAAAACACTTTCTTCTCAAACAAAGGGTTTGTTTTTGAGACACCTGCAGATTTTCTGTTATCGTATATTCTTGTCTACTCTCAGGCTAATGATCCCATTATTTGCATATATTTGACTGTAAGTTGAAATTAGCTACTGAGAGCCATCATCTTAAATCTGGCAATCATATAAAATGATAGTGGTTTCTAGTGGTATCCACTTTGGCTTTGGAACAGTATCCCTTTCAGTTGCTGTGTCCAGGTGATATATATATTCTGTGGTTTATTAACTCTGATGTGTTGATTCTCTACCCTTGTAAACAATTATTTTAAGTTAATTTTTGAAATGAATGATTTGAATCTGATACCAAAATTGGTTCAATTTTATTTAATATAGGTAATATTTTACAAATGTATTGAGGCGCTTTTTTTTTTTTTTATTCTTCCTTGTGTTCAGCCTGCATCTCCACTAGAGTCACCCATTGCCAGAAAGAACTAGATGTGGTGGCAATAGATTTAGATTATTACAGTAAGAAACAGAAGAGCCAACTTTCAGGTTAAGTTCAGTTCAGTCTCTCAGTCATGTCCGACTCTTTGCGACACTATGGACTGCAGGACACCAGGTTTCCCTGTCCATCACCAACACCTGGAGCTTACTCAAACTCATGTACATCGAGTCAGTAATGCCATCCAACCATCTCATCCTCTGTCGTCCCCTTCTCCTCCCACCTTCCCAGCATCACAGTCTTTTCAAATAAGTCAGCTCTTCACATTAGGTGGCCAAAGTATTGGAGTTGCAGCTTCAGTGCCAGTCCTTCCAATGATTATTCAGAACTGACTTCCTTTAGGATTGACTGGTTGGATCTCCTTGCAGTCCAAGAAACTCTCAAGAGTCTTCTCCAACACCACATTTCAAAAGCATCAATTCTTTGGTGCCCAGCCTTCTTTATGGTCCAACTCTTGCATCCATGTATGACTACTGGAAAAACCATAGCCTTGACTAGGCAAACCTTTGTCGGCAAAGTAATGTCTCTTCTTTTCAATATGCTGTCTAGGTTGGTCATACCTTTTCTTCCAAGGAACAAGCGTCTCTTAGTTTCATGGTTGCAGTTACCATCTGCAATGATTTTGAAGCCCAAAATAAATAAAGTCTGTCACTGTTTCCATTGTTTCCCCATCTATTAGCCATGAAGTGATGGGACTGGATGCCATGATCTTAGTTTTCTAAATGTTGAGTTTTAAGCCAACTTTTTCACTCCCCTCTTTCACTTTCGTCAAGAGGCTCTTTAGTTCTTCTTCACTTTCTGCCATAAGGGTGGTGCCATCTGCATATCTGAGGTTATTGATATTTCTCCCAGGATTCTTAATTTGAGCATGTGCTTCATCCAGCCCAGCGTTTCTCATGATATACTTTGCATATAAGTTAAGCAAGCAGGGTGACAATATACAGCTTTGATGTACTCCTTTCCCAATTTGGAACCAGTCTGTTGTTCCATGTCCAGTTCTAACTGTTGCTTCCTGACCTGCATACAGGTTTCTCAAGAGGCGGGTCAGGTTATCTGGTATTCCCATCTCTTGAAGAATTTTCCATAGTTTGATGTGATCCACACAGTCAAAGTTTTTGGTGTAGTTGATAAAGCAGAAGTAGATGTTTTTCTGGAACTCTCCTGCTTTTTCGATGATCCAACGGATGTTGGCAACTTGATCTCTGGTTCCTCTGTCTTTTGTAAATCCAGATTGAACATCTGGAAGTTCTCAGTTCACATACTGTTGAAGCTTTGCTTGGAGAATTTTGAGCATTACTTTGCTAGCGTGTGAGATGAGTGCAATTGTGCCGTAGTTTGAACATTCTTTGGCATTGCCTTTTTTTGGGATTTAATGAAAACTGGCCTTTTCCAGTCTTGTGGCCACTGCTGAGTTTTCATTAGGGTCCCCAAAATAGAGTACAATGATCCCACAGGGGTATCTTATTATAGCTTCTTTCTCTGTATGGACACATGCAGAGGAGAAAGAGTGTGGTATAATTCCCAGGATGGGGTACCTCAGAGAATAGCCTGCAGAAATGTATAGCATCATCAAAATGTCCCTAAACTAGCGAAATCTGAGCTGCAAGGTACCCCACAGTTGTAAGGTTGGACACGCCTGAAGACGATGTCTCATATCTGGATTTAAATGACACCAACCCCACATATCCCAGAGTGAGGAAGAAGCCAAGATTTCTCAGAGTCCTTAATGGTTGAGTTAACTGGTGAACTGAAGTTAGCCTGGGGTTGATTAAAATAAGCCATCAAATGCAAAGGTCTTGTAGTCGTAGGCTGTGGACCTCCAGTCCAGGTGTCTGCATGCCAGACAAGATACTGCAGGGAGGTAGCAGTCACATTTAGGCGTGCACAATCACAGAGCAGGACCAGAGGTGCCACACTTAACTGGAGAGCAGCGAAGGTTCAGAGTATAGCCTACTGTCCGTGGGACCTTTCCCTACTGCTGATATGTAAACTGGATACAAATGTTGAAATAAAGAGAATATGGTGGGCCTGCTGAGAGCAGGTAAAAGCATCCTGAAAGGGATTTTAAGTGTTAGATTAAATCCAGAACTTCAGATCTACTTCAGACAAAAGTAAAGATTCTCTTCACCTTGAAAGAAACAGACACATTCAGAAAGGGGGAAAAAAAAAAGGTTGATTGAGGTATAACTCACATATCATCAAATTATTTTATGTATGCAATTCTTTTTTTTTTTTTAATTTCCAGAGCTGTGCAACCATCATCAAATGCACAGTTGGTGAAGTGTTGTGTGATGGTGGCAGAGAAGCTGATCATTAAAAATTATTTAAAAGTAAAATTTTCAATGAGAAATAACTCAATTTGGAAACATTTCAATCACTTTGTTTTATATATATGTACATATAGATATATACATGGACATAGTTACATGTACATACAGTCATCCATGGAAGACTGCTTCCAGGACCCCTACAGATATGAAAATCCATGGATGCCCAAGTCCCTTATGTAAAATAGTTTAGCATTTGCATATAGCCTATGTATATCCTCCTATATACCTTAAATCCTCTCTTGTTGTTTGGTAGTTAGGTTGTATCCAATTCTTTGCAACCCCATGGACTGCGGCATGACAGATTTCCCTGTCATCCACTATCTGCCAGAATTTGCTCAAAATCATGTCCACTGAGTCAGTGATGCTATCTAATCATCTCATCCTCTGTCACTCCCTTCTCCTTTTGCCTGCAATCTTTCCCATCACCCAGGTCTTTTCTAACAAGTTGGCTCTTCATATCAGTTGGCAAAAGTATTGGATCTTGAGCATCAGTTCATCCAATAAATATTGAGGGCCAATTTCTTTTAGGATGGGCTGATTTGATCTCCTTGCATTCCAAGGGACTCTCAAGAGTCTTCTTCAACACCACAGTTCAAAAGCATCAATTCTTCAGTGCTCAGACTTCTTTATGGTCTAAAACTCACATCTGTTTGTGTGACTACTGGAAAAACCATAGCTTTGATTATATTTACCTTTGCTGGCAAAGTGATGTCTCTGCTTTTTAATACACTGTATAGGTTTGTCATAGATTTTCTTCCAAGGAGCAAATGTCTTTTAATTTCATGGATATAGTCATTGTCAGCAGTGATTTTGGAGCCCAAGAAAATAAAGTCTGTCACTGTTTCAGGTTTTTCCCTTTCTTTTTGCCATGAAGTTATGGGATTGGATGCCATTATCTTGTTTTTTTAATGTTGAGTTTCATGGCAGCTTCTTCACTCTCCTCTTTCACCCTCATCAAAAAGCTCTTTAGTTCCTCTTCACTTTCTGCCATTAGAGTGATATCAACTGAATATCTGAGGTATTTGATGCTTCTGAGGTATTTGATGCTTCACCCAGTGATCTTCATTCCAGTTTGTGATTCATCCAACCTGGCATTTCGCATGATGTACTCTGCATATAAGTTAAATAAGCAGGGTGCATTCATCTCACAAGCTAGTAAAGTAATGCTCAAAATTCTCCAAACCAGGCTTCAAAAATATGTGAACCATGAACTTCCAGATGTTCAAGCTGGATTTAGAAATGGCAGACGAACAAGAGATCAGATTGCCAACATCCGTTGGATCATCAAAAAAGCAAGAGAATTCCAGAAAAACATATATTTCTGCTTTATTGGCCATGCCAAAGCCTTTGACTGTGTGGATCACAACAAACTGTGGAAAATTTTGAAAGAAGTGGGAATACCAGACCACCTGACCTGCCTCTTGAGAAATCTTTATGTAGGTCAGGAAGCAACAGTTAGAACCGGACATGGAACAACAGACTGGTTCCAAATAGGAAAAGGAGTACGTCAAGGCTCTATATTGTCACCCTGCTTATTTAACTTATCTGCAGAGTATATCGTGAGAAACACTGGGCTGGAGGAAGCACAAGCTGGAATCAAGATTGCAGGGAGAAATATCAATAACCTCAGATATGCAGATGACACCACCCTTATGGCAGAAAGTGAAGAAGAACTAAAGAGCCTCTTGACAAAAGTTAAAGAGGAGAGTGAAAAAGTTGGCCTAAAGCTTAACATTCAGAAAACAAAGATCATGGCATCTGGTCCCATCACTTCATGGCAAATAGTTGGAGAAACAGTGTAAACAGTGGCAGACTTTATTTTGGGGGGCTTCATAATCACTGCAGATGGTGACTGCAGCCCTGAAATTAAAAGATGCTTACTCCTTGGAAGAAAAGTTATGACCAACCTGGACAGCATATTAAAAAGCAGAGATGTTACTTTGCCAACAAAGATCTGTCTAGTCAAAGCTATGGTTTTTCCAATAGTCATGTATGGATGTGAGATTTGGACTATAAAGAAAGCTGAGCGCCAAAGAATTGATGCTTTTGAACTACAGTATTGGAGAAGACTCTTAAGTGTCCCTTGGACTGCAAGGAGATCTAACCAGTCCATCCTAAAGGAAATCAGTCCTGAATATTCATTGAAAGGACTGATGTTGAAGCTGAGACTCCAATAGTTTGACCACCTGATGTGAAAAGCTGACTCATTTGAAAAGACCCTGATGCTGGGAAAGATTGAGGGCAGGAGGAGAAGGGGAGGACAGAGGATGAGATGGTTGGATGGTATCACCGACTCAATGGAAATGAATTTGTATAAACTCTGGGAGTTGGTGTTGGACAGGGAGGCCTGGCGTGCTGCAGTAGATGGGGTCACAAAGAGTCGGACATGACCAAGCAACTGAACTGAACTTCACCGAACTCTGTGTATAAGTTAAATCAGCAGGGTGACAGTATACAGTCTTGACGCACTCCTTTCCCAATTTGGAACCAGTTCGTTGTTCTACTTCTGTTTCTAATTGTTGCTTCTTGACCTGTCTACAGGTTTCTAAAGAGGTAGGTAAGGTGGTCTGCTATTCCCATCTCTTTAACAATTTTCCAAAGTTTATTGTGAACCACACAGTCAAAGGTTTTAGCATAGTCAGTGAAGTATAAGTCGATGTTTTTCTGGAGTTCCCCTGCTTTCTCTGTGATCCAGAGAATGTGGGCAATTTGAACTTTGGTTCCTCTGCCTTTTCTAAAGTCAGTTTGTACATCCGGAAGTTCTTGGTTCATGTACTGCTGAGGGTTAGCTTGAAAGATTTTGAGCATCACTCTGCTAGCATGTGAAATGAGCACAATTGTAGGATAGTTTGAACATTCTTTGTCATTGTCTTTCTTTGGGATCAGAATGAAAAGTGACCATTTCCAGTCCTGTGGCCATTTCTGAGTTTTCCAAATTTGCCTGCATGTTGAGTGCAGCACTTTAATAGCATCATCTTTTAGGATTTTATTTTATTTTATTTTTTGTTTTTTATCTAAATTTTATTTATTTTTTTTTCTGAATACAATATTTTTATTTCTCTTCTATATATCTTTTATATTTAAAAAGGTCATTCTGAATTTTTTTTCCATTTATTTTTATTAGTTGGATGCTAATTACTTTACAATATTGTAGTGGGTTTTGTCATATATTGACATGAATCAGCCATGGATTTACATGTATGCCCCACGGAATACCCCTCCCACCTCCCTCCCCACCCTGTCCCTCTGGGTCTTCCCAGTGCACCAGCCCTGAACACTTGTCTCATGCATCCAACCTGGGCTGGTGATCTGTTTCACCCTTGATGATATACATGTTTCAATGCTGTTCTCTCAAAACATCCCACCCTTGCCTTCTCCCACAGAGTCCAAAAGTCTGTTCTGTACATCTGTGTTTCATTTTCTGTTTTGCATATAGGGTTATTGTTACCATCTTTCTAAATTCCATATATATGCGTTAGTATACTGTATTGGTGTTTATCTTTCTGGCTTACTTCACTCTGTATAATGGGCTCCAGTTTCATCCATCTCATTAGAACTAGTTCAAATGAATTCTTTTTAATGGGTGAGTAATATTCCATGGTGTATATGTACCAAAGCTTCCTTATCCATTCGTCTGCTGATGGGCTTCTAGGTTGCTTCCATGTCCTGGCTATTATAAATAGTGCTGTGATGAACACTGGGGTACACGTGTCTCTTTCAGATCTGGTTTCCTCAGTGTGTATGCCCTGAAGTGGGATTGCTGGGTCATATGGCAGTTCTATTTCCAGTTTTTTAAGAAATCTCCACACTGTTCTCCATAGTGGCTGTACTAGTTTGCATTCCCACCAACAGTATAAGAGGGTTCCCTTTTCTCCACACCCTCTCCAGCATTTATTGCTTGTAGGCTTTTGGATAGCAGACATTCTGACTGGCGTGTAATGGTACCTCATTGTGGTTTTGATTTGCATTTCTCTGATAATGAGTGATGTTGAGCATCTTTTCATGTGTTTGTTAGCCATCTGTATGTCTTCTTTGGAGAAATGTCTGTTTAGTTCTTTGGCCCACTTTTTGATTGGTTCATTTGTTTTTCTGGAATTGAGCTGCAGGAGTTACTTGTATATTTTTGAGATTAATCCTTTGTCTATTGCTTTGTTTGCTATTATTTTTTCCAAATCTGAAGACTGTCTTTTCACCTTGCTTATAGTTTCCTTTTTTGTGCAAAAACTTTTAAGTTTCATTAGGTCCCATTTGTTTATTTTTGCTTTTATTTCCAATATTCTGGGAGGTGGGTCATAGAGGATCCTGCTGTGATTTATGTCAGAGAGTGTTTTGCCTGTGTTCTCCTCTAGGAGTTTTATAGTTTCTGGTCTTACATTTAGATCTTTAATCCATTTTGAGTTTATTTTTGTGTATGGTGTTAGAAAGTGTTCTAGTTTCATTCTTTTACAAGTGGTTGACCAGTTTTCACAGCACCATTTGTTAAAGATGTTGTCTTTTTCCCATTGTATACTCTTGCCTCCTTTGTCGAAGATAAGGTGTCCATAGGTCTGTGGATTTATCTCTGGACTTTCTATTTTGTTCCATTGATATATATTGCTGTCTTTGTGCCAATACCATACTGTCTTGATGACAGTAGCTTTGTAGTAGAGACTGAAGTCAGGCAGGTAGATTCCTCCAGTTCCATTCTTCTTTCTCAAGATTGCTTTGGCTATTCGAGGCTTTTTGTATTTCCATACAAACTGTGAAATTATTTGCTCTAGTTCTGTGAAGAATACCATTGGTAGCTTGATAGGGATTGCATTGAATCTATAGATTGCTTTGGGTAGAATAGCCATTTTGACAATATTGATTCTTCCAATCCATGAACACGGTATATTTCTCCATGTGTGTCCTCTTTGATTTCTTTCATCAGTGTTTTATAGTTTTCTATGTATAGGTCTTTTGTTTCTTTAGGTAGATATACTCCTAAGTATTTTATTCTTTTTGTTGCAATGGTGAATGGTATTATTTCCTTAATTTTTCTTTCTGTTTTCTCATTGTTAGTGTATAGGAATGCAAGGGATTTCTGTGTGTTAATTTTATATCCTGCAACTTTACTATATTCATTGATTAGCTCTAGTAATTTTCTGGTAGAGCCTTTAGAGTTTTCTATGTAGAGGATCATGTCATCTGCAAACAGTGAGAGTTTCACTTCTTCTTTTCCTATCTGGATTCCTTTTATTTCTTTTTCTGCTCTGATTGCTGTGGCCAAAACTTCCAAAACTATGTTGAATAGTAGTGATGAGAGTGAGCACCCTTGTCTTGTTCCTGATTTTAGGGGAAATTCTTTCAATTTTTCACCATTGAAGGTAATGCTTGCTGTGGGTTTGTCATATATAGCTTTTATTATGTTGAGGTATGTTCCTTCTATTCCTGCTTTCTGGAGAGTTTAATCATAAATGGATGTTGAATTTTGTCAAAGACTTTTTTCTGCATCTATTGAGATAATCATATGGTTTTTATCTTTCAATTTGTTAATGTGGTGTATTACATTGATTGATTTGCAGATATAAAAGAATCCTTGCATTCCTGGGATACAGCCCACTTGGTCATGATGTATGATTTTTTTAATATGTTGTTGGATTCTGTTTGCTAGAGTTTTGTTAAGGATTTTTGCATCTATGTTCATCAGTGATATTGGCCTATAGTTTTCTTTTCTTTTCATTTCTTTTTTTTTTTGGTGGCATCTTTGTCTGGTTTTGAAATTAGGTTGATGGTGGCCTCATAGAATGAGTTTGGAAGTTTACCTTCTTCTGCAATTTTCTGGAAGAGTTTGTGTAAGATAGGTGTTAGCTCTTCTCTAAGTTTTTGGTAGAATTCAGCTGTGAAGCCATCTGGTCCTGGGCTTTTGTTTGCTAGAAGATTTCTGATTACAGTTTCGATTTCCTTGCTTGTGATGGGTCTGTTAAGATCTTCTATTTCTTCCTGGTTCAGTTTTGGAAAGTTGTACTTTTCTAAGAATTTGTCCATTTCTTCCAAGTTGTCCACTTTATTGACATAGAGCTGCTGGTAGCAGTCTCTTATGATCCTTTGTATTTCAGTGTTGTCTGTTGTGATCTCTCCATTTTAATTTCTAATTTTGTTAATTTGGTTCTTCTCCCTTTGTTTCTTAATGAGTCTTGCTAATGATTTGTCAATTTTATTTATTTTTTGAAAAAAACAACTTTTAGTTTTTTTATTTTTGCTATGGTCTCTTTAATTTTTTTGCATTTATTTCTGCCCTAATTTTTAAGATTTCTTTCCTTCTACTAACCCTGGGGTTCTTCATTTCTTCCTTCTCTAGTTGCTTTAGGTGTAGAGTTAGGTTATTTAGTTGACTTTTTTCCTTGTTTCTTGAGGTAAGCCTGTAATGCTATGAACCTTCCCCTTAGCACTGCTTTTACAGTGTCCCATAGGTTTGGGGTTGGTGTGTTTTCACTTTCATTCATTTCTATACATATTTTGATTTCTTTTTTAATTTCTTCTATGATTTGCTTGTTATTCAGAAGCATGTTATTTAGTCTCCATATGTTTGAATTTTTAATAGTTTTTTTTTTTTTTTCCTGTAATTGAGAACTAGTCTTACTGCACTGTGGTCAGAAAAGATGACTGGAATGATTTCAATTTTTTGTTTAATTTCCCAAGGCTAGATTTATGGCCCAGGATGTGATCTATTCTGGAGAAGGTTCCGAGTGCACTTGAGAAAAAGGTGAAATTGACTGTTTTGTGGTGAAATGTCCTATAGATGTCAATTAGGTCTAGCTGGTCCATTGTGTCATTTAAAGTTTGTGTTTCCTTGTTAATTTTCTGTTTATTTGATTTATCCATAGCTGTGAGTGGGATGTTAAAATCTCCCACTATTATTGTGTTACTGTTAATTTCCCCTTTCATATTCGTTAGCATTTGCCTTACATATTGTGGTGCTCCTATGTTGGGTGCATATATATTTATACTTGTTATATATTCTTCTTGGATTTATCCTTTGATCATTATGTAGTGTCCTTGTTTGTCTCTTTTCACAGCCTTTATTTTAAAGTCTCTTTTATCTGATATAAGTATTGCGACTCCTGCTTTCTTTTGGTCTCCATGTGCGTGAAATTTTTTTTTCCAGCCCTTCACTTTTAGTCTGTATGTGTCCCTTGTTTTGAGGTGTGTCTCTTGTAGATAGCATATATAGGGGTCTTGCTTTTGTATCCATTCAGCCAGTCTTTGTTTTTTGGTTGGGGCATTCAATCCATTTACATTTAAGGTAATTACTGATAGGTATGGTTGCGTTGCCATTTACTTTGTTGTTTTGGGTTCGTGTTTATACAACCTCTCTGTGTTTCCTGTTTAGGGAAGTTCCTTTAGCATTTGTTGAAGAGCTGGTTTGGTGGTGCTGAATTCTCTCAGCTTTTGCTTGTCTGTAAAGCTTTTGAATTCTCCTTCATATTAGAATGAGATCCTTGCTGGGTACAGTAATCTAGGTTGTAGGTTATTCTCTTTCATTACTTTAAGTATGTCCTGCCATTCCCTTCTGGCCTGGAGGGTTTCTATTGATAGATCAGCTGTTATCCTTATGGGAATCCCTTTGTGTGTTATTTGTTGTTTCTCCCTTGCTGCTTTTAATATTTGTTCTTTGTGTTTGATCTTTGTTAATTTGATTAATATGTGTCTTGGGGTGTTTGCCTTGGGTTTATCCTGTTTGGGCTCTCTGGGTTTCTTGGACTTGGGTGGCTATTTCCTTCCCCATTTTAGGGAAGTTTTCAGCTATTATCTCCTCGAGTATTTTCTCATGGCCTTTCTTTTTGTCTTCTTCTTTGGGCCTCCTATGATTCAAATGTTGGGGCGTTTCACATTGTCCCAGAGGTCCCTGAGGTTGTCCTCATTTCTTTTGATCTTTTTTCTTTTTCCTCTCTGCTTCACTTATTTCCACCATTTTATCTTCTACCTCACTTATCCTATCTTCTGTCTCCGTTATTCTACTCTTGGTTCCCTCCAGAGTGTTTTTGATCTCATTTATTGCATTATTCATTTTTAATTGACTCTTTTTTTAATTTCTTGAATCTTTTCAATCTTTGTTTCCAGGCTATTTATCTGTAACTCCATTTTGTTTTCAAGATTTTGGATCATTTTTATTATCAATATTCTAAATTCTTTTTCAGGTAGATTCCCAATCTCCTCCTCTTTTGTTTGACTTGGTGGGCATTTTTCATGTTCCTTTACCTGTTGGGTATTTCTCTGCCTTTTCATCTTGTTTAGATTGCTGTGTCTGGAGTGGCCTTTTTGTATTCTGGTGGTCTGTGGTTCCTTTTTATTGTGGGAGTTTCTCCCAGTGGGTGGAGTTGGATGATTTGCTTGTCAAGGTTTCCTGGTTAGGGAAGCTTGCGTTGGTGTTCTGGTGTATGGAACTGGATTTCTTCTCTCTGGAGTGCAATGGAGTGTCCAGTAGTGAGTTTTGACATGGGTCTATGTGTTAGGTGTGATTTTGGGCAGCCTGTATGTTGACACTCAGGGCTATGTTCCTGTGTTGCTGGAGAATTTGCATGGCATGTCTTGCTCTGGAACTTATTGGCTCTTGGGTGGTGGTTGGTTTCAGTGTAGGTATGGAGGCTTTTGATGAGCTCTTATTACTTAATGTTCCCTGTAGTTGGGGTTTCTGGTGTTCTCAGGTTTTGGGCTTAAGTCTCCTGTCTCTGGATTTCAGTCTTATTCTTCCAGTAGTCTCAAGACTTCTCCAACTATACAGCACTGATAATAAAACTTCTAGGTTAATGGTGAAAAGATTCTCCACCGTGAGGGACACCCAGAGAGGTTCACAGAGTTATATGAATAAGCAGAGAGGGAGGAGGGAGATAGAGATGAGCAGGAGAAAAGGGGAGTCTCAAGAGGAGAGAGACAGATCTAAGCAGTTCTCTGTTCCCTAAGTATTCTCTGAAGCCCAGACACCCACAGAGATTCACAGAATTGGATTGGGAAGAGAAGGGGGAGGGAGGAAATAGAGGTGATCTGAGGGATAAAACGGAGAGTCAAAAGTGGGAGAGAGTAATCAACACACTCCTGAGTAAAAATGGTACTGAATATTGGATTCTTAAATGTCCAAAATTGATATCAAATACTGAAAAACAAAGATTGAAATCTAGAGTAGAGGTTAGACTCTTAAAAATACAATATTAAAAACAAAAACAAAGACACAAAAAATTTAAGAAATATATATGAAATTTGGTTTAAAAATAGGGCCTCTTTTTTTTGCAAGGTTATAGTGAAATGAAAATGAAAATTAAGGAGTAATAGAGGAGTAATAGAGGACTTTAGAAGAAAATAAGAGAAAAAAGAAAAAAAGAAAAAAAATATTAAAAAAAATAGTTAAAATATATGAAAATGAAAGTTAAGGTGTAATAGAGGAGTAATAGGGAATTTTAAAAGAAAATAAAAGAAAAAATCTAAAAAAAGAAAAAAAAATTAATTAAAAAAAAAGTAAAAATATATCTAGGAATTTCTCTGGAGCTGCTGTGGTCAGTGCAGGTTCGGTTCATTTTCAGATAGCTCCTCGTTCCAGCTTACACTTCTAATAGCTATAGGCCCCTTCCGGTGTATAGTCGGTGTTAACTACAGGGATTTTAATCTGTTGCACCAGTCACTTCTGAAATGGTTCCCTTTGTTTATTTGGCTTCTGTTTGCAGGTCTCTTCAGTGTCTAATTTCTGCCCTGACACAGGCGGGCGGAGGTGGTCTCTTGTTTAGGTTCGCTGTTCAGTCATGCTGTGGGGAGGGAGGAGCACTGCAGACAAATGTCACCGGCCTGTGTGGGGAGCACTCACAATGTTCTGGCCACACTGGATTTGTCCCCACTCACAGGTGTGTGCTTTCCCCGTCTACACTGCTCAGGCTCCAGGCTGCTCTATAGGGAGTGGGCCCTGCGTTGCATGCGGTTCCAGTTTTTGGGTACTCCACAATACTGCGGACTCATTTGGGCCTGAGGTCTGTGCCTTCCCCAGCCCGAGCAGCTCAGGCAGCCAGGAGCTTTACGGGTGCACTCTCCCCAGGTGCAGTGCGCCTTATCCCCTCTGCGGTCCCAGCCTCAGTTTCCACGTGCACGGGTTGGGTGCGCCTTGTGTCTGTTCTGGGGAGCTGGTCTCTAGCCGCGACCATCCTGGCGGATGTCACCCATCCAGAATCTCAGGAAGTCTTTGCTTAGAAACTGGAAGCCTGTTTTCAGTTTGGTAGGGGATACTGTCTCTGGGGCTGAGTTTGCCCCTTTCCCCTCCCCCCTGCCTCCTGCCTCTGGCAGGGGATGGGCCGGTCCGCAGCTGGCTAGCTCATCTCTGGGATTGCTCAGTTCTTCCTTTGTTCTGCAAACAGGCCCACATTGTGTTCGGGCTGGTTAATTTTCTCTCTCTCTCTTGCTATCCCACAGTTTAAGTTGCTATCTCACATTAGTTCCCTCCAATTGCCCTCAGGGCATTCAGGCCCGGTCCTTACCCTAAGCAATGCCACCCGCTCCTCTCCGTTCTGCCCCCACTTGCTGGTGGCAGATGCAGGTATCTGGGGTACTTTTCTGCTGGGAGTTGCTTTTAGGCATGTAATCTGTGGGTTTTATTTATTTTTCCTCCCAGTTAGGTTGCCCTCTGAGATTCGAAAACCTCCCCCAGACCTGCCAGTGAGAGGGTTTCCTGGTGTTTGGAAACTTCCTCTATTACAACTCCGTTCCCAGGATGGGTCTCCATCCCTAGCTCTTTTGCCTCTCTTTTTACCTTTTATATTTTGTCCTACCTCCTTTTGAAGATGATGGGATGCTTTTCTGGGTGCCTGATGTCCTCTGCTAGCGATCAGAAGTTGTTTTGTGAAGTTTGCTCAGCGTTCAAATGTTCTTTCGATGAATTTGTAGGGGAGAAAGTGGTCTCCCCGTCCTATTCCTCTGCCATCTTAGCTCCTCTCTCCTTTTAGGATTTTAAATACCTCAGCTGGAATTCTATCACCTCCGCTAGCTTTGTTCATAGTAATATTCCCTAAGGCCCACTTGATGTGACATCCCAGGATGATTGTCTCTAGGTGAGTGGCCACACCATCCTGGTTATCCCAGTTATTAAGATTTTTTTTTATAGTTCTGTGTATTCTTGCCACCTCTTCTTAGTATCTTTAGCTTCTGTTAAGTCCATACCATTTCTGTCCTTTATCATGCCCATCCTTGTATGAAATGGCTCCTTGATATCCAGTTTTCTTAAAGAGATCACTAGTCTCTCCCGTTCTTTTGTTTTCCTCTATTTCTTTGCACTGCTCATTCAAGAAGGCCCTCTTTTCTCTCCTTGCTATTTTCTCAAACTCTGTATTCACTTGGGTGTATCTTTACCTTTCTCCCTTGCCTTTCATTCCTCTTCTTTCCTCAGCTATATGTAAAGTCTCCTCAGACAATCACTTTGCATTCTTGCATTTCTTTTTTCTTTGGGATGGATTTGGTCATCTCCTCCTGTTGTTTTTGAGATTGCACCCAAGTACTGCATTTCAGATTCTTTTGTTGACTATGAAGGCTACTCCATTTCTTCTAAGGGATTCCTATCCACAGTAGTAAATGTAATGGTCCTATGAATTAAATTCACCCATTCCTGTACACTTTAGTTCACTGATTCCTAAGGTGTCAGTGTTTTATCTTGTATCCTGCCTGACCACATTCAGTTTACCTAGATTCATGGACCTAATATTCCAGATTCCTATGCAATATTGTTCTTTACAGGATCAAACTTTACTTCCACCACCAGACACATACACAACTGAACATTTTTGCTTTAGCCCAGTTGCTTCATTCTTTCTGGAGCTATTTCTCCACTCTTCCCCAGTAGCATATTGGACACCTTCCCACCTGGGGGACTCATCTTCCCATGTTATATATTTTTGTATTTTTTACTGTCCATGGGGTTCTCTAGGCAAAACTACTCGAGTGGGTGGCCATTTCCTTCTCCAGTGGACCATGTTTTGTCAGAACTCTTCACTCTGACCTGTTCATCTTGGGTGCCCTTGTGTGGCATGACTCATAGCTTCATTGAGTTATGCAAGCCCATTTGCCACCACAATGCTGTGATCCATGAAGGGTTAAATCCTCTCTAGACCACATATAACACCTAACACAATGTAAATGAGCTCTGTAAATGCTTGTAAATACTGGCACACTGTGGAGATATTGTGGCTTCACTTCCAGACTGCTGCAATAAAGTGAAGGTTACAATGCAGTGAGTCACACATATTTCTTAGTTCCCCAGAGCATGTAAAAGTTATGCTTGCACTGTTCTGTAGTCTGTTAAGTATGCAATTGCACTGTGCCTAACATGTACATACTGTAAATTAAAAATACTTCTAAAAATACTAATCATCTAACAGCACAGATTTTCCATAAAACTTCAATTTGTAAAACAAACAAACAAACAAAAGAACATAGTATTTGTGAAACACAATAGAATGAGGTCTGTGGATACAGTGTAAATACTGTGGAAATAGTTGCCAGTGCATGGCCAATTCAAGTTTTGCTTTATGGAGTGTTCTCGAATTCTTTTCCCCATATATTGTTTGATTCATGGTTGGTTGCATCCACAAATACAGAACTCGCAGATACAAAGGACAAATGTAGTTATAGATATGGATCAATAATATGCAATACATAGACTTGTATATGCACACAATAAGTATATAAATAAATGCCATAATGCTCTTCTATAAGAAATGCATATTCATTATTTTATTAATTAATTATATTGTTACTTAATGATTTTTATATTGAGAGATACTGTGAACACAAAGTAGAATACTTTTTTTTTTTTGCTTTAAAGATTTCAAAATCTAGTGTGGGAGGCAGCCACATAATGACATCACACTCTCATAAGTGCTATGATAGATGCATACCCTAGAAGGATTTTCTCTCTGTCTGCAACCTTATAAGATGATCCAGGTATAATTAATATCCTCCCTGTATAGAAGAATACCCTGAAGGCCACAGCAGTTACAGTAGCAATCACAGTAGGAGGAAAACCAGAAATTAGATGATTTTAGATACATTTTTTTGGATCTTTTGAAAAATATTGCTTTTTTTTCCTTTTTTTGGTCTTAAGGATAATAGATCCTCTCCAATGGAATGCAACTCAGTAGTTTATAAAATACATGGAGATATGCTTTATTTTTTCTTTGGGTAGAATTTGTCATTATTGTTCAACCTACAAGAATCTATTAAATACCCACTTTGTGCCAAATGCCATGATGGGCTCTCGGGGCCTTCAGGATTAGCTCTTTTGCCACTGTCATTCTTTGTGGAGGGGTGTCGCCATGCAAAGATGGTGGGGGGGGGTTGTCCTCTTTCCTGATTAGAAGATCTTTAGGAAATTTTCCAACCTATTGTAAGAAAATGTGGGTAAACGCAAAAAGCTGACTTACAGAAAGCTTTGCTCAGATTCTAGCTTGGCCACAGTCTGGTTGTGTGAAGTTCAGCAATTTGCCTTAGTACTCTCGGACTGTTTATTGCCTTTACAATGGGAATGAGAATTACTATTTAGCAGTGATGAAAATTCAGTGTGTTGTGAAATAAAAGTGCCCTTTATGGTACCTGCCTTACAGAAAGTTACTTTTAATTATTTTTAAATAATACACTAGTAGATTTAAATCCCCTGTGTGTTGATACATTATTGAACATTCTTAGCCCTATACCTTGTCTTGATTAAAAAAAAAATTATGATACAGTTCCTGTCTAGAGATAGTGTAAATGTAATAAATTAAGCTGAAGAAACTGAAGCACAGTGGTTAAGAAACAAGTGAGTAATTACATAAGCCACTTAGATCTCAAGTTCTTATAGCTTAAAATGATCTGTTGCTGGGTCTAAGGCGGAATAGTGCTTTTTGGGCTTTTTTTTTTTTTTTCTTTAACTTTTTTCTGTAAAGGAGCGAAATTTGCCATCCAAGAATGTCTCTTTGACGTGTAGGTTGTTTCAAGCTGCAAACAATCAAGGCCCAAAGGACTCAGGAAGAATCTTTGACCTCCCAGCTAACTACCTAAAGAATATGGATGGAGGACCTGTTCCAAGAAGGGACCTATTCTCACATATATGACTGTAGTATGAACTAGGTGTGTAGACAGGGACAGACCTAGCCAAGTCTGCTTGTTAAAATTCCTCTCTGGGTCCCATTGTCTCTGCCTGGCCCAGCAAACATTTATTTACCAAACGTTTGCTTTTCCATCTCCTTCTGAATTGCCTTCTCCCACTTTTGGAAGTCCCAAATTACTACCCCTTTTGTCTTTGGCTAAAGATGGTGCTTAAGGTGAAGTTTTCAGCCATTTTGTTGAGTTACTCAGTTCTCCTGGATCTCTCCCAGGTATACACGTTTTTTAACTTTTGTGTGATTCTTTTTTTCCTCTTAATCTGTCTTATGTCAATCTAATTCTTAGACCAGTTAGAAGAAACTAAAAGGGCAGAGGAATATTTCCTCTTTCTCAACAGCTCCATAGTCTGCCCTGAGAAATAAGCACTGAAGTCAGGAAATACAAAGATCCGCTCTCATGGCTGAAGTAGCTGACTTGACATAAAACAGGCCTCCTATTTCTTCTTGGCAAGTCTAGACCCTGGGCCCTGCACTTGGGAGTAGTTGGAACTGAGATCCCTGTGCCTAGAGGATCCCAGCTGCCTCACAGTGTAGAGAGAACTGCAGGTAGAGGGCGCAAGTGAGCACAGACATTTCATTCATTCTCCCCTCTCACTGGGGAGGTTTGTGAGTCTGAATCTTACTGTCTAACCCATGAGATGACTGGCTCTTCCTCATGCGGAGAGAAGATTGTGAAAAGATGGAGGAAGAGACGTGACTCCTACCTAAAGGGAGTAATTTTATAGCTAGCTGCCAGTGTTGCAGGGAGAGAGAGGGAAAGGTTCACCCTCCAAACATTGAATAGAAATGTGAAGAGCACTGCCTGATGGACGAGAACCACTGCACCGCACTGCTGCTCACATTGTAGCCACTGGGTCGGAAGTCTGTTATCTGGAGGGAGCAGGGATTGCTGTGAGCTGCAGAGACCGGGGAGACTTCACAGAGCTGGTCCTGTGAAGTGATGAGCTGAAAGTGAAAGTTGCTCAGTTGTGTCTGATTCTTTGCAACCCCATAGACTATCCAGTCCATAATACTGGAGTGGGTAGCCTTTCCCTTCTCCAGGGGATCATCCCAACCCAGGGACTGAACCCAGGTCTCCCACACTGCAGGCAGATTATTTACCAGCTGAGCCACAAAGGAAGCCCCTGATGAGCTGAACCTGGACAAAAACATCAAGAGGCATCTCCTCGCTCCTTCCCTGAGCGAATCAAGGGACCTTTGCCATCCCTTTGTAATGCTAGACTCCAGAGGTTGGGTTGTGCATTCTCTCGTGACAGTGACAGGACTGGCATCCCCCTCATAATGGCAGGTGGCTGGGCCTCCCAGAATAGCTGGTAACCCTCTACCCAGGCTGCCTTTCAAGTAGGGCCGATCCCATGATTAGACAGTCGGAGCTGCTTGTGATCATTGGTGCTAAACTGCTGAGCATTTTTTTCCCTCTCATGTCTTCCTGTCTCCTTTCAGTCCCCTGATCCTTAACTAGAATAGCAGAAGGCTGGGAGGGGAGGCAGGGGGAGGGGTTGCCTCCCTGCCCATTTGTCAATGGCACAAGTTACAGAGGAGGGCTGGCTGAGACACACAGAGGGCTCTCCTATTGTTTCTGTCCAGGCGATCAGAGCTGGATCTCAGCTAGGAAACTCAGTGTCAGGCTGGCATGCTCAGCCCTTCAAGGTCCGATTCACATCGTGCCTTTCCCAGGCTGGGAACAGAAGGGAAAGCTGATGTTTGTTACTGTTAACTGTTTTCATCTTTTAAAAATAGACATGAAAGAGGTGGGTAAGCAGAGCATAAGGATGCTGCTGAATGCCCAGAAAGCAAAATTGTACCAAAGGCCCTAGCACGGTGAAGTGGGGCCTGCTGCACCAGGAGCGTGGCTGATCTGCGGTGGGCTTCCGGGTTCTGCAGGCGCATATGTAGATCGTGTCCACATCAGAGTGTTGGCTGCCTCGAGCAGACGCATTGCAGAGAGCTTTCACCTTCTGTGTCGGCACGTGTGGGAACCTCTGCCTTGAAAGTGCAGATATTACTGGTGCCCTAACGGTTTCTGCTCTTCGCTGCTAATTAGGCAATCTGTGTGAATGCTGGAGATGTGACTTTCAGTTCTGCCAACACCTGTACCACTGCCTATACATTCAAATGAAGGCGCAATGCCACTGTCATGGAGGCAGTTTTAAATGCAAGGCCCTGGAAAGATGCATTCCCTACTGATTGCTGCCTGGAAGTCTCTCCCTCCACGGTGCACGAGGCTGTTACTTTACGGTTGCTTACTTCCTAGATGAGCATGCTTCCTCATCCTGCATGAAGGGAGAAATTGCTATTTTGCTGTTCCTTGCTCACTTCAATGTGAGTTACACAAGCCTTTTTTTTTTTTTTTCCATCTCCTCTCAGGAAATGTGTTAAAATATCTAACTTCTTTCCCTCAGCATCCCTCCACAAAAGTATATTTAGCTCTTTGTAATTCATTGCCCATGCCGAAGATGACATTTTTTTTTTCTTGCAGCATCTCATTCCATTGAAGGCAAACCTGCCTTTAGATCTCTGCTATGTTATAAAAATTAGGACTTTCTAATACTTCCAGTAACCCAGTGATCAGTGGGCGTCACCAAGACATTGGGTGCATGATAAATGGACGTGAACTCTTATGATATATCTTCTGGTCATCTGACACGCTTTCTAAGACTTTTGCCAGTCAGTGGAGAACGTCCCTTCTCATGTGCAGCATTGATGTTGGGATTCTGCTTCTAGGAGTCCTGTCTTTCTATTCCCTCCTAGAATCAACTCAAATGTGAATCACAGATGATTTTTCCAGCAAAGAAGCCAGAAACTCTTTGAAAAGCTAATAGGCTTGATGCAGAATTTTGAAGTTATAGAGCCATGGAGGAGGAATTTGCATTTTTAGAGTGTTCACAGTGTCAAGTTCAACAGTAGACATTCCTATTCTGAAAATGTTCACTGGCCACCCTTCTCTGGGTGTTCATCAACACTCTTCTCCATGTTGCCTCTAACCTCACACCACTGTGCCACCCCAGCTGCTTTCTCCTTCTCTCCCCTCCTACTTCTCCTCACCTCCCCCCTCCATCCATAATTGCTCTGAGAACTTCAGATTCTTACCTTCTCTTATGCAGATTTGTTTGTCTATCTTCAGGCTTGATCCTCAAGCCTGCATCTCTAAGATCCACAAAAATATTCAGAAGTATAAAATGTATTTCTATTTGATAGACTCCATCTTCCTGGGAGGGAATTTGTAGTTATAAAGATTAGATTTTGTTGCTGTTTTGCTATAATACTTGCATCAGCTATTGTGATCCCTTTAATTCATTCACCAATATTTACTTGATGCTTACTATGTAGCAGATATGAAGGAAGCACTTGTTTCTGTGATAAATTTGCATCTGTAGTTCAGTTCAGTCACTCAGTCATGTCCGACTCTTTGCAACCCCATGGACTGCAGCATGCCAGGCTTCCCTGTCCATCACCAACTCCCAGAGATTGCTCAAACTCGTGTCCATTGAGTCAGTGATGCCATCCAACCACCTAATCCTCTGTTGTCCCCTTCTCCTCCTGCCTTCAATCTTTCCCAGCATCAGGGTCTTTTCCAATGAGTCAGTTCTTCGCATCAGGTGACCAAAGTATTGAAGTTTCAGCTTTGGCATCAGTCCTTCCAATGAATATTCAGGGCTGATTTCCTTGAGGATTGACTGGTTTGATCTCCTTGCAGTCCAAGGGACTCTCAAGAGTCTTCTCCAATACCACAGTTCAAAAGCATCTGTAGTAGGGGGCAGTATGACATAGTAGAGGAAAGGCTTGGAATCAGAGGAACTTGATTCTGGTTCTGATCCATTTATCCCTCTACACTGTATACAGCAGGATATTCAGTACAGGGGATACTGAAATTATTTAGACCCCTGCTCTGCAGACAGTGAAATGGACAGTCATGGGGATAAAATCTTATGATTCAATCCTATAAAAACCGAGATTCTGCTAGATAACAGCTATGGAGCTTCAGACAATTCTTTAGGTCTCCATTTCTCCATCTTAAACTGAAGATCCTGCTAGTGTCGTTTCAAATGTTGTGAGGATTAAGAGAAAAGGTCAGGCAGAGCTTGGCACATAAGTGGAAGCTCAGAGAGGGAAAGTGACTTGCTCACAACCACGTGCTTGGAAATTCTCATGAAGCTTACCAGGTTTTAGGGATAAACAGCATGTGGTGAGAACAAAGGGAAAAAGTGGCATCAAGGATAGCATTACCCTAGAGACAGCATTAAAAGTAAAACTTGGAGGAAAACTGAGAGTTTGGTGGCAGATGAACCTGAGAATGATGTCCTGGTAAGTTGTCATCCCTAGAGTGTGGAGTGCAAGGTAGCCCATGGAGCTGGATAAGGTGGGAAAGGCTGATGGTACTGGCTCTACTGTACTAGCAAGGATGCTCCACCTATTTAACAAAAAAAAAAAAAATCCTAAAACTTCCATCAGCTTTCTTAATAAAGTTTTTGTTATCACTCATTTTCAAGTCCAGGTGTGTTAGCAGGAGTAAGGGTGTGTCCTTCTTTAGGAAGACATTCAAAGATCCAGATTATTCCACACAGACACTAACAACTCCTAGGGCATCAGTGACATTCACTTAAATCTCTACCTCTGGCCAGGAGCTGAAAGTTAAGTGAAAGTTTGGAGGATTTTGTGGGAGACTTTAAAGGCCACCGGAAGTTATACACATCACTACTGACCATATTCTGCTAGCCAGAACCTGGTTCCATCTAACTCCAAGAGAGGTGGGCAAATGTACTTAGTCTCCTAGAAGGAAACACAAGGACAGTTTGATGAACACCTATTATTATCTTTACCACACCTCCTTATTTCTGCAGTCTTATTATATATGTGAACATCTCCAAGCCTCAGTTTCATCTGAAGATGAACAGAGGCAAAGACATGACCCAGTGTTGCCGGGAGAATTAGAACATTATCTATGAATGTCTTTTTTGAATGCCAGTCATTGTGTTGGGTGATTATTGTTATATAAGGGCAGCTGGAAACCAAGGATGATGTTTGCAACCGTATTTCTGAAGAAATTCAGAGTTGGATTTTCTATGACTGGTTCCTGGAACAGTGGATGAAAGATGGAAGAGTAGCATTGAAATCCTATAGGAAGCTAAGCCAGTGAAGACCATGTGTATTATGGATTGTAGAGAGAATGAGAGAGATCATTTGCAGTCTTTCTCAATCATGAACGTCCCTGCCCAGCTTTTGGCAGGAGAGAAGACAGATCAAGAGTGGGCTTCTTAGGGTAAACCAAGAGACAATTGGCAGTACTGAGGGGGTGATATGGGAAGGTTTTTGAGTTTCTGACTGCCACAAATACACAAACTAAGTAAAAACTGTCAGTGCAACATCAGCAGAGGTCTTTACCTTCTCCTCCCTGACTTACAATCAGATTTCAAGCCCTGAGCATTTCCTATGTAGAAATTTTGGAGTGCCACTGCAAGGGGCACTGACCCAAGGGAGATGTGTGTAACCTAATTCCAAACTGAGGAGTCTGACTGGTAATAAATGGCAATCAAATGTATATTTGTTTTCTTCTTATCAAAGCCTTTGATTACTTTTGACTAGTGAAGAATTCTACTCAAATTCAGGTTTTTTCAAATCACATCCATTGGCAGAAATCAAAGCAGTGGAGGAAAGTTATTCAGTGGAGGATTTGGTGAAACTGGTGGATATTTACTCTCTGTTGTCAAAAATGGATGGATCGGTTTTATTTTTGTTCACACTCAGTATTTCTTGTTATTAATAAGAAACTGTTGCCACCCCAAATAAATTAAATCAAGATTGAATGCACAGTTTCTTTGCAAACAATAAAATTGTTATTTTAGAAGTTATTAAACTTTTGAAGTCAATGCCACTTTGTCAGGATTATTTACCATTGATTAGGAAATAACCTAATGAATCATTTTGAAGAACGCTGTTTATTTTTAGCTCTGACTAACAAGAGTGCTTGACAGCAGCAAGTTGAATTAGTGTGGCAAACTGCCACAACTATGCGAATTTATGTTAAATGCTTTCTTTTAGTGTTTTCATATTTGGTGCTAATAAAGAAAAGTAGGAATCTGAGTACATTCTGGTTGGCCTCTCAACATGTTGAAAACAGCTTCAGGTTCAAGATGTGTTGGGACTTCAGCAGTGTCTCCTGGGTTATTAAAAATTCATCTGATGGAGGATGATACCATGAGGCTGGACTCACAAAGGCACACAAAATCGTCCCAGACACACCAGAACACCTGCTTGTCCAGTGAAATCTCAGTCTGGGTCACCCCCTTTTTAATTGTACATGTGTTTGAGACAAGTTCCCTCAGCCTTCCATCTTAGAGATACTGGGTTGCTTTTTTTACCATGTAAAGTTCTGAATTGTTTCCACTTGTGCACTCTTTAAAGCTCTCAGCTTGTATTTTTCCTTTTTTTTGGCCACATGTGAGATCTTAGTTCCCCAATCAGGGATCAAACCCGGGCCCTTGGCAATGAGAGCATGAAGTCCTAATTATTGGACCGCCAAGGAAGTCCCTGTCATTTTTTATAGACTGTGCTACTTTTAACTTGTAGATATCAATCTGTCTCTGATACCAACACTACCCTCTGTACAAGCAACCTTTTAGATACTTTATTTATCTGCCTATATACCTATGTGACTTTGCACACTTATAACACTCTATAGATGGCTTGTGAATGGAATTTCTATATCTAAATCAATGCTTTGTTTATTATAATCAGTATCATGTTTCTCTACTTTCTGGTGTGCACAATGCAAATAGGGTGACTGAGTAGATGTGGTCTTAATCTCTCACCTATAGGTAGAAACCAACCTGTTCTTCTAAAGTGACTGCTAAGTTGCAAGATGTATAGAAAGATAGGATTGCAGTACAGGGGATGTACTATAACTATCAATTCTTTCAGAAGTACAGGAAGGGTAAAAGAATAAAGCTTTGTTATTTGTGAATGTCCCTTCTGCATATACAGCATCTTACCTTAATGTCAGATGGTATGGCTATTAGCAGAAATGGGTATAACTGTGAACATGATTAGGAGCCATTGTATCACAGGTCACTGTCAAAGTCTTTCACAGGTTACTGTCAAAGCCTTATAGAGTACATACTTTTGTAATGTGTTTCTTAAAGAAGACCTCTTCAAATGTGTAAATTTTGGGTCCCATAAAACCTGAATTTACTTCTGGTAATGAGACCCATTTCACAGATGAGACAGGATAAAATGTCAGGCTGAATCCAGAATTCTAGAGCATTATAATGAGAAGAAATGGAAATAAAACCCACCTCTGATGCTTCTTGGTTTCTAGGAGAGAGAATGTGTATCAAATCATTTGGTTCAGAGTTAAATTTAATCTGAAAGCCTGTCATGTTCCATTGCCATTGGGACAGTGTAATCTGTTTGGAAAATATATTTTGAAACATTAATAGGTTGCTTAACTGCAAAAATTATTTAAAGCACAATGGTGTGTGCAAAATAATTATAAAAATGTTAAAATGTCCTTTTTTTTTTTTTTTTAGGAAACGTGCTTCATTTTTTTAACCTACACACAGAAAATAAAGACATGAAAATTTCCTGGGTGCCTAGAGAGTCTGATTGTTTTATTTACATATGTATGAATTAAACACACACACACACACACACACACACACACACAAGGTCCATTTCATCTTATGCAAGCCACTGAACTAAAAAATCTCCTGTGAGAATTTTGATGAATTAATTTTCTGTAGACAGTTTTGATCCAACTTTTGATTTTCTAACTTAGACTTTGGAAGACAATTCAGAAAGTTTTTCTAAATGAAATTCACCATATCTGTGTTAAAAGATAAAGAGTGGAAGGTGGCTGAAAACTTACGAAGACTTTAGAGTTAGTCATTTCTAGATGCCTCTCCATGTACAGAGAAGCCTGGTAGGCTATATATAGTCCATGAGATCACAAGAGTTGGACATGACTTAATGACTAAACCACCACCAACTCTGTGTAATACAGTAACATTGGATAATGATTCACTGTGCTCAATGACCACTAACATACTCTTCGATTTAACAGTATATACTTCTTTCACTATTTTGTCAGACTACCACTTAAAGAAGAAGGACAGTGAGCTGAGTAATGAAAATACAAAACTTATAGATGATTTAGTGTCATAAAACTTCTGAAAAGGTAGTAGGTGTCACTAAATGTGCCTTAAACAAGGAGCCAGCAGACCTGCAGTCAAGGTCAGATTCATAACCCTCAATATCCTTGGACAAGTCACGTGACTTTTCTGACTTTTCATTCTTCATATTTAAGAACAAATATATATTATTCCTATGCTTTTATCTTCAAGGCTTTTGTTAATATTAAATGAGTAAAGGAAATGAACAGCATATGCAAATTTGAGTTAAAAAATGATGTGGCTGGAGACATTTCAAAAATATTTTTATCACACTGTAATAATGAAAATTTGGACATTTTGAGCAATTTTTTCCTAATATTTAAGTTATAAGACAAGCATATACTATAGTTCAAATATTAATTGATTGCCCATTTATTCAACTAACATTTATTTAGCACTGGCTGTGGGTTGGGCACCATGCAAAGTATTCAGCATTCCATGACTCATCTATATCACACATTATCATCTTTAGTGGAAAGACAGCTAAGGAAAAACATGTGTGAGTTGCATATTTATTTTACAAGAGAAGAATGTGAGCATATGTCCATAATTTTATAATTCATGGCAATGGCCTCTAACTGAAACAATTATCAGTAATTTCTTTGTATTTCCTCATTTTGTATACATGCACTTGGTCCTACCTAACTGGGCAAAGGAGTTCTAGATTGTGAGCTCCTTGGGAATGAAGATTTTATTTTAGTATGCATGTATATGTATGTGTGTGTGTGTGTGTGTGTGTGTGTGTGTGTATATATATGTAACCAAATGTATATGTATATACATATATGTGCTGTGCTTAGTCACTCAGCCATGTCCGACTCTTTGAGACCCCATTGACTATAGCCCACCAGGCTCCTCTGTCTATGGGAATTCTCCAGAAAATAATACTAGAGTGGGTTGCCATACCTTCCTCCAGAGGATCTTCCCAATTCATGTCTCCCACATTGCAGGTGGATTCTTTACCAGCTGAGCCAACCAGGGAAGTCCAAGAATTGTGGAGTGTGTAGCCTATCCCTTCTCTCGAGATCTTCCCAACTCAAGAATCGAACCATGGTCCCTGTATTGCAGGCGGATTCTTTACCAGCTGAGCTACCAGGGAAGCATATATATATAATCAAATGCCCAGAGAAGTCCTAGTAATAATAGTAGTCCAATAAAAATTCAATTTTCATGTTTAAAAGAACACTTGTTCAGGTAACATGGTATTTTTATATGCTGTTATCTTCGCCAGAAAGATTTAGGCCTTGATATGTTTTAGCCAAAGGAGATTTTCTAAAATCTGTTACATTATTCCCATTTCAACCCTATCCAACCATTTCCAAACAGTGTGTTTGAGTGTGGTCATTTGTTCTCTGAAGATCTCCAATGTTTTCTGTTTATAAGGATGTGGATGACTTGTTTATTATAGAATGTGGGTGACTTGTTTATTATAGATGTGAATAGAGAGCACAGAAATCCATGGTGCTTCTATTTAGTAACCCTTGGAGGAGGAAATGACAACCCACTCCAGTATTTTTACTTAGAGAATCCCATAGACAGTGGAGCCTGGCAGGCTACAGTCCATGGGGTCACAAAAAGTCAGACACGACTGAGTGACTAATACTCTATTTAGTAAAAATAGAGAAAGAAGTCATTTCAGGGTTATTCAGCACTCATTGCAATACCTGACTATTTTAATGATAAATAACATGAGATAGAATGAAAGGAATGGAGGGAGGGTGAGAAATGGAGGGAAGGAAGAAGAAAGTGAGAGCAGAGGAAGGAAGGAAGGGAGGGGGAAGATATGGAGATATGATAGAGTTCCATGAAATTGTAAAAATGTAAGCAATTCTGCCTTTGAACTTTGATACTAGCTCAAAGAGATATCTGTGTGAATTCAGAGAACTTCATATCTAAAAATTAGTCTCAGTTGATTGCTAAATCCTGACAAGAATAGACTGGATTAATAATTTATAATCCATCATCAAGACAGGCCCTTACTATTTATAAATTATTTAAAACTATCTATTTGCCTCGTGTGCCTGTTTATTCAATCAATTTAATTCTTACATAGTTCTGCTTAAAACTTACTCAGCCAGTTGACAGTTAATCATTTGCTATCTTTAGTCTGAGTTGGAGATTTTTAGTGAGATGCTTTCATTCATTTAACAAATATTTTTGATCACTTGTACTTCTGATTGTTTAGCATATAGAAGAGGAACAAAATTAAAAAAAAATCCCTGTCCTCATGTGGGTTATTTACTATTGGGGGGAAGCCAGTCAGACAAAAAAATATTTAAAATGTCATGTGAAGACAAATGCTGTGGCACAGATAAAGCAAAATGAAGGAGATATGGGGAGTTGGTGGCAGGGAGGTGATCTGATTTCATGTAGGATGGCCAGGGAAGCCTCCTTTGTTTTGACCTTTGAACAGACACTTAATGGAAGTGTGGGATTGACACATGCAAGCATATTCGGTAAGAATGTTCCAGGTGGAGGGAACAGCAAGGATTAAGACCCTAAAGTGAGAGGGTGCTTGAAATATTGAAGATAAGAAACAGAGGAGGCTAGTCTGGCTGGAGCTCATTGGGCAGGAGGGAGAAGAGAGGAGGTGAAGTTGGGGTGGACAGTGTAAATGCTGTGGAAATATTTGCCAGTGCATCACAGATTCAAGTTTTACTTTTTTCAAACTTTCTGGAATTTTTTCTTCCCAAATATTTTTGATCCATGGTTGGTTGAATCTGCAGATGCAGAACTTGTGGATACAGAGAGTCAACCATGGTTATAGATACATATGTAGTTTTTATACATACATAGCATATGTATAAATACAGTTATATGTGTATACACATGATAAATGTATAAACATAATGTTCTTCTATAAGAACAGTGTTCACTTATTCATTATTTTATGAATTAATTATATCATTAATATAGGTAATTTTAAGGACTTTCTCTTTACTGAATGAAATGGGAAGCCATCAGAGGCTTTGGAACAAAGATAAGATCTGATCAAACCTTGCTTTTCACTGGAATGATTCTGGGTGCTTCATTCAGGGAGGCAAGGATTGATGTAGTGGAGAGGCTATTTCAAGAGATGATGGTGACTTGGACCAGTATGATAGCTGAGAGGGAATGAAAAAATTTATTCAATATACAAGTTGAAAGTTTTTGCCCTAAGGAAATGAAAATATAGTTGCCATCTACTGAAATATGTAAGGAGGACCAGTTTTCTGACATATTGCAGGCGAGTGAGAATGTAAAGTGGTAGCCATCATGTTAAGGTTCAAATATCTAAAGTTTTATAAATGGAATCTCTATTAATCTTACTATTACATTCATGCAAATGTAATTACGGTTCCATACCATAATTTTAAATCATTATAACTAGGCAGAAACACATCTTTATTAATCAAAATAGGAACCATTATAATCAACACATTTTTTCCAACAAGAAATAAGTTTATTCCTGTAGCATAAAAATCTGTGCTTTGGAATTTGACAAACTCTTGGAAATCATCATCCGCCTCCTGCTGGATGTGGAAGCATTTTGTCTGCAAAAAGTTGTCGAGATGCTTGAGGAAGTGGTCATTGGTTGGTGAGAGGTCAGGTGAATATGACGAATGAGGCAAAACTCCATAGCCCAATTCATTCAACTTCTGAAGCATTGGTTGTGCAATATGCAGTTGGGTGTTGCCATGGAGAAGAATCGGGCCCTTTCTGTTGATCAATGCCAGCTGCAGGTGTTGCAGTTTTCGGTGGATCTCATCGATTTGCTGAACATAATTCCAAGATGTAATGGTTTCACTGGGATTCAGAAAGATCTAGTGGATCAGACAGGCAGCAGACCACCAAACAGTGACCATGACTTTTGGTGCAAGTTTGGCTTTGGGAAGTGCTTTGGACTTTTTGTCACACGTCACAATCTGACCAAGAAATGGTTTGTTGTTGTCGCATAGAATAAAAGGAGACACTTCAAAATGACGATTTTTTTTTTTTTTTTAACTTTCGGTCATCTCATGAGGCACCCACTTATTGAGTTTTTTCATCTTTCCAATTTGCTTCAAATGCCAAATAACCATAGAATGGTTGATGCTGAGCTCTTCAGCAACTTCTCGTGTAGTTGTAAGAGGACCAGCTTAGATGATTGCTCTCAGTTGGTCGTTGTCAAATTCTGAGGGCTGGCCTCTGCACTCCTCATCTTCAAGACTCTTGTCTTCTTTGCAGATTTCTTGAACCACCACTGCACTATATGTTCCTTAGCAGTTCCTGGGTCAAATGCGTTGTAGATGTTTCAAGTTGTCTCCGTTGCTTTATAGCCCATCTTGAATTCGAATAAGAAAATTGCTCAAATTTGCTTTTCATCTAACATTATTTCCTTGGCCTAAAATAAATATAAAATACACAGCAAGTAATCAGTTGTTAGCAAAAATCATAAAGCAAGAAATGCACATTAAAATGATATATAATCACATTTATTTAGAAAGTATTCCAATATTAAATGGCAAATTTCAGCAATGCAAAAAACCGCGATTACTTTTGCAACAACCTTCTACAAGTCCTGTATTACGGAACATGAACTTTCTATCAACCTAGGAAGATTCAAATCATTATATCTTCATAATATTAAATGTTTACTATGAAAATGTTTAGGCCAAATTTTTTATTATATTTGTTTTTCTCCTCTGCATATGGAATTTTTAAAATGTCCTCCTTTTAACTTTGGCAGTAATTCTAAAGTGAACAGAGAAGGCAATGTCACCCCACTCCAGTACTCTTGCCTGGAAAATCCCATGGATGGAGGAGCCTGGTAGGCTACAGTCCATGGGGTCGTGAAGAGTCGGACACGACTGAGTGACTTCACCGACTGAGTGACTTCACTTTCACTTTTCACTTTCATGCATTGGAGAAGGAAATGGTAGCCCACTCCAGTGTTCTTACCTGGAGAATCCCAGGGACGGTGGAGCCTGGTGGGCTCCCGTCTATGGGGTCGCACAGTCAGACACGACTGAAGCGACTTAGCAGCAGCAGTAGCTAAAGTGAAACTGAAATCTGCCCAGTCATGTCTGACTCTTTTTTGACCCCATGGACTGTAGCCTGCCAGACTCCTCTGTCCATGGAATTTTCCAGGCCAGAATACTGGAGTGGGTAGCTTGTCCCTTCTCCAGGGAATCTTCCCAACCCAGGGATCAAATCCAGGTTTCCTGCATTGCAGGCTGATTCTTTACCATCTGAGCCACCAGGGAAGCCCAAGAAACTGACGTGGCTAGCTTGTCTCTTCTCTAGGGATCAAACCAGGGTCTCTTGCATCACAGGCAGATTCTTCACCAGCTGAGCTATCAGGGAAGCCAACATAATTCTAAGAACTCTTTCAATTCTGAAATGGTATAAAACACTCAAACTTCATTTGTATTTGTGTTATTCATTTTTTTGCTACTGTACTTACTTTTGCTATTTGTATTTTATTATCTATCTCAAGAAGTTCCATAAATATGTATTAAAATATTCTCAAGTAATCTCACTATGCAGAGGTAACCATTGTTTTCTTTTATATTCTTTCTGATCACTCTATAACTCACTCACAACTCACCTCATATAGTGTGCAGTTATTATATAATAATAACCAGGAACTCTGTGTGTGTGTGTTAAGTTGCTTCAGTCATGTCTGAGTCTTTGCAACCCCATGTCCTGCCAGGCTCCTCTGTCCATGGGATTCTCCAAACAATAATACTGGAGTGGGTTGCTATGCCCTCCTCCAGGGGATCTTCCTGAACCCAGGGATCAAACTCGCATCTCTTATGTCTCCTACATTGGCAGGCAAGTTCTTTACAACTCAAACCACCTGGGAAGCCCTAACCAGGAACTATACTAAGTGCTTTATGTAGACTGGCTCATTTATGTCACATAGCAACCTTTAAGGGGTTTCCCTGGTGGCTCAGTGATAAAGAATCCACCTGCTGATGCAGCAGACATGGGCTTGATCCCTGGGTCAGGAAGATCCCTTGGAGAAGGAAATGGCAACCCACTCCAGTATTCTAACCTGGAAAATCTGATGGACAGAGGAGACTGATGGGCTACAATCCATAGAGTCCCAAAAGAGTCAGATGTGACTTAGTGACTAAACAATAGCCCTTTATCAGTCAGGGTTCTTACTTGCAAAAAGCAAAGACAAACTAGCTAGTTCATATTTTTAAAAAACAGTTTATTAAAGTATGTAAGCTCACTTAGCCATTTTTGTTACCATTTACAGGCTTCTCATTTAAGGTAAAATTACTTTTAACACTGCTAAAGATGCAACATAATATTGTGCTAGCAAAGTAAATATGACAATAGATTATCTCAGTTAATTTGAAAAGTTGGAATCACCCTATTTCTGAACATGTGATGCCTGAATCAACTTGTGATCAAATTCATTTTGTCTGATGTTATTACTGTGAACCATTTTATCAAAATAAATTTGATCATGCATTATGTAAAAAAGTATGTAAGCTTAAAGATTCTCCAGAAATGTTAGTGAATCAAATCAGGGTACAGCACAGACAGGATTACAGCACTTGTTTCATCTGGAGAAAACATCATCCTTGTCCCCAGTAGTCACAGATGATGCACTTTGTACCCCCAGTTCTCCTATGTTGGGTAATTGGTGTTACCACTCAAATGTTTGGATCTGCTTTCTGAGGAAACCCATTGATGGTGAACTTTCCCTAAAGACAGGAATTATATCAAGTATTCTGGACAACCAAAAATACCAACAAACTTCTATACCAGTTCACCTCTTAGGGTTTCTGATACCAGCATATTAACTTCTTGCACATTTAGAACCCCAGGTAGCAACAACACAAGTGATAGAGACTTAACATAATACAACTAGCCCTCAATAAGCCAATAAATGAAAAAGCAAAGCCTGATTCACTATCTCTCCAAGAGGGTGATCTAAGTACTCATCAATTTTTCAAGTTTGGGCTACCGTGCTCTGATCTCTAGGCGATTTTCATTTGCCCTGTGATTTTGTCACAATCCATCTCAATGAACTAAACTGGGAAAGTTCCAGCAACAAACTTTTTTGAAATAGCTAGGAAAAAGGAAAAGATGACTGCAAAAGATAATTGATATATCCAAGCACAACAATACCCAACATGGACTCTGTACTGGTGCATGTGGTTGCAACTGCCTCCAGTATTCATGGGCATCAGTTGTTGCTGTTGTTCAGTCACTCAGTCATGTCTGACTCTTCGCGGCCTGTGGACTGCAGCACGCCAGGCTTCCCTGTCCATCACCAACTCCTGGGGCTTGCTCAAACTCATGTCCATCGAGTTGGTGATGCCATCCAACCATCTCATTCTCTGTCATCCCCTTCTCCTCCTGCCTGCAATCTTTCCCAGCATCAGGGTCTTTTCCAATGAGGCCATTTTTGCATCAGGTGGGCAAAGTACTGGAGTTTCAGCCTCAGCATCAGTGCAACCAATGAATATTCAGGAATGATTTCCTTTAGTGTTGACTGAATTGATCTTGTAGTCCAAGGGACTCTGAAGAGTCTTCTCCAACACCATAGTTCAAAAGCATCAATTCTTCAGTGCTCAGCCTTCTTTGTGGTCCAACTCTCACATCCATATATCACTATTGGAAAAATGATAGCTTTGACCAGACTACATTTGTCAGCAAAGTAATGTGTCTGCTTTTTTTTGTTGTTGTTGTTGTTTTTAAATACACTGTCTAGGTTTGTCATAGCTTTCCTTCCAAGGAGCAAGTGTCTTTTATTTTCATGGCTGCAGTCACCATCTGCAGGGATTTTTGAGCCCAAGAAAATAAAGTCTGTCACTGTTCCCATGGTTTCCCCATCTATTTGCCATGAAGTAATGGAACCAGATGCCATAATCTTTGTTTTTTGAATGTTGAATTTTAAAACAGCTTTTTCACTGTCCTCTTTCACCTTCATCAAGAGGCTCTTTAGCTCTTCTTCTCTTTCTGCCATAAGGGTGGTGTCATCTGCAAAACCAACTTATGATATTTCCCCCAGCAATCTTGATTCCAGCTTGTGCTTCATCCAGCCCAACATTTCACATGATGTACTCTACTTGTAAGTTAAATAAGCAGGGTGACAATATACAGCCTTGACATATTCCTTTCCCAATTTGGAAACAGTCTGTTGTTCCATGTCCAGTTCTAACAGTTGCTTCTTGACCTGCACACAGGTTTCACAGCAGGGAGGTAAAGTGGTCTGGTATTCCCATCTCCTTCAGAATTTTCCACAGTTTATTGTGATCACACATTCAAAGGTTTTAGTGTAGTCAATGAAGTATATGGTTTTCTGTAAGTTTCTTGCTTTTTCTATGATCCCATGAATGCTGGCAATCTGATCTCTGATTCCTCTGCCTTCTCTAAATCCAGCTTGAATATCTGGAAGTTATCATATCATGTACTGTTGTAGCCTGACTTGGAGAATTTTGAGCATTACTTTGCTAGCATGTGAAATGAGTACAATTGTGTGGTAGTTTGAACATTCTTTGGCATTGCTCTTCTTTGGGATTAGAATGAAAACTGACCTTTTCCCATCCTATGGCTACTGCTGAGTTCCAAATTTGTTGGCATATTGAGTGCAGCATTTTCACAGCACCATCTTTTAGGATTTGAAATAGCTCAGCTGGTGTTCTATCACCTCCACTAGCTTTGTTCATAGTGATACTTCCTAAGGCCCACTTGACTTCGCACTCCAAGATGTCTGGCTCTAGGTGAGTGATCACAACACTGTGATTATCTGGGTCATTTAGATCTTCTCTGTATAGTTCTTCTGTGTATTCTTGCCACCATTTCTTAGCTTCTGTTAGGTCCATACGATTTCTGTCCTTTATTGTGCCTATCTTTGCATGAAATGTTCCCTTGGTATCTCTAATTTTCTTGAAGAGCTTTCTAGTCTTTCTCAGTCTGTTGTTTTCCTATATTTCTTTGCACTGATCACTGAGGAAGGCTTTCTTATCTCTCCTTCCTATTCTTCGAAACTCTGCATTCAGATGGGTATATCTTTCCTTTTTTCTTTTTCCCTTTTGCTTCTCTTCATTTCTCAGCTATTTTAAGGCCTTCTCAGACAACTATTTTACCTCTTTGCATTTCTTTTTCTTGGGGATGACTTTGGTCACTGCCTCCTGTACAATATTACACACCTTCATCTATAGTTCTTCAGGCACTCTGTCTATCAGGTCTAATCCCTTGAATCTATTTGTCACTTCCACTATATAATCATAAGGGATTTGATGTAGGTCATATCTGAATGAACTAGTGGTTCTCCCTACTTTTTCAACTTATTTTGCAATCAGGAATTCATGACCTGAACCACAGTCAGCTACCCAGTCTTGTTTTTGCTGACTGCATAGAGCTTCTCGATCTTCGGCTACAGAGAGTATAATTAATGTGATTTCAGTATTGACCATCTAGTGATGTTCATGTGTAGAGTCGTCTCTTGTGTTGTCACAAGAGGGTGTTTGCTATGACCAGTGTGTTCTCTTGGCAAAACTCTGTTAGCCTTTGCCCTGATTCATTTTGTAGTCCAAGGCCAAAATTGCCTATTACTCCAGGTATCTCTTGACTTCCTACTTTTGCATTCCAGTCCCCTATGATGAAAAGAACATCCTTTTTTTGGTGTTAGTTCTAGGTCTTGTAGGTCCTCATAGAATGATTCAACTTCAGCTTCCTTGGCATTAATAGTTGGGGCATAGACCTGGGTTATTGTGATATTGAATTGTTTGCCTTGGAAACAGACAGACATCTTTCTGTTGTTTTTGAGATTGCACCTAAGTACTGCATTTCAAACTCTTTTGTTTACTATGAGGGCTACTCCATTTCTTGTAAGGGATTCTCGCCAACAGTAGTAGATATAATGGTCATCTGAATTAAATTTGCCCATTCTGGTCCATTTTCTTTCACTGATTCCTAAAATTTATTAGGTTACTAAACAAATGCCAAAATGAATAAACAGTATGGTGGAGTGCTTGATATTTCTAGCTCTGGGTGTGGCACATTTTGTATGACCTTGGGTAAATTACTTAATTTTTCTTGACTCTGTTTCTTAGTTTGTAAAATGGGGATGCCACTAATATACCTAGTTCACAGGACTACTGTTGGGATTGTATGAGATAACACAGGTGCTCTTTGTACATGTAACCTGCTTCTGAGTTAAATTTCAGTATGAATACATCTGATTATCTGACAGATTCCAAGGGGGACTATGGTTGGCTGGTTTTGTTGGTACAAAGGAAATACAACAGAGGCAATAGCCAAACCAGCAGTACTGTGGTGCAGTCTCAGCAGAGAGCTTGTGATATTCCTTATATGATACACAACTCAGGATTCCTTCAACAGCAAAAGGAGGCTATGACTGTGAAAAATAAGAAAACCAAGGAAAACTAATTTTCTTGTGGAAAATGGAAAAGGTGCACTTTATATTTTACCTGTATTGTATTTGTATTGCATGTATTGGTGAAGCAATATGGCAGTGGTGACACACTGACATAATATAACCATTGGAATAGTTATGTCTAGAAATTGCTAAACATCTATTGTGATACAGGTACTATACTAGAGACTTTACATACATAATTTCATGTAAACCGTGGAACAGTTTTTGAAAGGCATGAAATTGAAGATCAAAAACTCTTAAGTGTTTTGCCCCCAAATACACAATTTTCAGTGGCCAGCTAACTTCTGTATTGTCATGCTAAATTAGGCACTTACAGAACAGACAGGTAATCTCTACTTTTTGCCACAATGCATTCCTATAAACTGCAAGGAAAGCAATTCATTGTAAATTGAGTTATATTTTCCCAAAGGAACAGTGCTGGTATTGGAGGTTGTACTCTTAATCAATAACTTGCCACTTAATACATCATATATATATGGCCAACAGTATCTCATAAGAACAAAGATACTATGACCATAAAGTTTGCCACGTCTAATAGGTACTAATTATATGTGTGACGATCAATGATATTGCTTCTTTTTTCTGAACCTAGGGTCTTGTAGAATATTTTTAATGGCTTTTACTTTGCAAGGAACTCTCTTAGGGTGAAAAACTAAAGCCCCTTTTCTCTCTTAATAAACGTCCCTTTTATATCTAGAGTTATTTGGGATTAATTCCATAGATGATTCTCTTTAAAAATTGCTATTACAGCATTTAGTACTTTTGAATATTAGAGGAACAAAAAAGAAAAAAAAAATAAATTACTGAAATATAGTTAATTTACAATATATTAATTTATGCTGTATAGCAAAGTGATTCACAAATGAATATATATATATATATATTAATTTTTGTATTTTCCATTACAGCTTATCATAGATTATTGAATATAGGTAGTTTTGGGTATGGATATTTTAAAAATATTAAATAAACACACATATATAATTTTTGACAAGAGTGCCAGGAACACATAAAAGGAAAAGACAATCTCTTCAAATAAATGAAAAGTGAAAGTGTTAGTCACTCAGTCCTCTCTGTGGACTATAGCCCGTCAGGCTCCACTGTCCATGTAATTCTCCAGACAATAATACTGGAGTAGGTTGCTGTTCCCTTCTCCAGGGGATTTTCCCTACCCAGGGATTGAACCCATGTTTCTTGCATTGCAGGCAGATTCTTTACCATCTGAGCCATCTTCCCTGGTCTTCAAATAAATAGTTTTGGTAAAATTGGATATTTGGATGCAGAAGAAATATATAGTGGTCCAATTTCCTATACTACTCACAAAAGAAACCTCAAAATAGATTAAAGACTTACATGTAAGACCCAAAACTAAATCTAGAAGAAAATATAGAGGAAAATCTCCTTGATGTTGGTCTTGGCAATGATTTTTTGGTTGTAGCACCAAAAGCATAAGCAGGATCAAACTAAGCATCTTCTGTACAGCAAAGGAAACAACAAAATGAAAAGGCAACCTATGGAATGGGAGGAAATACTTGCAAACTATGTATTGAAAAGGGATTAATATCCAGAATATATAAGGAACTCATACAGCTCAATAGCAAAATAAATAAAAATGAACAAAGGACCTCAATAGTTGTTTTCACAAATAAGATGAACAAATGGTGAACAAGCATATGAAAAGATGCTTAACATCACTCATCATTCAGTTTATTTCAGTTCGGTCACTCAGTCGTGTCCTACTTTTTGCGACCCCATGGACTGCAGCACACCAGGCCTCTCTGTCCACCACCAATTCCCGGGGTTTACACAAACTCATATCCTTTGAGTCAGTGATGTCACCCAACCATCTCAATCTCTGCCATCCCCTTCTCCTCCTGCCTTCAATCTTTCCCAGCATCAGGGTCTTTTTCAATGTGTCAGTTCTTTGCATCAGGTGGCCAAAGTATTGGAGCTTCAGCTTCAGCATCAGTTCTTCCACGGAATATTCAGGACTGATTTCCTTTAGGATTGACTGGTTTGATCTCCTTGCAGTCCAAGGGACTCCCAAAAGTCTTCTCCAACACCACATTTTAAAAGCATCAATTCTTTGGCACTCAGCTTTCTTTATGGTCATGACTACTGGAAAAACCATAGCCTTGACTAGACAGACCTTTGTTGATGAAGCAATGTCTCTGCTTTTTAATACGCTGTCTAGGTTTGTCATAGCTTTTCTCTAAGGAGCAAGTGTCTTTTAATTTCATGGCTGCAGTAACCAACTGCAGGGATTCTGGAACTCAAAAAATTAAAGTCTGTCACAGTCTCCACTGTTTCCCCATTTATTTGCCATGAAGTGATGGGACCAGATGCCATGAACTTAGTTTTCTGAATGTGAGCTTTAAGCCAACCCTCTCCTCTATCACTTTCATCAAGAGGCTCTTTAGTTCTTCACTTTCTGCCATAAGGGCGTTGTCATCTGCATATCTGAAGTTATTCATATTTCTCCCAGCAATCTTGATTCCAGCTTCTGCTTCATCCACCCCAACATTTCTCATGATGTACTCTGCATATAAGTTACATAAGCACGGTGACAATATGCTTATGCAAATAGACCGGAACCTGGTGATCCAGAGTTGACGATAAGAAAGTGAAAGAGAGAAAGAAGCTAATATTCTCTGGGTTATGCAGAGAACCAATAAAGACTTCAGACAGGGCTTGCACCATTCGTGGAGGCACAGGGCACCCTCTCGAAGAGGTCTTGAAAGCCCAGGCAGGAGAGTGAGCTCGGCAGGTTTCCATGCTCCAGAGAATTAGCCGGAGGTAGAGAGAGAGAGACAGAAAGAAAGAAAGACACGGGGACCCAAGTCTCTTGTGGAGCAAGGGTTTTTAAATGATCTTTCTGTGAGTATATATAGGCTGTTGTACAAGGAATTTCTTTTGACAATGATAAAGATCAGAAAACCAAACGTATAGCAACCGTTATCAAGGGAACAAGGAACTAACAATGGTCATAAGGTCGGAAGACAATCCATATCTCAAGAAAGAGGGCCATGACTAAGCAGTTTTGTCGTAAGGATAATGTTTACTGAAGGAAATCCATGCATGTGTCTCATCCTATGACCTCAGTCCTCAGCGTGCCGTTCCACTCATTCCTGTTACCAGGAACTGATAAGGAACAGAGGATTTATGAGAGACAGAAAACAGCACACAGGAATCCTCCTGTTAAACGTTCCCTGACATTTTTTGTATAGTTCTTCTGTGTATTCTTGCCACCTCTTCTTAATATCTTCTGCTTCTGTTAAATCCATACCATTTCTGTCCTTTATTGTTCCCATTTTTGCATGAAATGTTCCCTTGATATCTAATTTTCTTGAAGGGATCTCTAGTCTTTTCCACTCTATTGTTTTCCTCTATTTCTTTGCATTGATCACTAAGGAAGGCTTTCTTATCTCTCCTTGCTATTATTTGGAACTTTGCGTTCAAATGGGTATATCTTTCCTTTTCTCCTTTGCTTTTTGCTTCTCTTTCCACAGCTATTTGTAAGGCCTCTTTAGATAGCCATTTTGCTTTTTTATGTTTCTTTTTTTGGGGACGGTCTTGATCCCTGTTTCCTATACAATGTCATGAACCTCCATCCATAGTTCATCAGGCACTCTGTCTATCAGATCTAATCCCTTTAATCTATTTCTCACTTCCACTTATCACTTGGGAAAATGCAAATCAAAAACACGAGCTATGAGTTCACTCTTCATAGGATGTTTATTATTAAAAATAATAATAAAAGGTAAGTTTTGGTGAGGGCATGGAGAAAAAGGAAGCCTTGTGCCCTGTTGGGTAGTAATGTAAATTGGTACGGCCACTATGGAAATCAGTATACAGGTTCCTCAAAAAATAACCCATATGACCCAGCAATCCCTCTTCTGCATATATATAGTCAAGGAAAATGAAATCAGCAGTTCAAGGAGATATCTGTACTCCCATGTTTGTTGTAGCATTATTCACAATAGCCGAGATACGGCTGTGAAAGTCATTCAGTCATGTCTGACTCTTTGAGACCCCATGGACTATACAGTCCATGGAATTCTCCAGGCTAGAATACTGGAGTGGGTAACCCTTCTGTTCTCCAGGGTATCGTCCCAACCCAGGGATCAAAATGCAGGTATCCCACATTACAGGCAGATTCTTAACCAGCTGAGCCAAAAGAGAAGCCTAAGAATACTGGAGTGGGTAGCCTATCCCTTCTCCAGGGGATCTTCCCGACCCAGAAATCGAACCAGCATCTCCTATAATGCAGGCAGATTCTTTACCAACTGAGTTATGAGAGAAGCCCAAGATATGGAAACAACCTATGTAATAAAGAAAATATCAAACACACACACACAAATGTACATTCAGTGGAATATTATTCAGCTTTAATAGGGAGATACTGACACTTACAAAATATGGATGAATCTGGAGGACATTATACTGAGTGAAACCAGGCAGTCACAGAAAGAAAAAAGCTGCATGATCTCACTTATATGTGGAATCTAAATTGTGGAGTCTTTAAGTCTTAAAGATCTCTCAGATGACTTTGAAGTGATCAACATAGCAAAGCTTGAATAAACTCTATTGCTATTAATATCTGCTAATTCCCCAAAAATATGTGAGAAAGTTATAAATCTGGAGAGGACTGTAGAGAATGCTGAATGCAATGAAGTCCTATACTGAATGAGTATACAAGTCCCTCGTTGTTCAGTTGCTCAGTCGTGTCCAACTCTTTGCAGCCCCATGGATGGTAGCATGCCAGGCTTCACCATTCTTCACCATCTCCTCAAGCTTGCTCAAACTCATGTCCATCAAGCCCTTAGGGGTGCTTTACAAATTAGAAATTTCCTAAGTCCAGAACCTGGTATTATGACTTAATAGATGAAATATGGCTGCTAAGAGTCTGTATGTTAAAAATATCCTTGGAATATTAATTAATAGCTAGGATTGAGAATTTTTGAACCAGTCACATTTCTTATTTTACAAGTTAGAAGCATGTAATAGAAAGAGGAAGACTGAGGTCACAAAATAGGAACTTGAAGAAAAGTTATGATACTTAATCCTTTGCTCTTTCCATACTTTTGTTGTGTTGTTTACTTGTTGAGTCTGACTCTTTGTGACCCCATGGACAGCAGCACACCATGCTTCCCTGTCCTTCACTATGTCCCAGAGTTTGCTTAGACTCATGTCCATTGAGTTGATATTGCCATCCAACCATCTCATCCTCTGGTGTCCCCTTCTCCTCCTGCCTTCAATCTTTCCCAGCATCAGGGTCTTTTCCAAGGAGTTGGGTCTTCCCATCAGGTGGCCAAAGTATTGGAGCTTCAGCTTCAGCATCAGTCCTTCCAATGAATACACAGGGTTGATTTCCTTTAGGGTTGACTGATTTCAACTCCTTGCAGTCCAAGGCACTTTCAAGAGTCTTCTCCAACACCATAGTTTGAAAGTATAAATTCTTCAGCTCTAAGCCTTCTTTAGGGTCCAACTCTCACATCCATATATGACTACTGGAAAAAAAAATCATATCTTAGACTATGCAGATCTTTGTCAACAAAGTGATATCTCTGATTTTTAATATGCCTTCAAGGTTTGCCATGGCTTTTCTTCAAAGGACCAAGTGTCTTAATTTCATGGCTGCTGTCATCATCCGCAGTGATTTTGGAGTCCAAGAAAATAAAACCTGTCACTGCCTCCACTTTTTCCCCTTCTATTTGCCACAAAGTGATGGGGCCAGATGCCATGATCTTAGTTTTTTGAATGCTGAGTTTTAAGCCAGCTTTTTCACTCTCTTCTGTCACCCTCATCAAGTGACTCTAGTTCTTCTTCACTTTCTGCCATTAGAATGCTATCATCTGCATATCTAAGGTTGTTGACATTTCTCCTGACAGTCTTGATTCCAGCTTGTGATTCATCCAGCTAGCATTTCGCATGATGTACTCTGCATATAAGTTAAATAGGCAGGGTGACAGTGTACAGACTGGACATACTCCTTTCCCAATTTTGAACCAGTCTGTTGTTCCATGTCCAGGTCTAATTGTTGCTTCTTGACCTGCATACAAGTTTCTCAGTAGGCAGGTCAGGTGGTCTCGTTTTCCCATCTCTTTAAGAATTTTCCACAGTTTGTTGTGATCTACATGGTCAAAGGCTTTAATGTAGTCAATGAAGAAGAAGTAAATGTTTTTCTGGAATTCTTTTGTCTATGATTGAACAGTTGTTGGCATTTTGATCTCTGGTATTTCTGCCTTTTCTAAATCCAGCTTAAATATCTTGAAGTTCTCAGTTCACATACTGTTGAAGTCTAGCTTGAAGGATTTTGAGCATTACCTTGCTAGCATCTGAAATGAGCACAATTGTATGGTAGCTCTTACATTCTTTGATATTGCCCTTCTTTGTGATTGAAATGAAAACTGATCTCTTCCTGTCTTGTGGCCATTGCTAATTTTTCCAAATTTGCTGACATATTGAGTACAGCACTTTGACAGCATACCATATGGCAAAAGAAGCTACTAGAATTGGTACTACTTTCTGTAGTTCAGAAACATTTTGGGGGATGCCCTGGCAGTGCTGAACTCATGTTTATGTTCTCTTGGATATGATGTGGGTCATTTACCAGAGACCATATTATAGAGTGTCACATTTCTTGCTTTTTAGTATTGTTAACTCACCTGAGCTAGGCTGCCACATCCAAGTGGAGGGAAATGACAAGGAGAATCCAGATATAAAGCCTAGAGAGTCAGGAACTGCAAGAGACTTGAAGGCGAGGCCTGGAGGCATTTTTGAATATTTCCTTGGTACTTTCCTTAAGAACCCATTTTTCTAGTCATAGTCAGTGAGACAGGAATCCTTTGATGGTCAAGGCACTGAAATAGGGGGGTCATCTTATAGCCTCAATTTCTTTGTAATCAAGGATATAGTAGGTTTATATGTACAGATACTGAGATACAAAGTTTATTAGTAAAACATTGCTCTCATGACTAAAGATATCTACCTCATAACTATAATATAAATATTAAGATAAACTATTTTAATAAGATCATATTCAAATGCAAAACTTGAGAACAGTTTTAGACCTGCTGTTATAAACAACAATTTCACACACAGAGAAATCTTTTCCATTTTTAGTTTTGGTCAAAATCCTTCCATGGTAGTTGTTTCTTGTTTACAACTTTACTAAAGACTTCATAAAGAATTGATTGTACTATTTAATTAATTATGAAATGTTTAAAAGACTAGGGAATGGGAATGGTGAGACATGATAGTAATCGTGACTTTGCCATGAACCAGTCCTGTGAACTTTTTTTTGTACCTTTTCTCCAGACTGGTCCCAGTAAGAGATGGTCTCAAAGGGCCTTTCTACAGTGAGAGCCAAAGAGTACAAAAGGTATGGGGCAGGAATAAAAATAAGATAGCAGGATGCATCCGTGAGGGGAATGGTATGACCCAGGAATGATCCTCATGCATCTTTGGGAATCAGGAATAGAATGAATAGGTAACAGATGCTTTTGCTTCTCTTCATCTATCTTCCCTGTCCCCCAACCCCAAATATCTTTCCCTTTCTATTTTTGCCATTTTAATGTTATATATCTTAAATCAAGCTTTATCTAATGAATTATAATAAGATTTAGCCAGAGTTCATAAATTTCAATTTAAAGATATAGGAAGTTGTTAAGGTTTAAGATAAGTTTCAGTGACTGATGATTTCCAGTCCTCCATTTCATGATGGTATGAAAGAAAACCTTCTTAAACTTTTTAAATAATCCAGTCCTTGCACTCACTGAAATGATATGTAATCACAGTTAAACATGACAAGCTATTTTGTTTCCTTCTCATAAGCTCTGGTTCCAGTATTACTATTCACAATCTTACCGTTAAATCTTTTGTACCAAAGTTGAAGATTATTTTTCATGGGCGGCTAGTGGTAGGGATGGGGGTGTTGAGAGCAGTGAGAAACACTGTGTTTTCTTAAAGTTCAAATTTCTATGAAAATTTGAGAGCATTCATGGGGAGACAAAAAAGAAATTAGGAACCCTGATAATTCTTCTAGAGCAATGCTTTCTCTTTGGTGAAAGGCATTGTGAGACTTCACTCAGAGCAGCATTTTAAGCACCATTGAATGCATGTATAATTTTTGAACCCTTCATTTAAAAAACATTTGAAAGCCAAAGAACAAAAATCTAAAGGAAATGCTTGTTAAAAAACCTTCTATCATATTTTATACTCTAATAGTTATATGTCTTGAAACACGGAGTCTTTAATGTGGTACTCTTAAGCCATTGTTCAAAAAACAAATGTTCATTGGGTGGTACATTGGCAAAAACAGATTTTGGAATCAGAACACACTAGGTTAGGATCCCTCTGCCCCTTTTAGCTATATCAATTTGGGGAATTTAATAAGCCTTTGGCTTTCTTACTTGATTTTGGGGAAGATAGAGCGAAATATCTGGAGGATCTCATGGATGGAGGAGCCTCCTGCAGTCCATGGGGTCGCAAAGAGTTGGACATAACTGAGCGACTTCGCTTTCACTTTTCACTTTCATGCATTGGAGAAGGAAATGGCAACCCACTCCATTGTTCTTGCCTGGAGAATCCCAGGGACGGGGGAGCCTGGTGGTCTGCCATCTATGGGGTCGTACAGAGTCGGACACGACTGAAGCAACTTAGCAGCAGCAGCAGCAAAAGCAGCAGAAGCAGCAGCAAACAATCAGGACCTTGACAGGTGATACAGATAGGGTGCTCATTGGTGAATGACAGCCACTGGCTCAACTTCTTCAGCTTGCAGTTTGTAAACAGCTCAAGCCTTGAACTTGTGGAGTATTTCTATTCATTTGCCTTGCACAGTGTTTCCTTTTTTTTTTTTTTTTTCTTTTACGTGAAATGCTTGTGATTTGGCTTTTACATCACTTCAGTAAAATGTAATTTAGCACTATCAAATTCATCAGGCAAGCACTGATGTGGAGAACGTCAAAGATTTTCCCCAAAGCCACTTTTAAACAGTACCTTCAACTGGGTATTCACTCATTCATTCATTCATTTATTTTTTAAATTGAAGTGTAGTTGCTTCACAGTGTTGTGTAACTTTCAGGTATACAGCAAAGTGATTCAGTTATAGGTACACATATATATATATCTATTCTTTCAGGTTCTATTCCCTTATAAGTTATTATAAAATATTTCATATAGTTCCCTTTGTTTTTTTTTTTTGTTGTTGTTGTTGTTCTTGTTTATAGTCCCCTTTGTTATACAGTAGGCCCTTTTTGGTTATCTATTCAGCTGGGCATTTAGAGGTGGGGTCAAATGGGTTTGGGCCGTTTCCTTTGCATAGACATTCTCAGCCAGCTGGAGCTTTTGGTCTCTTCCTCACCACATGGGATAGTCCACCTTGCCCTTGTTACAGATGATGATCCAGGCATTGAGAAATTGCAGCCTTTCCTTTTGTCAGCCCTAGAGGGCTGGCTGCTATGACTGCCCACTCAGATATGATTTTCATATATCCTTTATCATTTTTTTCTTAGGGAAAAATTGCTTTTGACATTAATTTTTAAGTTAGCTGTGGTTTTTCAAGAACATTTCCCTCCCCAAATCCATTGAATGCCAGTAATAAATCTCTTGGCCAAGAAATCCAATCTTGCAATTCTTAAGTCTGTCTTAAGTCACTGTGTAATAATGCCACTAATTTAAATACTCTTGGGCAGTTCCCTGTAATATACCCAGATCTAAACAGATACATTTTGTCTGGCAGCTTGTAAATTTTAGCACAATGGCTGTGAGAAATAAGAAAGGCACTCAAGGAGGGACATTCTTTGGTAGCACCCTGCTTTTGAACTGTGGTGTTAGAGAAGACTCTTGAGAGTCCCTTGGACTGCAAGGAGATCCACCCAGTCCATCCTAAAGGAGATCAGTCCTGGGTGTTCATTGGAAGGACTGATGCTGAAGCTGAAACTCCAGTACTTTGGCCACTTCGTGCAAAGAGTTGACTCATTGGAAAAGACCCTGATGCTGGGAGGGATTGGGGGCAGGAGGAGGAGGGGATGACAGAGGATGAGATGGCTGGATGGCATCACCGACTTGATGGGCATGAGTTTGAGTCGACTCCGGGAGTTGGTGATGGACAGGGAGGCCTGGCGTGCTGCAATTCATTGGGTCGCAAAGAGTCGGACACGACTGAGCGACTGAATTGAAGTGAACTGTGTAGATCAGGGACCATGTTAATCATTATGTTTATCTAATCCTTAAAAGTTAAACACTGGTATTTTAATTGATCAAAGGAGGCAAAAGAAGAAGGATTATTCGTTACTGTGTGCAAACCTGCAGAGTAAGGATTCACACTCAGGTCAGGCCCCAGTGCCCAAGAATCGGCCCCAGCAATGAGTTTGTCCTGACCTCTTCCTGCCCTGTCTTTTCTGCCCCATCATGATCACTTAATTCAAAGTTGAACTATAGTTTTTCTCCTTATTTTTTCCAGTTTTATTTTTTTCAAGTTAGTGCACAGCGAAAGTCATGTTCCTTACATCCTTTGAAAAAGATGTGATTTCAATTTCCCAATGCATGAACTAATTCATTAAAAAAATAAAATAAAAATCTTCCCCATGTCTTTATAGTGAGAAAGGACTGTAATTAAGACAGTGCTTGCAATTCCCAGTCCAGTAGTCAAACAGATAGATATCTCATAACTTTGGCATTCCATTTTGTTTTTCACTGTACTTAAATAATTCTTATTGACATTCATGAATTTATAATGAGGGCAATTTAAAAATATAATTAGCTCAGAGCAGGATTCCACAAGATTACCCCTTCATGCATGAGCTGAATGACCTGTTCACATATAGAAAAATATGCCAATACCCATCTCAGAAGGGCAGACTTGCAGACTCAATAATCCTCACGCTGCCAGTGCTGAGAGACAAAACTCCTGTGTGATGGTCTTTAACCTGAATCCTACCAACAGAGACAAAAGGATGAGAAATTGATAACTCCTGCAAAGGGAAGGGAAGTACAACTCCTACTCCCACCACTCTATTATAGATTATCATTATTTTTAGAGTTATTTCTTCGAAGATTTTTTTTTTTTTAATGTGGACTATTTTTTTTTTTTTTTTGTCTGTTTGAATTTGTTACACTATTGTTTCTCTTTCATGGGATGTTTGTTTGTTTTGATGACAAAGCATGTGGGATCTTGGCTCCCTGAGCAGGGATTGAATCTGCACCCCCTGCACTGGAAGGTGAAGTCCTATCCACTGGACCACCATGGAAGTCCCTAGAGTTGTTTTTATTCAACCCATACTATGTGCCAGGCATCATGCTAGGTGTTTTGTTACATTCTGTTCAGTTCAGTTCAGTTGCTCATTCGTGTCTGACTCTTTGCAACCCCATGGACCTCCCTGTCCATCAGTGACTCCCGGAGTTTACTCAAACTCCATTGAGTCAGTGATGCCATCCAACCATCTCATCCTCTGTCATCCCCTTCTCCTCCTGCCCTCAATCTTTCCCAGCATCAGGGTCTTCAAATGAGTCAGCTGTTCACATCAGGTGGCCAAAGTATTAGAGTTTCAGCTTCAACATCAGTCCTTCCAATGAACACTCAAGACTGATCTCCTTTAGGATAGACCAGTGGGATCTCCTTGCAGTCCAAGGGACTCTCAAGAGTCTTCTCCAACACCACAGTTCAAAAACATCAATTCTTCACTGCTAAGTTTTCTTTATAGTTCAACTCTCACATCCATACATGACTACTGGAAAAACCATAGCCTTGACTAGATGGACTTTTGTTGACAAAGTAATGTCTTTGCTTTTTAATTTGCTGTCTAGGTTGATCATAACTTTCCTTCCAAGGAGTAAGCGTCTTTAAATTTCATGGCTGCAATCACCATCTGCAGTGATTTTGGAGCCCCCGAAAAATAAAGTCAGCCACTGTTTCCACTGTTTCCCCATCTATTTGCCATGAAGTGATGGGACCAGATGCCATGATCTCTGTTTTCTGAATGTTGAGCTTTGAGCTTTAAACCAACTTTTTCACTTTCCTCTTTCACTTTCATCAAGAGGCTCTGGAAGGGTGGGATGTTTTGAAAGAACAGCATGTATATTATCTATGGTGAAACAGATCACCAGCCCAGGTGGGATGCATGAGACAAGTGCTCGGGCCTGGTGCACTGGGAAGACCCAGAGGAATCGGGTGGAGAGGGAGGTGGAAGGGGGGATCAGCATGGGGAATACGTGTAACTCTATGGCTGATTCATATCAATGTATGACAAAACCCACTGAAATGTTGTGAAGTAATTAGGCTCCAACTAATAAAAAAAAATAAAATAAAAAATAAAAAAAAAAGAGGCTCTTTAGTTCTTCTTCACTTTCTGCCATAAGGGTTTCGTTATCTGCATATCTGAGGTTTTTGCTATTTCTCCCGGCAATCTTGATTCCAGCTTGTGCTTCATCCAGCCTAGCATTTCTCGTAATGTACTCTGCATATAAATTAAATAAGCAGGGTGGCAATATACAGCCTTGACATACTCCTTTCCCGATTTGAACCCAGTCTGTTGTTCCATGTCCGGTTTTAACTGTTGCTTCTTGACCTGCATACAGATTTCTCAGGAGGCAGGTCAGGTTGTCTGGTATTCCCATCTCTTTCAGAATTCTCCACAGTTTGTTGTGATCCACACAGTCAAAGGCTTTGGCATAGTCAAGAAAGCAGAAATAAATGTTTTTTTCTGGAACTCTTTTGCTTTTTCAATGATCCAAAGGATGTTGGCAATTTGATCTCTGGTTCCTCTGCCTTTTCTAAATCCAGCTTGAACATCTGGAAGTTCACAGTTCATGTATTGCTGAAGCCTGGCTTGGAGAATTTTGAGCATTACTTTACTAGCATGTGAGATAAGTGCAATTGTGTGGTAGTTTGAGCATTTTTTAGCATTGTGTTTCTTTGGGATTGAAATAAAAACTGACCTTTTCCAGTCCTGTGGCCACTGCTGAGTTTTCCAAATTTGCTGAAATATTGAGTGCAACACTTTCACAGCATCATCTTTTAGGATTTGAAATAGCTCAACTGGAATTCCATCACCTCCACTAGCTTTGTTCATAGTGATGCTTCCTAAGGCCCACTTGGCTTCACATTCCAGGATGTCTGGCTCTAGGTGAGTGATCACACCATCGTGATTATCTGGGTCATGAAGATCTTTTTCGTACAGTTCTTCTGTGTATTCTTGCCACCTCTTCTTAATATCTTCTGCTTCTGTTGGTTCATACCATTTCTGTCTTTTATTGAGCCCATCTTTGCATGAATTGTTCCCTTGGTATCTCCTCCGAAGTGGCCTTCTGAGGGGATATTATTAACCTCATTTTTTTTTATTCAGTAATTCTACATGCTGAAACTTATGTATTTGTCATTCGGAAAGAATCACCCAGCTAGCATATGGCAGAAGTGGTATGCACAATCCATCCTTCTGACTCTGAAGTCCACAGGCTTGTTGCCAGGCTGTCGCTGGACCATCACAATGAAGGAGAGAAAGAGCTGGATGTCCCTGCTAGGCCCAGATTCTCAGCCTAAAGGAAGAGAAGGTCAGAGTCCTGTAGAAGTGTGCTTACATTTTTTTTATTTTCAAATCCAATCCATGTTTGTTGGTAAACACCCACAGATATTCTTTGCTTGTTTTATACTACTTGGAATATCATAAGTTAAAGTTTAAGATATTTTGACTTTTTTTTTTTTTTAAGAGAAAACAGTTCTGTCCTTGGAAAGAAAATGGAGAATTGCACGTGAGTTTCAAAGGGTTATTCCTAATGTCAATTATACTGAAATTAAAAACATTAAATAGCAAGGATTTACTGTAAAGCACAAAGAACTGTATTCAGTACCTTATAATAACTTATAATGGAAAAGAATCTGAAAAAAAATCCTATGTATAACTGAATCACTTTGATGTACTGAAATTCACAATGTTGAAAATCAACTATACTTAAGTAAAAGTTAATTAAATATAAAAAGGTCATTCCTATGAAAACACACAAAACCAGGCTCTGAATATTTTCAATGATTTTTGCATATGACTTTTGAGGAAAGGCTTGTCTATCTCAGTAGATAAGGAAAACAATATTCTGTCATTTTCCTTTAGCCATAGATACATGATTGTTAAGTTCACATATTAAAATTTTAAATAAGTAATGTCCATTAATGTAAGCTTGTCTAGTCACATACACTTATTTATTTGTAAGTGTTCCTTATATTTTAAGAATAGTCACCCATTGCTTTTCAAACATGTTATGAATACTTTCCTCAATTCCCATGTAGCTGTAATCTTTGCTTATGGTTGTTAGTGCTTGTTCATTTGCTTTTTGATTTGCCTTGCTGAAATTTTTAACTATTTTGAAGTCACAACTATGTATCTTTTTCTGTGTTAAATATGTCTTAAGTGTTAGTCTTCTAAAGGTCTTCTTCATCCATCTAAACATTCTAATAAAACCATGCACTAATATGTTCTTGTACTTAGTGGTTTAACATTTAACATCAAATTTAATAGTTTCAATAAAATTATGTTTAATTAAAATAAAATTATGTGTAATAAAATTTCACATATAATTTAATCTGCTTAGACAATTGATACATGATCATTTTGACACATTCAAACAATACAGAAAAGTATGATGAAGAAAGTGAAAAGAGCCCAAAATTAATAGAATTAAAAATTTAAAATATGTGGAAAAATGTCTTTTCAGATGTATTCTTAGTCATACATGCTCCAAGTCTGAATGTGTGTATTGCTTTACACATTCTATGCATTCTGCTATTCTCACTCCATAATAACAGTGTATTGTAGTGCCTTTTTTGTATCAATTGATATAAATATTCCTCTTTATCATCAATGACTTCACAGGGCAACATTTAATGGATTTACTATAATAATTTTTTAACCATCTGTTTTGAATTTCTCATTATTTAAACAATTGTTCAACTAAATCATTTGTAAGTCTATGTGTGTACCAATACCAAATTGTCATATTATTTCATTATGATACATTTCTAGACTCAGAATTGTTGAACCAAAGATCATTTCAATTTAAAATCTTAGTGTATATTTCTAAAGAGTCACTCTAAATACTGAACAATTTTCACTTCTAACATCTGTTTAATCATTGTAAATCTGATATTTAGAAGCTTATATCTCATTAAAAATATATCTAAATGCCAGAATAGTTAGCACACACATCCCAAGTGTAAAATTAGATAAAGTTCTCAGTTTAATTTGCCAAGAATACAAGATTTTATTTGAAGTGAAATGACCACCCAAGATGGGAACAGATGCAGCGTATTTTGATCTAATTTTTTTTGTTGTTTGTTTTTGGCTTCATGCAGTTCCCAGTTATGCTTTCTGGGCAGGTTTGTATCTTGCCTGATTCATGAACTTCTAGACATTCACTGCCCTTTTATATACCCAGTGTTTGTAATCCTATTGCAGAGGAACTGACAAAAAAAATATATCCCCTATCTTTTGGGGGTATGTTTACACAATTTTTAAACAAAAATCCATATCAGAAAAGGCATGTTCTCACTCCATTGGTAGTGAAGGTGATGTTGGGGGACTTGAAAATTTGGAGCAAGACCTAGATATTCCTAAACAATATTGGTTTCTATCTTCCTGGTATCCCTAGGGCAACAGACACACAGACAGTATTTCATGCAGAGAAAGAAAATAAATAAATTCATGAAATAGTAGAGTGTGTTGATATCACACAACATTGTCATGCCAGAAAGTGTGTTTGTACACAATCATATGTTATGGCTCCAAGCTTTTCAAAGCTGGAGCTATATAAAGTATGAGTCCAAAAGTTTTGAAAAAAGGAGAATTGGAAAGGCTGTAGTCTATTTTAGAGTTTGTTTATTTTTTTCTTCCCCAACAGGCAATCAGCAACTATTGGGTTGGCCAAAAATTTCATTTGGGATATGGAAAAAGCCCAAATGAATTTTTTGGCCAACCAAATACTGCTAATTTCAAGCAATGCCATGATATGGGTAGATTTGAACTGCAGACATCTCTGTAATTTTGTGGAGACTGGTTTAGAGGAGGATACATGTAACAAAGACGGTCAAATGAGGAGGCTATTGAAAAACTACTTGCAAGAATTGATGGTGGACTGAAGTAGCTCATTAATAGTAAAAGGAAAATACACTTTGTTCATTTATTTTTTTTTAATTTAAATTGAGGGATAATTACTTTAAAATGTTGGGTTCATTTCTGCCATATATCAACATGCATTAGTCAAAGATGTACATATGTTGGGAGAAAATAAACTTTGAAGAGATAAAATTGACAGGACTTGATAAAAGATTTTATGAATGGAGGAGAGAGCAACTGTCAAGGATTTGTATGTTGAATAGAGAGAATAGGATTTAACACAGGTTTTAATTTAATCAAGAGCATATTGATGAGGTGATAGGGTGACAGGGATGTTGAAAGTATATGAAGAAGTGATTATTATAATTTAAAACCAAATGTAATTTGAGTAGAGAGCAAAGAAAATATATCAAAAATCAGGGACATGAAAAGAAAGGATCTGTAGTCCTGAAACGTTGTTGAAATTGTATTTCTAGAGGAAATAAGGTGGAAAGATAGGAAGTGATGGTCAGATTGTGGGATTCTTGAAATTTATTAGCAGATTATGAAGGGGAGGCAGTTAATGGTTATGGTGGTCACAAGGTACAGTTATGACCATAGGAATGAGTGAGTAAAGTAGAACAGTGGACATTGGAAGAAAGGAGGGTAAGGAACTGAGAGCTCAGAGTGTTGGGAGAATTTTCTGTGGAAATATTGAAGTCCCCAAGAATCAGGACAGGAGTAGGGAGTGCAGGGCCCAGAATGGCATGGGGCAGAGTTCTGAAAGAGTGACAATTCTTATGGCACTAAAAGCTTGAAAGGCAATCTAGACTGGCATGTTTACTCATATATCACATAATGAGTTCATCCCTGGGTCACAGAAAAATGAAATAGGGATGGACACTGTAGACTTTCCTTATTGGAGGCTGTTTGGTAGCTCAGTTACTAGTCTCAGTCATTAGTGGGGATGTCAAGTCTAAGACTCATGTAGATTTGTGGGTTAAAGCTTCAGTTCTGGGATCTTCTCATTGATCAATTGATGCATGTTTGTTGAGAATTGAGCAGAAAAGGCATGTCATAAACAGGAGATTGAAGTAACACACACACATACACACACACACACACACTCAAATAGACACAGAAAAAGACTGTCTGGATTCCAAATTCCCATGAGTCTTTGTTATATTCTGTGAAATGCTCATATGTCCTAACACTACATCTCTTATTCATTTGAGCTGATTTGATCGACTCCTCTTCCATGCAGCTACACTTAAGCTCTAAAAGAACAGCTATGATTTAGTCATTCATTCAGTAAGCATTTAATGAGCACTTAGTAACAGCCTGGACTGTTGGAAACAGTATGAGCAAATACAAATGTGGGCAAGATATATTTCCAACCAGTAGGGAACTCAACAGTGGAGAAAAAAATATGATTAAAGTACAGTTTTAATTAACAAGTGCTAAAGTAGAAGTGGGTGCTGAATATCATGACCTTAGCTGGCAAAGCTTTAGTATGTTATTTGAATCTTAAATATCTGGTAAAGTCAGAGAAACCTGGTAGAGTCACATCAAATAAGACTTGATGTGTAAACGTGCCTTTAAAGATGAGTAGAGGCAAATGAAGCAACAGACAAAGGATTAATCTCAAAAATGTACAAGCAGCTCCTGCAGCTCAATTCCAGAAAGATAAATGACCCAATAAAAAAATGGGCCAAAGAACTAAACAGACATTTCTCCAAAGAAGACACACAGATGGCTAACAAACACGTGAAAAGATGCTCAACATCACTCATTATTAGAGAAATGCAAATCAAAACCACAATGAGGTACCATTACACGCCAGTCAGAATGTCTGCTATCCAAAAGTCTACAAGCAATAAATGCTGGAGAGGGTGTGGAGAAAAGGAACCCTCTTACACTGTTGGTGGGAATGCAAACTAGTACAGCCACTATGGAGAACAGTGTGGAGATTCCTTATAAAACTGGAAATAGAACTGCCATATGACCCAGGCAATCCCACTTCAGGCATACACCACTGAGGAAACCAGACTGAAGAACACGTGCACCCCCAAGTTCATTCCAGCACTATTTATTAATAAGCCAGGACAGGAAGCAACCTAGATGCCCATCAGCAATAATGGATTAAGGAACGTAACATATACACCATGAATATTACTCAGCCATTAAAAAGAATCCATTGAATCATCTAGTGAGAGGAATAAAAACTGGAGCCCGTTAGACAGAGTGAAGTAAGCCAGAAAGATAAACACCAATACAGTATACTAACACATATATATGGAATTTAGAAAGATGGTAACAATAACCCTATATGCAAAACAGAAAAAGAGACACAGATGTACAGAACAGACTTTTGGACTCTGTGGGAAAAGGCGAGGGTGGGATGTTTTGAGAGAACAGCATCGAAACATGTATATCATCAAGGGTGAAAGAGATCATCAGCCCAGGTTGGATGCATGAGACAAGTGCTCAGGCCTGGTGCACTGGGAAGACCCAGAGGGATAGGGTGGGGAGGGAGGTGGGAGGGGGTTCAGGATGGGGAATACATGTAAATCCATGGCTGATTCATGTCAATGTATGGCAAAAACCACTACAATATTGTAAAGTAATTAGCTTCCAACTAATAAAAACAAATGAAAAAAATAATAAATAGAGTAGATACACACAAAGTGAAATAGAAGGTATAAACTTGAGAAGCTTAGGCAAAGGGAGAATGTGATACAAGCAGAAAGTATGTTTCAAGGAGGTAGGCGTCAGACTGACCATAACAGAGAGGTTAAGAAATAAAATATCAAAAAAAAAAGAAAAGAAATAAAATATCTAAATGTTTATGTTACATTACTGGCACAAATTTGATTAACTTTAGTAACCTTAGTTGGACACATTTTAGTATAATGGTGAGAACAAAATCAGATTGGAATGCCTTGATAGGATGTGGGAAATAAGGAACTGGAGAGAATCAACAAAATTTTAAAAATTGCCTTTGAAGGTCAAAAGAGTCATTGCTGAATAGAGAAGTGGAATCATAGGAAATTTTTTTTAAGATGCAAAAGCTGAGTACATTAGAATGAGACAAAATAGGATGTATATTAGTGTGTATAGGAAAAATAGTAAATGACATTGTGACAAAGACTTTCCTTGAAAAGGTTTAGATCTGTGCATAGAAATGTTAAGTGAAGTTGCTCAGTTATGTCTGACTCTTTGCGACCCCATGAACTGTAGCCTTCCAGGCTCTTCTATCCACGGAATTTTCCAGGCAACAGTAATGGAGTGGGTTGCCATTTCTTCTCCAGGGGATCTTCCTGACCCAGGGATCAAACCCAGGTCTCCCGCATTGCAGGCAGACACTTTGCTGTCTGAGCCACCTAAGGAAGTATCCTGAGTCAGTGAGTGAAGTTGCTCAGTCGTGTCCGACTCTTTGCGACCCCATGGACTGTAGCCTACCAGGATCCTCATGGGATTGTTCCCAGGAGGGAAAATCCTACCAGGATCCTACCATGGGATTTTCCAGGCAAGAATACTGGAGTGGGTTGCCATTTCCTTCTCCAGGGGATCTTCCCGACCCAGAGATCGAACCCGGGTCTCCCGTGTTGTAGGCAGATGCTTTACCATCTGAGCTACCAGGGAAGCCCAAGGAAGTAGTTTAGAAATGTTAAACGTGGCTTTATTTGGAATACCCCCAAAACAAATGAACCTAAAAGTCCCAAAGTAAATAATGAAAAACTTGAATAATATTTCCATAAGATTTGGGTGGATTATTATGACCCATTTTTAAAATAATTAACAGTAGACATGATAAAAAATAAAATTTCTCAAAAATTAATCTTAAGTCAAAAACAAAGTGTGATGCAATACAGAAAGCATATGAACTGTGATTTCCATTATTCAAAAACACACAAACACTGGAAGAAGACTGGAAAGATCTAAGAGCAATTGTTGAGCAGTTATCTTGGACAGTGCGATTATTGGCGATTTTAGTTTTCTTTCTAAATAAGTTTTTGTGAAACCCTCCATTTTTAACTTGCAGTGATAAGAATGTGTTATTTTTAGTCAGAAGGAAACAATTGTATATTAGATGGGTGAAGCATACTGTATCTAGGAAACATAAAATCATGTGTTTTTAACTCTTGTACATTCTCCCATTAATTTACTATATAATCAGCATCTCCCTACCCAAAATGCATGCTCTAAGTCTTTAAACTCTTTAATATTGCACATAAAGAATTAAGTTTTCAACGCTTGCTCTTTTGTGTTTGTGTGTGTGCTTGTGCATGTATTTAGATGATGATGGAAACATATGTCAAAACTTTTCTTTACTGAAACAATTTCATATCTAGTTTAATATTTCAATCCTGTATCCAGAGACTAGTATATTTAGAATCATTTCCAATGACGCCATGGAAACTATCCCTTGTTATGTCAATTACTCGTGAGTGTGTGGGCAAAAACAGAGCCTTGGTGACTGATTGGGACTTCTTCCTTGTTCGTAATAAAAAATCTTGAAGGGTTCCAATTTGCTGCTATTAATGATGCAAGTGAGCTTAATTTATAACTCTACTAAGAGCAGAGAAAGATTTTCTTCAGTGTGGATGGCAAAAGCAATGAAAATCATGACACCAAGATATTACTTTCCCATTGTATCCTCAAAGTATTTCAGCTTCTACTTTTTAGAAATAATTTGAGGTGAAAATCCCCAGTATTAACATTTAATGTAGTGAGCCTCTCTGAAATATCTTATTGTGTTCAAGCCTTTAATTTAACTTAAAGCCTCTGTGTGAGTACTCTCAGGGTCACATGCTGTCTCCAGCACCACCTGGTCATACAGGGAAATCCTTTACAACTGCTGCAGGTTTAGGGTTGAAAGCAAGTACTGTGCTTTAACCTGAAATATTAGCTTGTGAATTACCTACACATTGCTCTGAAATCCAAGATGGCCATCTATGGTGGGTGGCACTGATATTGATCAGATCAGTGATCTAATATGACAGTCTATTTCTTGATAGTCCCAATGACAGCTCAGGATTGTCTGTCTTTCTATGATATAGCAGAGAGAGAGAGAGAGAGAGGAATAGCTCAGGATGAACTTTCACAAAATGTATTAAGGATAAACTGTTTTGTTCGATTGTGCTGTTTGAGTCAGTTATTTAATAGCAGGCTCCACAAATTTAAATTTAAGCATCAGCAAGTCCATAAAAGATAAACCAGAATGAATTATAGAAATTGAAAAAATGTACTTATTTCTTCCAAATACTCTTTATTATTATTTTTTTATTAGTTGGAGGCTAATTAATTCACAACATTTCAGTGGGTTTTGTCATACATTGACATGAATCAGCCATGGAGTTACATGTATTCCCCATCCCGATCCCCCCTCCCACCTCCCTCTCCACCCGATTCCTCTGGGTCTTCCAGTGCACCAGGCCCGAGCACTTGTCTCATGCATCCCACCTGGGCTGGTGATCTGTTTCACCATAGATAGTATACATGCTGTTCTTTTGAAACATCCACCCTCACCTTCTCCCACAGAGCCCAAAAGTCTGTTCTATACATCTGTGTCTCTTTTTCTGT
>NC_057419.1:106801460-106929825 GCF_019320065.1 Cervus canadensis
GCTTCATTTATTTCTACCCATTTATTCTTCTACCTCACTTATCCTATCTTCTGCCTCCATTATTCTACTCTTGGTTCCCTCCAAAGTGTTTTTGATCTCATTCATTGCATTATTCATTTTTAATTGAGTCTTTTTTATTTCTTCTAGGTCTTTATTAAACATTTCTTGTATCTTTTCAATTTTTGTTTTCAGGCTATTTATCTGTAACTCCATTTTGTTTTCAAGATTTTGGATCATTTTTATTATCATTATTCTAAATTCTTTTTCAGGTAGATTCCCTATCTCCTCCTCTTTAGTTTGACTTGGTGGGCATTTTTCATGTTCCTTTACCTGTTGGGTATTTCTCTGCCTTTTCATCTTGTTTAGATTGCTGTGTCTGGAGTGGGCTTTCTGTATTCTGGAGGTCTGTGGTTCCTTTTTATTGTGTAGGTTTTACCCAGTGGGTGGGGTTGTACGATTGGCTTGTCAAGGTTTCCTGGTTAGGGAAGCTTGCATCGGTGTTCTGGTGCATGGAACTTGATTTCTTCTCTCTCCTTTTGAAGACAATGGGTTGCTTTTCTGGGCGCCTGATGACCTCAGCTAGCGATCAGAAGTTGTTTTGTGAAGTTTGCTCTGCGTTCAGTTATTCTTTTGTTGAATTTGTAGGAGAGAAATTGGTCTCCCCATCCTATTCCTCCACCATCTTGGCTCCTCCCTCCCAAATACTCTTTAAAATCACGATCATTGTTAAATTTCAAACAAAATCAACACCAATCAAACAAAACCATCAAAAGTCAATATAAAAGGTACTATGTGAAACTACTGAAAACACATACCAGATCTGGTCAAGTTGGCACAACAAGTACACTCTTTAACCCACCTTCTGCACACCAAGCATATGCAGGGGCAGATAAAATATAAGAAAACAAAACCAAAAATAACAAAAAAGCCAATTTGAAAGCACTATGGGATCTGTAGGAAACAAAGGAACAATAGATAAAGAGAATGTTAGTATGGGCTGGAGCTGCAGCTCAGTTGGGTTCTGTGTAAACAGGCAAGTACAATCAGGAGTTGTGTTAGAAACTAAAAGTCCTTTAAAGAAAGTGTACCAGAGGAAAGTTCATTGCTGGAAGCTAGGCCCTGAGTTGGTACTCCCCATGTTCTTTAACTGAGAAAATATTTAGACTTAGGAGACTTAGAGGGAACTAAGAACTATGGAATCCAAACTATAAAGATAGACCTTTGTGATCTGAGACTGACATTATTCAATTGGTGGCTCTGTGACTGTCTGAGCTGTGGCTAATGATTAATATCATAAGTAAGACTAGGTCTGGGTGGGACCTAGTTTGGTGGATGCAGTAATAAACATGAGTCAGAGTTTATTACAGGAAAAATGTCTGTGTGTGTGTTTGTGTGTGTTTGAGAGAGAGATTGAAAAGGAAGAGAATGAGAAAAGAAATCACTCCCACTAAAAATGAGTCTGCACACCAAAATTCTAAAACACAATGAGAAATATTTCTTAGAAAGGTAGAGGAAAAAAAACAATATTAAGGATATTTATTATAAGTGAAATCAATTGTGTGAAGCAATATAAAAAAACTCTATAAAAAGAGTGTTTAAAGAAAGGAAAATCACAGATCAATATCCACAATATAATTTCTCTGTCATCCATCTACAAATATCATTAAGACAATCTCAAAGGACAATAAGGTGTGGCAATTTTTCTCCTACCTATCAACAGTTATTTTAAAAGCATGGTAATGTGGTATTGGTGTACAGATTACAGATAGGCAGGTGGAAGAGAAGAGCCTAGAAACAGACCCACTTATATATGGAAACTTAATATATGAAAGATGGCAATGCAGTTTCCGGGGATAGAATAGATTATGCTGGAAAACTGGTCACCGATATGGAAAAAAATAAAATTAGATTATGCATCACACCAGGCACAAAAATAAATCCAGGTGGATTTAAGAACTGAATGTGAAAATCAAAACTGCAACACTTTTAGAATATAATGAAGAGTGGTTCAATGACTGCAGGATAAGAAAGCATGCATTAAAAAAATAAAATAAAGGCAATAATTCTATATGGCTTATGTTATATTAAAAAGCTTTGAAAATAAATAAATAAATAAAAAGCTTTGGTAAAGTTCTCATAAACAGTGCAAAGACAAAAGCATGCTTGAGAAATTTTATTTGCAACATGTATTGCTGAAGAAGTATTAATATATAGAATTTGTAAAAAGTGACCACTAAAAATGAAAAAGTAATGGTTAGATTATGAAAATACATAAACTGTAAAACTCTTCAGCTATTAAATAATAAAACAGGTCTATATTTTCTGATAAGGAAATACATCTAAGAAATGTTAATAGTGGGAATAAGTTTCAGGGCAATATGTATAATATGCTACTCTTTGAATATACATATATACTTGAATATCTATACATATTGAATGTATCTGAATATATATAGCATCTTTATTAGACTATCTTACATATTCATAAGCTACTCTAATAAACAGAAAACATTGCTTTCCTCCAGGAAGGGAATTGTGCAAAAATTAAAAACTCTCACAATAACAAGGGCTATAAATTGGAAATTTCATATGCAGCCAGTGGGAACAGAAATTGACATCACCCAGTTTGGAGCAATTTTACAGTTTGTAGTAAAATTGAATATGTATATATTCTTTGACCCAGAAATTGTACTCTAAATACATACCTAGAAGAGTAGTTCTCAAAGTGTGATCCTGAGACCCCTCTCAGCTGGGGTTGAGGTTGTCTTTGAGATTCTTTCAGAGAGACAGCAAGGAAAAGGTTATTTGTGTAATATTACTAAGATATTGTCTCTTTTTTTTTGCTTAAAATTACATTCTATTCTAAAATTTTTCTGTATAATAAAAAGAGCACATATTTTATTCTACAATATTATACACATAAAGTGCAGTTTGCTATAATTCTGATTTGGTTGAGTACCAATTATAACAGATGTTAAGTAACTACCATGGTTCATACATCAAATTAAAATTTATAATAGGTAGAGATTTTTTTTTTCACTGTTGGTTTTTGTACTCATGGAGTAAAATCAATAGCAGCATATGAGAATGAGTCAAGACAGTGGTACCACAATGTACTAGAAGACATTATATTTCTCTTGGTCACATACAATGGGAGGAAAAAAAGACAAAAAGCAAGCAAGTCTTACCTGATGATATGTCTTTAATGGAGAAGTAAAATTTAGTGTTTTTTTTTTTTAAATCTTAACAAAGCAGTGAAATTTAGAGATTTTGTTAAATCTTGAATCTTGAGTGCAGGTGTTATAAAATATTGGTGACAAAATGAGAAATTTCACATCAAGCACAAGTGCTGCATACAGAAATAATAATGTTGTTTTGAGAAAAAGCATATCTCTGATTGCTTGAGTTACAAACTAAGGTAGCTGCTTTCATTGGTAGACTGCCATTTTTACTGACAAACCAACTGCCAGACAAATCTTTGTTATTCAGAGTTGGAATTTTGGCAACAGTTTCTCAGAAATGAATTGAGTCCATCACATCAAGGAAAACAAGCAACAGTATTTGTTGCCAATGATAATCTTTGGAAATTCAAGAGAAAAATCGGAATTTGGAAAATCCGTATCAACCTTGTGAGCCTGACGACTTCCCAATACTTAAAAGACTTTCTGAATGAGATTGGTAGTGAAAGTGACCAAAAAAAAAAAAAAAAAAAAAAAGCCTTTCTATATTCCATGAATGAGAAGTGTCAATGTTTGGAAGATCTGCCTCACTCAGTGAAATACCATTTTCTAAATGACCAATGCACAGTATCACAAATTAGGCATCACAGTAAAGGATCCATGGCATAAAATAAAGCAATGGAATTTAATGCAAATGAATATGAATGATTCATCAGATTTGGTTACAAATTCCACACTGCAAATAATCTTTAAGAAGCCACCATCTGCTGAGTTTTGACTTAGTATCAAATAAAAATTCCTCAATTATCCAGCACACACCTTTCTTTGCATATTTGATTTCTGTGTGTGGCTGGATTTTATTGATATACTTCAACTAAAACATTTCATTCCAGGTAGAATAATGAAGTAGATATAAAAAATCCAGATGTCTTTTTGTCTTTTTTAAGCGACACTTTCAGACACAGTGTGTCTTAAAGCAATGTCACTCTACTCACTACATATTTTGAAGATAGAAGTTATAATTCATAGACATGTCATTTAGGCTACTGGATTAATATTGTTATATTTAATTAAAAAATGAACAATTCTTAATTGTCATATCTAAACACTAAACTTTAAGAGATACAACCTGTATTTACACATTAATATGAAGAACGGCTCAGACAGTAAAAAATCTGCCTGAAATGCAAGAGACATGGGTTCAATCCCTGAGTCAGAAAGATTCCCTGGAAAAGGGAATGGCAATCCACTCCAGTATTCTTGCCTGGGAAATCCCATGGACAGAGGAGCCCAGTGAGCTATAGTCCATGGGGTTGCAAAGAGTCGGACATGACTGAGTGACTAATACACACATACACACACACACACACACACACACACACACACAGAGTGTAAGTAACTGAACACTGGATTCCTGATATAGAGATAAAGAAAGGCAAATGCGTGGTGAATTTGAAAAGTGTCAGGGAGGCCAGTGTGACTGTCAGAGAGCGAGCAGGGGAGAGAGTGTGGAGCTGAGATCAGTATGGCAGGCAAGAGTTGGGTCGTGGAGAGCACTGTCCCAAAGGAAAGTGTCTCTGTAAATGTGTGTGACCCAGTTTTATGCTACAAGTATCACACTGAACTTTCTGCCTGAGCCATTCAGAGGCTATTGCACCTTACCCTTTGGTCATATTGGATGGTTAGTAGGGCTGTAAGCCCAGTAACTGAAACAGTGGCTGACTTTATTTTTCTCAGCTCCAAAATCACTTCAGATGGTGATTGCAACCATGAAATTAAAAGACACTTACTCCTTGGAAGGAAAATTATGACCAACCTAGACAGCATATTGAAAAGCAGAAACATTACTTTGTCAACAAAAGTCCGTCTAGTCAAGGCTATGGTTTTTCCAGTGGTCATTTATGGATGTGAGAGTTGGACTATAAAGAAAGCTGAGCGCCAAAGAATTGATGCTTTTGAACTGTTGGAGAAGACTCTTGAGAGTCCCTTGGGCTGCAAGGAGATCCAACCAGTCCATCCTACAGGAGATCAGTCCTGGGTGTTCATTGGTAGGACTGATGTTGAAGCTGAGACTCCAATACTTTGGCCACCTGATGTGAAGAGCTGACTCATTTGAAAAGACCCTGATTCTGGGAAAGATTGAGGGCAGGAGGAGAAGAGGATGACAGAGGATGAGATGGTTGGATGGCATCACTGACTCAATGGACATGGGTTTGGGTGGATTTCGGGAGTTGGTGATGGACAGGGAGGCCTAGTGTACTGCGGTTCATGGGGTCGCAAAGAGTCGGACATGACTGAGCGACTGAACTGAACTGAATCCCAGTAACTGAAAGTCAAGGTGAGGGCAAAGACCCTCTTCCCTTGGGCTTTCCCACTCAGACACTGTCACAGGGAAGGAGACAGAGCCAAGATGCAGGAGGCGTGCTCCACACACATAGGCCAGGTCATAGCATGGCCTGGAGGGAGTTTAATCCCGTCTATTTGATGCCAAATGAAACTGATATTTGCACGTGTCTGTGAAAAGCACTGACTTGGGCAGTTCATTGGGAAGATAATCTATATAAATGTCTCAGTCTTTAGTAAGTTTTTCACCAGGCCAAATTCTAGGTTATCTCAACTTTGAGAGCATAGAGCAAAGGAAATGTGTAGTCAGATGTGATGTCTCATTTATATTAACATTAATAATGATAAGTAATTATCATATTATGCCATTTTCCAAATAAATTATCATGTGACTTCATCGGTTTTACACTCCCACCTCGTTATGTGATACCTCGATTATGTAGGTAGGCCCATACAGAATGGATGGATAGATGAAGAATGAATGAGTATGAAGACTAGAAAGAGCTTGGCCAATATGACATAAAGATGGAGCATTTTAGAGAAAAGTGTTGAGTGCATTTTAGAGAAAAGTGTTGAGTGAGAAAAGGTTGGTGAGACTTTTAAGAAAAGGTATGTCCAGTATTCAGCTCTGGGTTCGTGATCTTGAGGTAGGAGATCTTTTCTGTATGTCTGAGTGCTGTGAAAATAGAACAACTGAACAGCCTGTGTGGCCCGGTCAGAAGATGACTGTGGCAGGCTGGTAGAAGTAACTGTGCTTTGCTCTGTGGTCACCTCTCTGCGATCAGTGTTGAGAACTGAACTGTCAGGAGGAAGACAGTAGACTAGAGGTCCCAGCCAGTTTATTTGGGTGGGGTGTGCAGAAGTAGATGCCATATAGAAATAATTCACTTATAGATACATTTCATTCTTGCCATTAATTATTGCAGCTGTTGCTGCTCCTCTCAAATAAGATTAGATGGAAACCACTTTAGAAGGTGGAAGAGTGTTAGCATCATTGCTACATATTTGTCGGTTTTAAATTATATTTGCAGATTCTTTGCTACTCATCTCTTTAAGAAGTGATGCTGAGTTCACTTTGAGTATGGGCTGAACTTCATAACTTGCTTCCAGTGAGGAGACTCTGGCAGAAGTGTCACTTCCATTGATTACACAAGGACTGTAGGTTATTTTTCTGGGTTCTCTGTCTGTCTGTCTCTCTTCCCCCTTATCCCCTTCTCTTCTGTTCAGTTAGGAACTGAGGCCACATGAGTGAGCTTGAGACTGGATCCTTTAGTCCTAGTAAAGCCCATCTCACCTGCTCCCTGCAATTTCGGTAGAGATTCTGAGCTAGAACCACCTAGCTAAGCCATTCTTGAATTCCCGACCCATATAAACTATGAAATAACAGTTTTGTTTGCTTTAAGCTTGCAAGATAGAAATAATTTATTACCCATCACTACATAACTACCCATAACTACATATGACTATTCTATCTTAGAGGATAAACTGAAATCCCCAGAGGTCAGTGGATGTGTCCCTGAACACAAAGCTATAAATTATCAAAATTGACATTCAAGCCCTAGTTTTTTGACTCCTAGTTCATCACCCCTTCCATTGTATCAGATTTACCAGTCATGTGTAAGTAAAACATTTCTTATATTTCCAGACCTGTGATATATCATTCTAAAAACATTATTGACACTTAATCGGAAATAACAAGATAAAGATCAATGATTTAATTGTTCTCTGTATATGTTAAACAAAAATAGCAACTCTAAGACTCTGAAAAGCAATTATTAGAACCAAAAAGCAGCAAGGAACTTTGGGGACATCTGCCTGCAGTTTTACTACTCTAGACAGAAAATTAGAGAAATTTACTGACAAATGTCACGGCGTGACTTAAAGAAGGAGCAAGGACTCAGACTTAAGTCACCTGGATGAAGGGAGCATTTTTGAATTGTGGTATTACTGTACAAACTTGGTTCCCTGAGGACAGTGGCTTATAAGTTCACATACATGAAGCTTGACACAATGGCTGCCACAGAGAGTTGAAACTCTCACCTGACCTCTTACTAGATCAATAATGCTCTTTATTCCTTCTGTAAAACACACTGACTCTCAAATGCACAATGAAAACATACAGCAGATAGCCTACCTACTTGGACACATGTGGATCCACCTGTTGAGTTTCTTGCTTACCAAGAATCATTATGTTTGTTTCCAAACTTCTTTATGTCAAGTGTACCTTACTACTGTTTAACAGTTTTATTTAATTGAATATTATATAAGTGAATCAGTAGGAATTTTAAAAGAGATCTGTTTTTTTTTTCTGTGAAATATAAATTAAATGATTGAACACGAGTTGATAGAGGTGTGTTGCTAATTTTATTGTAAAAATGGTTTTAGCATTAGATGTGGGGGAGAGATTGGAAAAAATAAAATAAAAATCTTCAAGCATTCTGTACCTTAATTCCTTCATGTGTGTCCTCACACTTCTGTTACATTTGTGGCTTATATAATAATGATCATGAGAAACTGAAATCAGAGGACCCACACTCAATGTTAAGGCCTTAACCGTACATCAAGAAAATCATTTATATAGGTTCATATTAGAAAAATTATCTAAGGTATGTATGTCATTTTGAAATTATTTCCAGTTTCAACAAAGGTTTTCAATTAATCACAAGGGTGGTTGATACAATTGGTCACCAGTGTATCAGATAATAAGGCTTCTGCTATAGTAGGGTGTTAGTTTTGAATGAATGAATGGGAAGTTACATGGGATAGGTAAAACAAAGCACCTTACAGACTCAAGGCAGTTTTTAGTTTATTTGAAAAATGTGTCAGCACTATTTAATGTATCCCTAAATGTCAACCCTATTTTTCATTATTGTGTATTTAGAAGACATTTGAAGTGAACATAAAGAACTTCCAAGCCTCTCCTTGTTTCGTGTCACACTTACCTCTCTCCTTGACAGAACAGATTTCTTTCTTTGGGTCTCTTGTGAAAGTTCTCTCTTGGCAGCTCGAGCTGAGTGGCTTCCATGCTGGGTGAGAGTTTGCAGGCAGCCTACTTTCCCAGTGCCATCCACAATGTGATAGTGGTTTCTGACAAAGGAGTTTCTAGGGCTGCTAAGCAACCATTACTGATGGCTAAAAATAGGGAGCAGCCATCATATTATGGGACTTGGGAAGCTTAAGGAGTTTTTGTAAGTCAATAACTCTGGTAGATAATTACTATCAGATTCTGCTGTTGAAATGGATTAAAAATATACTGTGAGAAAAAAAATGCACTGTGTGTGAATTTAGTCATTTGTACAGCAAAAGTGGTTCCTCAAATTAAAGCTTTGTTTGCATTGATTTATTTTCATGTGAATTCAGTTTAAAAATACTCATTGTCTTTGATCTGGGTAGACACTGTCTTCATGTGAGCTTATTTCCTTGAATTAAAGACATGTAATTGTGTGACAGCATACAAATATAGAACATGGGCTTGGAACTTTCCTCTGAATGGACCATCCATCAACTTCTCCAGATTTTCAGCTTTACATATCACCACTACAGCAGGATTTATCTTCCTCTGCATTTTTAACATTTTGCATTCATTCATTTAACATTAATTGCCTGTCTTTACCATCATTCTTCTATCTCTCCATCATCTGTTATGCTCTTGTTCTTCTCATTTATTTATCCCCCTAGCTCTATTGCTCTGCAAATGCCCATCTCCATCAACTCTTGATATCTGTTATCCACATAGTATCATTATTACCTTCTCCTCCTCCTCATTCAGCCACATCATTGTGTGGGGGTTTTACTGACCACCCTTCCTAAACGTTAATGTCCATCCCTTTCTGACCCTTTGATTTTTTTGTAAAAAGAATATTTCTTTGTAGTACCTGACACTCTCACAATAACGTCTAACTCTGAGCTCAGTGAGGACAGGGATCACATGTTTCCTTTTGCTCACTGTTGTCTCCACTGTGTAATAGAGTGACTGGCATTTAAGAGTCACCCAATAAATACTTGTTGAGTGAATGCAGAAATGTCTGTATGTATTTGTATCCTCATCCATTTCAGTCTCCTTCACACCATCACCTCATCGGGTTCTCTCATCATCATCATCGTCTTTCTATTATCAGTTATCATTCCAACAGACTGTCTATCAGACTCTCTATTCATCATCCCAACTATTCATCTGTCCATCTTTCTTCCTAGAACTCCCTATCTGTATCTGAGCAACCATCTAACATCTTACTAATTAATATAAGATCTTTTTGTCTATCATCCTTGTATCCGTGTCTCTGTCAATTCCTCTGTCACTCAGTGATCCATCATTCTCCATCATGCCTTCCTACCTAAATTACATTATGTATCATTTCAATACAAAGTGATAGGTGTGTACAATTTTTAGTGAAAGCCATAAGAAAGGATTACAGAGAATTTAAACATCTTTCTTCCATTTATTTTATATGAATTCAATTATATGAACTCAGCAAATAAAAAGAAGAGAAAAACGGAATCTTAAGTGGTGCCTGCCACTCAATTTAATGAATACAGTCCATAAATGGAACTTGAGATAGCTGTTGTTCCCAAAGTCATTTTTAATGAGATTGCAAAGTATAAAAAACAGGTATTATTCATACGACATGGCCTTAAAACACCAGCCAACTATTTCTTGTGCAGCTCACCCAAAGCAACAGCAATCTGTTCCAAATTTAGAGGAAAAATGACTATGTTAGATATATTGAGAGACAGCAGAGTGGTTTATATTACAGGATTTTCCTATGAGAATGTCAAGTTTAACTTTGACTATTGATAATTTTAGCCTTATCACCTGCCTTTTGGAACCTAACCTCCATGTAAAGTGTGATTCCACCATAGCCATTATTCATAGGGCAGGAAGTGAAGCTTAAGCTTCATTTTGAAGGGTGATTTGAAATTTTTCAGAAATAAAAGGCAAGAGTGGTCAAGGATGAGGGATGACAAACCACTCCCCAGGTTTATTGAACTGAATATATCAAGCACATGTGCATCTCCCCACCGTCTGTCATTGGTTGCCTAGTATAGTATTATAGTCTTGCCTTGGTATCTGTTGGGTTGGTCCAAAAATTCATTATGTCATGTTTCCATAGCATCTTATGGAAAAACCCAAACAAACTCTCAGGCCAACCCAATATAAGGCAATGGTTTCAGGACCTCCCTATGTATACTGGAATCCATGAATGCTCAAATCCCTTATATAAGATGGTGTATCATTTGCATGTAACCTATGGACATCCTCCTGTTTACTTGAAATCATCTCTAGATTACATATACCAAATACAGTAAATGCCATGTAAATAGCTGTAATGTAATGTAAATTGTATGTAAAGAGTTGCACAGCAAATTCAGGTTTTACTTTATGAAACTTTCTGGATTTTTTTTTTAATATTTTTAAATCTGCGGTTGGTTGAATCCATGGAAGCAGAACCCATGGATACAGAGAGTTGACAGTGTGTTAATCTACGAAAGTAATCCATGAATAGGATTAAATATTGAAGAGTACATATAATGAAAATAAATAATTTCTTTGTCTTATTTATCAACTTCAGACATTGTCTAAAACTGTTTTAAGAAGCAATTTGCATACAGATTAAAACAAGGACTGTGGAGCCAGCTTATCTGAGTTTGAATATGGCTCCACCACTCATTAGATGAGTGATAATGAGTGGTTACTTTAGCACTCTATGCTCATTTTTTCATCTGCAAAATAAGAATAAGAATAGCATTGTCCTATACAAGCAACTCCTGCAGCTCAATTCCAGAAAAATAAATGACCCAATCAAAAAATGGGCCAAAGAATTAAACAGACATTTCTCCAAAGAAGACATACAGATGGCTAACAAACACATGAAAAGATAGAGAAATGCAAATCAAAACCACAATGGGGTACCATTACACGCCAGTCAGGATGGCTGTTATCCAAAAGTCTACAAGCAATAAATGCTGGAGAGGGTGTGCAGAAAAGGGAACCCTCTTACACTGTTGGTGGGAATGCAAACTAGTACAGCCACTATGGAAAACAGTGTGGAGATTTCTTAAAAAACTGGAAATAGAACTGCCATATGACCCAGCAATCCCACTTCTGGGCATACACACTGAGGAAACCAGATCTGAAAGAGACACATGCACCCCAATGTTCATCGCAGCACTGTTTATAATAGCCAGGACATGGAAGCAACCTAGATGCCCATCAGCCCATGAATGGATAAGGAAGCTATGGTACATATACACCATGGAATATTACTCAGCCGTTAAAAAGAATTCGTTTGAATCAGTCCTAATGAGATGGATGAAACTGGAGCCCATTATACAGAGTGAAGTAAGCCAGAAAGATAAAGAACATTACAGCATACTAACACATATATATGGAATTTAGAAAGATGGTAACGATAACCCTATATGCAAAACAGAAAAAGAGACACAGAAATACAGAACAGACTTTTGAACTCTGTGGGAGAAGGTGAGGGTGGGATATTTCAAAAGAACAGCATCTATACTATCTATGGTGAAACAGATCACCAGCCCAGGAGGGATGCATGAGACAAGTGCTCAGGCCTGGTGCACTGGGAAGACCCAGAGGAATCGGGTGGAGAGGGAGGTGGGAGGGGGGATCGGGATGGGGAATACGTGTAAATCTATGGGTGATTCATATCAATGTATGACAAAACCCACTGAAATGTTGTGAAGTAATTAGCCTCCAACTAATAAAAAAATTTTAAAAAAAGGAAAAAAAAATAGCATTGTCCCTAGATAATTATGAGAATTAAATGATTGAATATATGTGAAGTCCTTAAAACAGTGGCTAGTACAGTCTTGTTGTTGTTGATGTTATTGTTGTTTACTTTTTACATTTTGGAATTTTAGCTTATTTACATCATCATTCATCTTTTCTGTCTCCCTCCTCCCACTGTGATTCTATCATATCATCGGCAAATTTAAGCAACATTAACTACTTCATTTCTCTTGATCCCCCTCTTTTCAGATGAGGAAATCAGTGGGTTAACCCTCCCTTCCATCTTGTTTAACTTTCAGTGTCAGTTCTATTTTGATCTTTACCTTCTCAAAGTTGATAATGGTCTTAGTCTCATCTGTAAGCATGATTAACATTTTGGTGGTTTATCCAAAACTCTAAAACGGAAAAAAAAAAAAAAAAAAAGCATGCTGCTGCTGCTAAGTCACTTCAGTCATGTCCGACTCTGTGCGACCCCTTAGACGGCAGCCCACCAGGCTCCGCTGCCCCTGGGATTCTCCAGGCAAGAATACTGTAGTGGGCTGCCATTTCCTTCTCCAATGCATGAAAGTGAAAAGTGAAAGTGAAGTCGCTCAGTCGTGTCCGACTCTTCGCGACCCCATGGACTGCAGCCCACCAGGCTCCTCTGCCCATGGGATTTTTCAGGCAAGAGTACTGGAGTGGGTTGCCATTGCCTTCTCCACAAAAAAAAAGCATAATAAAGATCAATTAACATTGGCAGTGTAAATGGTCGCCACTTCAGAGATGAGCTATATGCTTAAGACCACATTCCTGTCTCCAGGTCCAATGTCACAGCCACTTAGCTATACAGAGGAGAGTTCTTCAGGAATCAATTTCAGTTAGATGCTCCTTTTCCATAAACCACATTGATTTTACCATGACCTCAAATTTTTCTAAGACAGTTTTTACTGTATTGAGTCTATCAGTTCTTTCCACATTCCAGAATCTCCCATTCTGAATCCCCTGTCCTCACAATCCCAGCTGGACTTCTGATTCTGTAGGACACCTGAATAACTGCTATCCTGGAATTTCCCTTACTGTTTGACTAGATCCTATTTTCTTTTTCTTCCCAGTTTACTCCTTTTGTGTTATACCTAAAGTACATTCCCAAGTAACATTCTGAAATACCTGAGATGCAAACTTTGAAGTCCTCGCTGCCTGAAAAGTTCTTTATATTCTGCCTTCATTTTCAGAGTCTGGTCAGCATAAAATTTCACACACACACACACTTTCCTTTCAAAACTTTGAAACATTTCTTTATTGGCTTCTAACACCCAGCAAAATTGATGACAAATTTTATATTAATCTGACATGTATTCTTTTGTATGTGGCTGAGTCCTCATGCAACCCCACCCAATCCCTCAGGAAGATTTTATGTTTTTTTTTTTTTTTTTAATTTTCATTGCAGTTATATAGTTTTACAATTATATTAATAGGAAATAGTCTTAATTTTCTCATATTGTTCTGGGCCCTTTGATCTGAAGACTTGTGTATATTTGCTTCAGGAAATTCTTTTCCATTATTTACTGGATATTTTGTACTCATACACTCTCTGTTCTCCCTTTGCAGAACTTCTATTAGCCATGATTTGAAACTATGAGATAAATTCTTTTTTTAATGTTTTCCCTCATGTTTTTTCTCTGTATTTTATTCTCCTTTTTTGGAGATCTACTTACATTTATCTTTGTTTGATGAAATTTAGTTGGGAAGAGATAGGCAGATGAATTTGACATGTAGGGTTAGGCTGACTTCCAACTGTAGAGATAATTAAAAAGAGAAAAATCAAGAGGACCCCTCATATTATTAAAAGGCATCTCAAACACTGGCCTTGCAGACTATATTTTTAAAAGAGACTACCTCTCTGAAAAAAAAAAAAAAAAAAAAAGAAAGAGACTACCTTTGATTGAATCAATCTGTGGAGCAATTTATGCCCAAGGACATTGTTGAGAACAGTCAAGCAATCAGCCAGTGATTAGCCGAGTTTACCAGCAGGAAGCAGTTAAGGAAAGAGACGAAAGAGCTCTGCAGCAAACACTGTCATCCCAGGGAGAACATGGGCATACTTAAGGGTTTGTATTCTCAAGTGCAGCATCAGGGGCTTCCCATTCCTGAAGAAGATATACTCTTCATTAAAATAAACTCTCCAATCATTAACCAAATTACAAACAAAATAACAAAATGCTCCAGAAAAGACAAACCAGTATCCAGAGTTACTACAGCATTTTATTTAGAATGTCCATGTTAGAAGAAAGATTACAAGACATGCAAGGAAACAGGAAAGTATGAGCCATCCAACGGAAAAAAGAAAATTCAGGAACCAGAAACTCCTCACTGGCACAAATAAATGTCAGATTTAACAGGAAAAGTCTTCAAAGTAACTATTATAAATGTATTCAAAGAATGAAGAAACACTGATTAGGAAGTAATGGAAAACATGACAGCAAAGTCACATCAAACCAAAAGCATTAATAAACGGATAGAACTTATATGAAAGAGCAAATGGAAATTCTTTAGTGGAAAGTACAGTAACTGAAATTTTAAAAAAACATCACTAGACAGGCTCAACAGTAGGTTTAAGTGGGAGAAGAAAGAATTAATGATTCTGAAGATAAACCAATAGAGATTATGCAATATGAACAACAAAGAGAGGGAATAAATGAAGAAATTTTAAAAAATACACCTCAGAGAAATGTATGGCACCATTAAGCACACCAATATGGATTTCATTGGTTAGTTCTACCAATCAACTTGGCTAGACTTTAGTACCAAGTTACTCATTCAGACAGTCATCTAACTGTTGCTGTGAAAGTATTTTGTACACGTGATTAACATATATACTCAGTTGTCCTTAAATAGAAATTACCTTCAATAATGTGGGTGGGCATAATCCAATAAACTGCTAGGCCTTAAGAGAAAGAACCTACATTTCCTTAGAAGAAATTCTGCTTCAACAGTGCAAAACACGCCTGGTCTGAGAGCTTCCAGGAGGTAGGGGAAGTACACCTGTTTTGGGCTAAGGAAGTGACTGTAAATTGTAACTCAAAATCATAGGGAAAAATGATGAGATCAAGAAATGGTAGAAATGAAAGTTAAGATAGCACAACCTATAATTGTTTGCTTATTTTCATTGTTGTGTCTGAGCTTCTTTAAAACACAAATTATATAAACAAATAATTCTAACAATGTAATGTTATACAATTGTTGCTACATATATAGATTCAATATTCTTAATGATAATATCACAGAAAGGGAAAAAGGAAGTAGAGATATAGGTGTATCATCTCTATATCACAGTGGCAAAAGTATAAATCTTAACCAGATTCTGATAATATGTGATTGGCAATGGTAAGCTCTAGATCAACCAAGAAGGAAATAACTTTTAAAATAATCAAAAATTAAATAAATTAACATGCTGCATTGGTCCAATCTTATCTCACTTTTTCAACACTGTACTAAAAGTTTTAGCAAATTCAATATGACAAGAAAAGGGAATAAAATATATACAGATTGCAAAGGAAGAAATAAAACTGTTCACAGATGACATGACATTATAATCTATTCAATATGTAGAAAATCTGAAAGACTTGATTTTATATTAAAATAAAACATTCTTGGAACTAAGTAATTATAGCAGGTTGCAGATATAATGCTAATGTTAACAAGTCAATCACTTTGTTTTTAATGGAGAGATATTCAATGTTTATGAGTAGGAAGACCCAATATTGTCAAGATTTCAATTATTCCCAATTTGATTCATAAAGTCAATGCAGTCTCAGTCAACATCCCAGCAAATGATTTTGTGGGTGTCAACAAACTGGTTCAAAAGTCTATTCTAAGATGTTCGAACAGAGCACTGAAGAAAGACAAGTTGTAGGACAGACATTACCTGAGTTAAGACTTACAGAAAGCTGTGAAGACAGTGTGGTATTGGCAGAAGAATAGACACATCAGTGAAACATAATAGAGAGCCCAGATATAGACCCACATGGACATAGTCAACTGATCTTTGACAAAGGAGCAAAAATGATACAGTGCAGCAAATATAGGACATTCACAGGCAAAGAAGTTAATCTAGACATAGATCTTACATGCAAATGTACTCAAAATGGATCACAGACCTAAATGTAAAATGCAAAACTGTGAAACTCCTAGATTATAAAATAGGAGAAAACTTAGAACCACAAGAAACCTGTAATGGTTATACTGATATCAGAAACAGTAAGCTTTAAAAGGAATATTATTAGAGATAAGGACATTTTGTAATAATATAAAAATGAATCCATGTGACAGGTATGACAGTTTTAATCACATACACATCTAAAAATAGAACCATAGAATACATGAAACAAAACTGACAGAAATAAAGGGTAAGGTAGATGATTCAACACTAATAGTTGGAGACTTCAGGATTCCATTTTCATTAACCGATAAAACAGCCAGTTAGGTCACAAAGTCTCGTTTGACCCTTTGCAACCCCATGGACTAGAGCATGCTGGGCTCCCCTGTCCTTCACTATCTTCCAGAGTTTGCTCAAATTTATCCATTGAGTCGATGATGCCATCCAACCATCTCATCCTCCCCCGCCCCCTTCTCCTTTTGTCGTCAATCTTTCCCAGCATCAGGGCCTTTTCCAAAGTCAAAAAAGACCTAGATAAGCCAACTTGACATAGATACATAGAACAGTCTACTACATAACAGCAAAAAGGTCATTATTCTTGAGCACACATGAAACATTCTGCAGGATAGACCATGCTTATACCATAAAACAAAACTTAATATATTTAAATGGCTAATAATGCTAATAATGTATGTACTCTGACCACTCTAATTTATTGAAATTACAATTTAATAACAAAAATAAATTTGAAACAGTAATACATATGTGGAAATAGAACAGCACACTCTTCAGTAACCAGTCGGCCAAAGAAGGAAAGCAAAAGGAAATTAGTTCTTGGAGATGAATGAAAATACACAGCATACTAAAATTTTATGGAGTGCCTCTAAAGCAGTACATAGAGGGAAATTTGTAGCTGCAAAGATCTATATTTTCAAAACTGTAACATCTCAAATTAGTATTGTAACTTTTCACCTTAGGACAGTGGAAAAGAAAGAATAAACCTAAAGGAAACAGATGGAAAGAAATAATAATGATTAGATTCCAGAAATTAATGACATACAGAATAGAAAAACAATAGAGAAAAATAAATGAATCTTTCTGCATGTTGGGTGCATCTGTTCCTCATATTTTTTAATTCTCTTGTTTTCAGATACAAATACCACAGATCATATCCTTTGTACCTGGATTTCTATGTCCCAATTTTGTCAGGAATTGAACTTGGCAGACAGGTTTTCTCATTGAATATAGGTCCTCTGCATATTTTCTAGGCTGTGGCTTCCTCTGCTTTATGTCATCAGTCCTTTATCTGCTTACCATCTTCTAGATATTTGTTGAATCACTTATTTTTCTTGATTCCCTTCCCATTTCATTTGTTGTTGTCATTTTAAAAATTCTGTTCTTATTAATTTATTGGTCTCCTAGGAGGGAAAAGAGCTAAATGCACATAATTGCAATTTTTAACTTGAAGTTCTAACAGTTAATTTTATGTTGTATCATCACAGAATGAGTATTCATCAATTTCATGAGCATAAGTTAGTGACTAATGTTTTAAATGTGAACATATACTTAATTTCAGGCATGGTAGTGTTAGTTAACCTGTTGTTTCTACTTCTGATACATCTGCGACTGGGAAAGAAATTTTCATAACTGCAATGCTGAAATGGATTAAAGCCTGCATATTCTTGAGAGATGTGTTCATGTTACTGCATTGAGTTTTCCACCACATATGGTGTATAATTTAAATGTTAAACATTTATTTCTCTTATTAAGATGTTACATGTTTAAATGTTGAAGTTGAAAGAGTTGATTTCTTTTTTAAAATCACACATTCTAAATTAGGGAATTCTAAACTGTAACTATGCCACTAGTATTTTTCATATGATATAATTTTACATAAAACATTTTTTGTATTTTTATATGAATGTATCTATTTACATAGTAAGATTCTTAGGTAAAAAATCAAAGAAGAATTAATATGTTTACTTTTGGGCTTCAATATCAACCTAATTTTATTTTGCAAGAACAAAACAGTACCATATTGTGTTAGTATTGATCACATTTACACAGTTATAAATATAGTATTTTCCATATCTACAGCTCAAAATTCACTCATTTAAAGGGTCTGAAGATATAATTTCTGCTATGCTAAAAAAGTACATCCAACTATAAATCTTCTTTGCTCCAAATGGTGACAACAAAAATCTCCCACCTGCCATATGGTCAAACTAACTTGCCATGTATTATCATCATCAACAAAATAATAATATCAGAGAAGAAACAGTCAATAGTGGTTTATTAGTTAATATTAACAAATATGCAATCTGCAAACTCAATGAATAATGCCCCATAAGTATAAATATGTATCACCATATTGACAAAAGCTTTGCAATCAAAGACTCTTAAACTTGGTTATTCATCTGGTAAATGTTAGAAAGCCAATATAAAGAATTATGATATTAAATTTCAGAAATGCAGAAATGTCTCACTAGTTTTTGGTGTGTGATCATTTAAATTGTCTTTAACTATCATAAAAATTGATTTACATCTCTCCATCACTGATTCTTTTACCTGGGAGAAAGCTTAAGATGAAAAGCCAAAACACTGAAATTTAACACCATTTCTTGCCCTAATTAGTATGACTTTTATCTAACTTTTTTTTTTTGCTTAATTTATTTAACTTTACCTGAGTTTTGGGTTTCATATCTATTAAGTAAAAATGTAATGACTAGTCTCCCTCAGCCTAGAAAGATATTGGATGCTTCCATGTGATGCCTTATAGGAAAGGACTTTGAAAATTATTTCTAATCTGGCAAAACTTAGTGAAAGTGTAGGCATTTCCATGTTATAAACATGCAGGGAGAGGCCTACTTATAGGAAAGGACATACTTCCAGTGTCATATATCTAGCTTCAGTGAAGTTTAAGAATCTAAAATTTAATTAATTATATTTATATGAATGGCTCATTATATAGCTTGAAGGTAAAAACCATTAATCTTATCTTTATTTCAAGATAATACCCAATCAAGGAGATAATTTCACAGTTTCAGTACTACCTTTACCATTAAGTAAATTATCTCCAGGTGGGAAAGTGAGGATGTGGAGGTTTGAATTAAAATGATAAGGAAACTTTTGTTGTCATCATTGCTCTCTATGTACTGGAAAGCAGATTAAATTTGAGTTATCTCTAGAGAATGAAGTCTAAAGCCAGACAGTTCTAGGCCTGAGTCTTGGCTCTACAATTTATCACTGACACCTCACTTGTTTCCTCATCTCAAAAGTAGGGACAATAACTACCACAAAAAGCTGTATGGGAATTATATGAGTTATTGCATAGGAAGCACTTAGTATACAAAGGTCTAGGAACTAGTGACTGTTCAATGAATGTGACCCATTTAAATATTAAGATAAAGCCAACAACATAAAGAATACTAAACCATGTCACCAAAACCATTATTGCTCTGCAAAATGACTACTCATGGATTTCAGTTCAGGCACTTCTGTTAAATAGCTGTGTACTGTTTCCTGAATTGTAGGTTGTTAATAATTACACTTAAGTTTGCATACATGCTCAGTCGTGTCTGACTCTTTATGACCCTATGGACTATACAGCACCAGGCTCCTCTGTCCATGGGATTTTCCAGGCAAGAATATTGGAGTGGGTTGCCATTTCCTCCTCCAGGGTATCTTCCCAACCCAGAAATTAAACCAGGTAGATTCTTTACCACTGTGCCACTGGGGAAGCCCTTAGTTTAACAATGTGTAAAGCATGGTAGCAAGAAAGGCATCTGGCTTTTGATCACAGAGATTTACACTTTCACTGTACTTTGAGACAAGACAGTTAATTAGGCAATACAATGCCAAGTACCCACAATTAGGAATTTCTCCTACTTTTTTCCTACCATCTTTCCTTTTCTGTCTTCTGCCTTTTACTCTTATTCCCTCTGCCCCTCAATCTTGACTTTCAGCCCCTAATAGTTGTTTCAGTTCCTTTTGGCTTTTAAAATATATACTCTACCTATAGTTTTTGGATTTAGTGATTTTGATTCTCTCTCTGTGTTTCCAACTCTTTGACACCTTAAGTTCTTGAAGGCACCACTCCAGTCAGATATGGTCTAGAAACTGCCCCACTCCCCAACCATGGACACCCCAGGAGCTGTCTTAGCTCTCATCTGCCTGATGGGGCAGAAAGAATAGGTGGTTTGTTGTTTCCTCCTAAAATATCAGTTCTCATTGTATACTAGGCTAGTTCCCAAGCATGGTTGTGTACCAAAAAGCACATTTAGGGTGGGCAGTCCTAAGAAGACAGAGGAATAGGACAGGGAGACCACTTTCTCCTCCACAAATTCATCAAAAGAACATTTGAACGTTGAGCAAATTCCACAAAACAACTTCTGAATGCTGGAAGAGGACATCAGACACCCAGAAAGGCAGCCCATGGTCTTCAAAAGGAGGTAGGACAAAATATATAAAAGATAAAAAGAGAGACAAACGAGGTAGGGATGGAGATCCGTCCTAGGAAGGGAGTCTTAAAAAAGAGAGAAGTTTCCAAACACCAGGAAACACTCTCAGTGGCGGGTCTGTGGCAAGTCTTAGAATCTCAGAGGGCAACATAACTGGGAGGAAAAATAAATAAATAAATAAATAAATAAAACCCACAGATTACGTGCCTAATGGCAATTCCCAGTGGAGAAGCAGCCCAGACACTCGCATACATCACTAGCAAGCAGGGTCTGGACAGGGAGGTGTGGGCTGCATTGCTTAGGGTGAGGACTGGGCCTGAATGCCCCAAGGGCAATCTGAGGGAACTAACCTGAGATAACAACGCAGACTGTGGGATAGCCTGGGAGAGAAAAAAAAAAAAGAGAGAGAGAGAGAACTATCTAGCAGAAAGACCTAACCTAAGACACTGACAGGCTCACTCACAGAACAAAGGACTGAGCAGATCTAGTCGACTGTGGACCAGCCCATCCCCCGCTGGGGACAGACAGGCATAGGGGGCAGCCAGAGCCAGAAAGGGGCAATTGCGGCCCCAGAGAGCCATTGTCTATCAAGCTGCAAGCAGGCTCCATTGCTAACCAAGAGTTCTTGGGATTCTGGACTGCTGACATCTGCCGGGAGGGTCACAGCCAGAGATCAGCTCCCCAGAAGAGATGCATGGCACACCTAGATGTATTGTCATTGGTGCTGTATATGGTAAGAGTAAGACTGAAAACAAGAGGCAGGAGGCTTAAGTTCCAAACCTGAGAACACCAAGAGAACTCCTGACTCCACAGAACTTTAATCGATAAGAGCTCATCAAAAGCCTCCATACCTGCACTGAAACCAAGTACCACCCAAGAGCCAACAAGATCCAGAGCAAGACATACCATGCAGATTCTCCATCAATTCAGGAACATAGCCCTGAGCTTCAATATACAGGCTGCCCAAAGTCATACCAAACCCATAGACATCTCAGAACTCACTACTGGACACTTCATTGCACTCCAGAGAGAAGAAATTCAGTTCTACCCACCAGAACACTGACACAAGCTTCCCTAACCAGGAAACCTTGACAAGCCACCCGTCCAACCCCACCCGCAGTGAGGAAATTCGATAATAAAGACGAACCATAAACTGGAAGAATACAGAAAGGCCACCCCAAATACAGCAATATAAACAATATGAAAAGGCAGAGAAATACTCAGCAGGTAAAGGAACAGGATATATGCCCACTAAACCAAACAAAAGAGGAAGAGATGGGGAATCTACCTGATGAAGAATTCTGAATACTGATAGTGAAAATGATCCAAAATCCTGAAAACAAAATGGAGTTACAGATAAATAGTCTAGAGACAACGATTGAGAAGATGCAAGATGCATTTAACAAGGACCTAGAATAAACAAAAAAGAGTCAATCAATAAAGAATAATGCAATAAATGAGATCAAAAACACTGGAGGGAACCAACAGAATAATGAAGGCAGAAGATAGGATAAGTGAGGTAGAAATAAATAGAAATAAATAAAACAGAGAAGAAAAAAGGAAAAAAGAATTAAAAGAAATGAGGACAACCTCAGAGACCTCTGGGACAATGTTAAACACCCAACATTTGACTCATAGGAGTCCCAGAAGAAGAAGACAAAAAGAAAGGCCATGAGAAAATACTTGAGAAGATAATAGTTGAAAACGTTCCTAAAATGGGGGAAGGAAATAGTCATCCAAGTCCAAGCAACCCAGAGAGTCCCAAACAGGATAAACCCAAGGCAAAACACCCCAAGACACATATTAATCAAATTAACAAAGATCAAACACAAAGAACGAATATTAAAAGCAACAAGGGAAAAACAACAAATGACACACAAGGGGATTCCCATAAGGATAACAGCTGATCTTCCAAAAGAAACTCTTCAGGCAAGAAGGGAATGGCAGGACATACTTAAAGTGATGGAAGAGAAAAACCTACAACCCAGATTGCTGTACCCAGCAAGGATCTCATTCTAATATGAAGGAGAAATCAAAAGCTTTACAGACAAGCAAAAGTCGAGAGTATTCAGCACCACCAAACCAGCTCTCCAACAAATGCTAAAGGATCTTCTCTACACAGGAAACAAAGAAAGGATGTATAAACAAAAACTCAAAATAAAAAAGTTTAAGTCAACGGGATCATACTTATCAATAATTACCTTAAATGTAAATGGGTTGAATGCCACAGCCAAAAGACAAAGGCTGGCAGAATAGATACAAAAACAAGACTCCTATATTTTTTGTCTACAAGAGACCAACCTCAAAACAAGGGACACATACAGACTGAAAGTAAAGGGCTGGAAAAAGATATTCCACGCAAGTAGAGACCAAAAGAAAGCAGGAGTAGCAATACTCATATCAGATAAAATAGACTTTAAAATAAAGGCTGTGAAAAGAGACAACGAAGGACACTATATAATGATCAAAGGATCAATCCAAGGAAAAGATATAAGAGTTTTTTGTTGTTTTGTTTTTTCATTTATTTTTATTAGTTGGAGGCTAATTACTTTAAATATTGTAGTGGGTTTTGTCATACATTGACATGAATCAGCCATGGTTTTACATGTATTCCCCATCCCGATCCCCCCTCCCTCCTCCCTCTCTACCCGCTCCCTCTGGGTCTTAACAGTTTTAAATATATATGCACCCAACATAGGAGCACTGCAATATGTAAGGCAAATGCTAACAAGTATGAAAGGGGAAATGAAAAATAACACAATAATAGTGGGAGACTTTAATACCCCACTAACATCTATGGATAGATCAACTGAACAGAAAATTAGCACGGAAACACAAACTTTAAATGATACAATGGACCACCTAGACCTAATTGATATCTATAGGACATTTCACCCCAAAACAAAGAATTTCACCTTTTTCTCAAGTGCACACGGAATCCTCTCCAGGATAGATCAAATCCTGGGCCATAAATCTAGCCTTGGTAAATTAAAAAAAAAAAAAAAAATGAAATCATTCCAAGCTTCTTTTCTGAGCACAATGCAGTAAGATTAGATGTCAATTACAGGAGGAACACCATTAAAAATTCCAACATATGAAGGCTGAACACTTTGCTGAATAACCAACAAATCACAGAAGAAATCAAAAAAGAAATCAAAATATGCATAGAAACGAATGAAAATGAAAACAAAACATCCCCAAACCTATGGGACACTGTATAATCAGTGCTAAGGGGAAGGTTCATAGAAATATAGGCATACCTCAAGAAACAAGAAAAAAGTCAACTAAATAACCTAACTCTACACCTAAAGCAACTAGAAAAGGAAGAAATGAAGAAATCCAAGGTTAGTAGAAGGAAACAAATCTTTAAAATTAGGGCAGAAATAAATGCAAAAGAAACAGAAGAGACCATAGCAAAAATCAACAAAGCCAAAACCTGGTTCTTTGAGAAGATAAATAAAATTGACAAGCCATTAGCCAGACTCATCAAGAAACAAAGGGAGAAGAATCAAATCAACACAATTAGAAATTAAAATTGAGAAATCACAGCAGACAACACAGAAATACAAAGGATCATAAGAGACTACTATCAGCAACTATATTCCAATAAAATGGACAACTTGGAAGAAATGGACAAATTCCTAGAAATGTATAACTTTCCAAAACTGAACCAGGAAGAAATAGAAAATCTTAACAGACCCATCACAACCACAGAAATTGAAACTGTAATCAGAAATCTTCCAGCAAACAAAAGCCCAGGACCAGACGGCTTCACAGCTGAATTCTACCAAAAATTTAGAGAAGATCTAACACCTATTCTACTCAAACTCTTTCAGGAAACTGAAGAGGAAAGTAAACTTTCAAACTCATTCTATGAGGCCACCATCACCCTAGTACCAAAACTGGACAAAGATGCCACAGAAAAAAGAAAACTTCAGGCCAACATCACTGATGAACATAGATGCAAAAATCCTTAGCAAAATTCTAGCAAACAGAATACAACAACTTATTAAATACATCATTCATCATGACCAAGTGGGCTTTGTCCCAGGTATGCAAGGATTCTTCAATATCCACAAAGTAAACAATGTAATACACCACATTAAAAAACTGAAAGATAAAAACCATATGATTACCTCAATAGATGCAGAGAAAACTTTTGAAAAAATTCAACATCCATTTATGATAAAAAAGCCCTCCAGAAAGCAGGAATAGAAGGAACATACCTCAACATAATAAAGCTATATATGACAAACCAAAGTAAACATTTTCCTTAATGGTGAAAAATTGAAAGTTTTTCCCCTAAAGTCAGGAAGAAGACAAGGGTGCCCACTCTCACCATTACTATTCAACATAGTTTTGGAAGTGTTGGCCACAGCAATCAGAGCAGAAAAAGAAATAAAAGTAATCTAGATTGAAAGAGAAGAGGTAAAACTCTCACTGTCTGCAGATGACATGATCATCTTCATAGAAAGCCCTAAAGACTCCACCAGAAAATAACTAGAGCTAATCAATGAATATAGTTGCAGGATATAAATTAACGCACAATAATCCCTTTCATTCCTTCACTAACAATGAGAAAACAGAAAGAGAAATTAAGGAAACAATTCCATTCACCATTGCAATAAAAAGAATAGAAAACTTAGGAATATATCTACCTGAAGAAAAAAAAAAGACCTATATATAAAAAACTATAAAACACTGATGAAAGAAATCAAAGAGGACACAAATAGATGGAGAAATATACCGTGTTCATGGATTGGAAGAATCAATATAGTGAAAATGTGTATCTTATCCAAAGCAATCTATAGAGTCATTGCAATCCCTACCAAGCTACCAATGGTATTTTTCACAGAACTAGGACAAATGATTTCACAATTTATATGGAAATACAAAAAAAAAAAAAACTCAAATAACCAAAACAATCTTAAGATTGTTTTGGACCTGGAGGAATCAACCTGCCTGACTTCAGTCTCTACTACAAAGCCACAGTCATCAAGACAATGTGGTACTGGCACAAAGACAGAAATATAGATCAATGGAACAAAATGAAAGCCCAGAGACAAATCCATGCACCTATGGACACCTTATCTTCGACAAAAAAGACAAGAGTATACAATGGAGAAAAGAGAATTTCTTTAACATGTGTTGCTGGGAAAACTGGTCAACCACTTGTAAAAGAATGAAACTAGAACACTTTCTAACACCATACAAAAAAAAGAAAAAGAAAGAAAACTCAAAATGGAATAAAGATATAAACATAAGACCAGAAACTATAAAACTCCTAGAGGAAAACATAGGCAAAACACTCTCTGACATAAGTCACAGCAGGATCCTCTATGACCTACCTCCCAGATTATTGGAAATAAAAGCAAAAATAAACAAATGGGACCTAATTAAACTTGAATGCTTTTGCACAAGGAGGGAAACTATGAAGGTAAAAAGACAGCCTTCAGAATGGGAGAAAACACTAGCAAATGAAGCAACGGACAAAGAATTGATCTCAAAAATATACAAGCAACTCCTGCAGCTCAATACCAGAAAAATAAAAGACCCAGTCAAAAAAATGGGCCAAAGAACTAAACAGACATTTCTCCAAAGAAAACATACAGATGGCTAACAAACACATAAAAAGACGCTCAACATCACTCATTATCAGAGAAACGCAAATCAAAACCACAATAAGGTACCATCTCAGGCCAGTCAGAATGGCTGCTATCCAAAAGTCTACAAGCAATAATTGCTGCAGAGGTTGTGGAGAAAAGGGAACCCACTTACACTGTTGGTGGGAATGCAAACTAGTACAGCCACTATGGAGAACAGTGTGGCGATTCCTTAAAAAACTGGAAATACAAATACAGTATGACCCAGCAATTCCACTGTTGGGCATACACACTGAGGAAACCAAAATTGAAAGAGACACATGTACCCCAATGTTCTTTGCAACACTGTTTATAATATCCAGGACATGGAAGCGACCTAGATGTCCATCAGCAGACGAATGGATAAGGAAGCTGCGGTACATATACACAATGGAATATTACTCAGTCATAACAAAAATACATTTGAATCAGTTCTAATGAGGTGGATTAAACTGGAGCATATTATACAGAAGGAAGAAGCCAAAAAGAGAGATACCAATACAGTATACTATCGCACATATATGGGATTAAAAAATGTGGTAACAATAACCCTATATGCGAGAAAGCAAATGAGACACAGATGTATAGAACAGTATTTTGGACTCTGTGGGAGAAGGCAAGAGTGGGATGATTTGGGAGAATGGCTTTGAAACACATATATTATCATATGTAAAAATGATCGCCAGTCCAGGTTCAATGCATGAGACAGGATGCTCAGGGTTGGTGCACTCTGATGACCCAGAGGGATGGGATGGGGAGGGAGGATGGAGGGGCGTCAGCATGGGGAACACATGTACCCCCGTGGTGGATGCATGTCAATGTATGGCAAAACCACTACAATATCATAAAGTAATTAGCCTCCAATTAAAATAAATGAATTTATATTAAAAAAAAAGGCACACTTAGAAAGATTGTTCTTTGTTTTTTAACTGTAAATTGCCAGATTCCATCCCAAACCTGCAGAAATAGAATCTGTATGGGTGGGAGCCAGGGTGAGTCTGTACTTTAAACTATTTTCCTCTAGTATTTCTTGTGCCACCAGCCTAACATCAGGCCATACAATTGTGTTTGTGGAAACCAATGGAGTTGACATTACACTATACTACCCTAAAATAAAAGACATGAGAGCATGAATTTTGTTGTGTTCACTATTAAATACCCCATAAAAAGCATAGTTTCTGCCATGTCTTTGTCTTTCAATTAAGTACTGGAATGAAGGAAAGAAAGGATTAATAAATTTAGTACCAAGATCACTATAAGGCATGTGGAAAGGACAGAAAACTCTGCCTGGGATGGAAGGAAAACAACTGAGTCACCAGTATCCAACTACTTGTCAAGTATTTGACTGGCCAAAAAGTTCATTTGTGTTTTCCATAAGATGGCTCTAGTAACACTTAGAAGAATTTCTTAAGGAGCTGCCAGGGCCATTTGTTCTAAAGTGGCTGGAAATCAGATCTTAGGAGACTTGAAGAGTAGCTTGTTTCCTAGAACTTTTCATATTACTGCTTCATTCAAGAAGAAATCTCAGAAACTAACTGTGACGTTGGCTGTCTAACAAAGATGGTCATGAATGCCCAGACTATACTGTGCACTTAACCCATATTATCGTGAAGAAATCATTTCTTTATATTTGCATATCAAATCTACTACATTTAAGATGTTGGTGATTAAAAATACGGTTTTTATTATGACCATTGGAAACATTTTTTCTCGAGTATTATGCTTGCTCTTTTGGGCTAGCCATAGTTTTAGACTCTCAAGACAATCACGTATAGCCACATATCATGTGTGATATCTAGTTCAACCTCTAAACAGACTCCATTTCTAGTATCTCATAGAAGAATACCATTCTCTGATGACTTCTGTAATTACTGTGAAAAATATTTTTAAAACCCACACTTGTCCCATAAACCAGGTCAAGTAGGGCTGATTGATCATATACCAATCAGTGTCATCTCTTCTTTTTGCCTACCATGTTCAAAAATGACAGCTTAGTATACAGAAGCTTAACATAGTTATGGTTGGCTGCAAAACACTGGTGATCAATGTCAACTGCAGAAAGTGCACTCACAAATGTCTTACATTCTTTTTTTTTTTATGCAGTTGCTTAAGCTATTAAGAAATTTGTGTTTTGTGTTTTCTTTTTTCCTAGGTATATAAGAAAACAAGACCTCCTTTCATGAACTTTTTAAATTTAGTCATATCTGTTTCTCCCTGACAGGATTTTTTTTTTCCTATTTTGAAAGTGTTTTCTATTAACCATGGAATAGAGTCCTATGGTCCTGTGCTTATTACCACCCTCATAATATTCCATTTTTTCTACAGCTTAACATATTCCTCAGTAAGATACTCAGTATGAAATCATTTGTTCCCATTCTTCCTAAGTCTAAAATCAACTTCTTCATTATTCTGAATTTTGGTAACAGTCTCTTCATGAGATCATTCCAAATGCATTATTGGTATAGCTCACAGACCCTAAATATCCATGAGAATCATTTTCCAAAATCACGAGGATGGAGATGGAGGTTGGTACATGGTCTCTATAGGTTATAAGTGCCTTTTGACAAAAATCTATAATTGAGAAAGTAGTTTCCAGGGAAAGAAGCTGCTTTTGGTTTTGATTACAGTAACAGAAGCTTGTAAATAATTCTGCCTGCTAAATGATATGAATTATTGTGTATTTACTTTCTAGCTTCATAATTTTGGTACATATTATACAACTCCTATCTATAGCCATCCAGCCCTGTTTTTGACTTTCGATCTAGTAATTTAATCAAGAGCCAATTTGTCTAAAATAGTCATGTGGAAATTAAATTGCATTATGGAACCACATATTCCCCTACTTTGGCTCAAGCTTCAAAAGGCTGCACAGTGCAATGGCCCTAACCACATGTTTGAAGCTCTTTACCTGGCTCTTCAAACTCAATGTACAAGAAATCTCAGTTAACATATTTCCATGATCCCAGTCCCAGATAACCTATCTCCTCCTGTACCTGCCTATGTTATCATATTTTATCCATAAGAAGTGGAAGTAAAGAGGGATGAAAGACGTTGTTTGTCTTTATGTGTTTCAGTCCTGTGAGGTAGAGCCTCTTCATCCAAGGAGAACCCAGAATGGACCCAGCGCTACTAGGTTTAATTAAAATATAATTGAACTTATTTCATGATGTTTTCAGTTTACACTATCATTTTCAGTAGCTCAGTTAATAACATCTCCATACAGAAGGAGACATTGCAAATATTCTGAAGAAATCACCTTACTGAAATGAGTACACAACCATTACTGAGCCCCTTACCCATAACAAATAATGGTGATGAAAATCTTGGAGATAACACCACATTTTTCCTTCAAGATGTCCAAGGTCTGGTAGAAACAACATGAGTTGGAGAGCTATTTCCCATTGTATCCTTTTCAATCCTTTCCTTGTGTCTCCTCTCTTTGCAGCATGTTTGCACCAAGTGTCTTCTTCATATGTTTGGCATTTGCATACACTGATTTCTGGAATCTTTTACTAGGCCAATCTGTTGATGCCAATGGATGGTTGCCATGCCCACAGCTGACTGCAGAATCCAGCTTCTCTCTGGAACAAGAGCCCAGATTTGGCTACTTAGGCTAATAATTTAGGTACAGCTAAACGACTCCCACCTCTTTGCAGGTGGAAAGATGAAGACACTTCTCTTGAATGTCAAATGCTGAGGCTGGGCCAGGTTTCTGGTGAAATCTCCTTTACTGTGAAAGTGAGCTGGTGAGCCTCACGTCTTTCTCCTCTCAGCTCCCAGTAAAGCCTTTGGTGAAACTCCTCCTATGGCACCAAGATTGTCTGCACAATAGGATAAGCTCCTTTTGCCCCTATCAGAGGACTGCTGGCTTTTTTTCTGATCAACAGGATAAATTGCATTTTCTGTTCATAGATTCAATCACCCTAGTCATTTAATTGAAACTACTCCTTCATGAACATGTTGGTTACCTGACTTAAAAACATACACTATTTTGAGGGTGTTATGGGCTTAACTTCTTTGTGCCTGCTATGAGTTAGTACCCAGCAAAGACATTAGTATCCATATTCTTGGAGAGTGTGTCCCCCCTTTCCTGTTCTTCATGTATCACCATGATTAACTTATTTCAATTACAGTTCTGTGTATGAATGAGGAAGTACACAGTCCTTCAATACACGATAGGATGTGCGTCTTGTCCTTTGAGAATTGGTAGTTGTTATTTCCAGATGCTAACATATTTCAAGAAAGAGAATGGTGTTTAAAACCAATGCTGGAGAGAAAAATGTAGTTTATGTTCTTTGAGGTTCATCCAGGAAACTGAAAAAGGTTGGTATCATTTTTTTAATATCTGTATTCCTTTCAATATGCCAAAGTATGTCAAGGGACTAATTTTTTCCTTGCTTGATAATTTGGTCTATGTGCCACATCCTATCAGACATTTCAAGTAGATATTCAAATGGACAAAGTGTCATAACTCATAATATCTGCTTTGCACACAGCCTTTTATGTGCCATTATGACTATGAACAAAGCCTACTATATTCTGACTTGGTTTACTTACCTTTAAAAGTGGAACTAGAGTATAAAGATGTCTCTGTTATTATGAGACAGAGTTTATTGTTATTTTCAAAACACACTGAAAGGTTCCCTAAACAGAATGATTAGACTCTTAGAAAAGACTAGAGGGCATAGTAGTACAGAAGCTCATTTGTTAATTTACCTAACATGTATTTGTCAAGTCCATGTTACTGCCAGTCATATAGATATTTTTATTGTGTTGACAAAATGGCACATGTAAGGAAGTAATGTTCAGGTTCTCTGTATTTCTAAAGGTCCAGAAGAGAACCCAATTGCTAAATACAGTACTAACTTTAAAAAATAAAAACATTTAAATAGCATTTGGCTCAGATGGTAAATAATCCACCTGCAATGTAGGAGACCTGGGTTCGATCCCTGGGTTGGGAAGATTCCCTGGAGAAAGGAATGACAATTCCCTTCCTGGAGAATCCCCATGGACAGAGGAGTCAGGTGGGTTACAGTCTATGGGGTCGCAAAGAGTCAGACACGAAGCACAAGCAAGTTATAGACAAAGGGGTTTCAGGTCAGTAACAAAAATTATCTGAATAAAGGGGAAATAGAACTGTTAAAAGAAAAAAACAAAAATCACCCCAACGGACTTATCTGTATGGGGGGAAGTGTATCTATCATCAATTGACATTCTAGTTCAGAAGCCATATTTTAAGAGTCTGATGGAGTTAATTTCATATTAGGTGGAAAGTTGGATTACATGGTGACTCCCAACTGACTCTATTTATGTCTGTGACTGATCCCGTGTTGGCAGCTTTGCTGTCTTCTCCTGCATGTCTTGGAGCAAACCATAGCACTTCTCTGAAATCTCACCAAAGAAAACACATAGACACTAACAAGAAATTTTTAAAAAATTACAAAATGTTTGGTTGAAGAAATAAAGAATTATTTATATGATTATAAAATTTCTCTTTAAAATCCCCATCAGATATCTTTTTGCCACCCGAAAAGTCCATTGACTCCAGCCATTGAGTTTTTTCCCAGACCCTTTCTTCAAGTGCCCCTTAATCTTAATCTTGTCTCTTTTTCCCCAAAGTTCCAATACTAATTCCTTGATCTTCCACAATCAGTATTTATGTTTCTGTTTTAAAGGCACAGTTGTTAAGGGTAATAAAACTCTTTCAGTTCTCACTTTCCATACCTATCAATTATTACTTCCTTCAAGGAAATAATCATCTGTTAGTTGTCAGGATCCATTCTTGAAGATGTGTATAAACAACAAAACACATATTTCTTCTGTCATAGAAGAACCATTTTGCACAGTGCCTAGCACACAGTAGCCACTCAACAAAGAATAGCTGTTATTATTGCTCTATTTTATTTGTGTGTTCATTAAAAATACTTATTGTATGGTTACTATGGGCTTACTAGCACTCCTCTAGACAGTGACCATGACTATGATAAATGAAACTTCTGTCCTTATTGTTATTACATTCCAGTGAAAAGAAATAGAAGAGAGGTCCATGCTATGATAAAGTAACTAGGCAACAAGTACTAAGAAACACAATAAATCAAGATAAGGGGATCAATAGAGATGTAGTTGATTCTTTCAAATATGGTTATCAGGAAAAACTTCGAGAATCATGTGGACCATGTGGAATATCTTCAAGAGAGGTAGCCAGAAAACTCTCTAAATCTAAACAGCTAATAGTAATAATTCAGTTTACCCAGAATAAATTCTCTTTAAATTAAAATGTCCATAGAGAACAGACTGGTGGTTGCCAAGGGGGAGGGGGTTGGGGGAAGGATGGAGTGGTAGGTTGAGGTTAGCAGATATAAGCTTTTATTCATAGGATGGGTAAACAATACGGTCCTACTGCATAGTACAGAGAACAGTATTCAATATCTTTTTTTTCTCATTTATTTTTATTAGTAAACCATAATGGAAAAGAATATAAAGAAGGACATATATATATATGTGTGTGTGTGTGTGTGTGTGTAAAACAATAACACTTTGCTATACAGCAGTTGGTAACTCAACATTGTAAGTAAACTGTAACTCAATAAAAAAGACTGTCCAGTCTTGAATTTTATATATATAGACATATAAGTGTGTGTGTGTGTGTGTGTGTGTGAGACAGTCGCTCAGTTGTGTCCGACTCTTTGCGACCCCATGGCTGTAGCCCACCAGGCTCCTCTGCCCATGGGATTCTCCAGGCAAGAATTCTGGAGCGGGTTGCTATTCCCTTCTCCAATATAGACACATATTTATATATATATATACACACATATATATGTATATATATATTTAATAATTTTATTTATTTTTGTCTGTGATGGTCTTCATTGCTAATGGGCTTTTCTCTAGTTGTGGCGAATGGAGGCTATTCTCTAGCTGTGGTGCGTGGACTTCTCATTGTGGTGGCTTCTCTTGTTGCAGAGCACGGGCTCAAGGGCTCACAGGCTTCCATAGCTGCAGCATGCAGGCTCAGTAGTTGTGGTTCCCAGGCTCTAGAACACAGGCTCAATAGTAGTGGAGCACAGGCTTAGTTGTTCCATGGCATATGGGATCTTCCTGGATCAGGGATTGAACCTAGGTCTCCTACACTGGCAGGCAGATTCTTTACTACTGAGCCACCAGGGAAACCCCATATACATGTATACATGTATTTTTAAAAGATCACATGGTCTTCACATCAGAGACACACCAGTATTTGTAACACCTCACTGCATACTCTGATACAGATCCCTTATGTCAAATTTCTGAATGTCAGAAATAAGTATGGGGATTCTGCTCAGTACAGGTAATGTTGCTTCTTGGATTTCAGGCTAAGATATGCTCAAGCAGGGAACCACAATAACTGTCACAACAAGCACCAGTAAGTGGGGGGGTAAAAAAGAGAGAGAGATACCTATACTGGTTGTTGGAGATGTCACCCAATGCCTTCTCCCAAGATAATGCTGTGAAATGGTTTGGGCTTGTCTTTATTGGAGTGTGTGTCAATGTAGCCGTGTTTTCTTAGACAAATCATCTAGAATGCACTGGAACTGAGTTATATAGGTCATCTCTATAAACCATCCCCAAACACTTCAGGGGTATTAAAATAACAGAATTGGAGATTTAGAGTTTGACCCAGAGCTAGCTCATATCAAATATGCAGTGTCAAATATGCAGAAGTAGAAACCTTAGTCACATGAAGCTAGAGTACAGCTTCCCAGATTTTCCTTGCTAGCTTGGGTACAGCTAATTGACTAATTGTGAATACCTGAAACTGAGTAAATGGGGAAGCAATTAAAATGCAAACTTTGCAAACTCGTGTTCATCTATGAGGGCTTGAGGCAAGGGGCTGTGGTTGATGTTTTGGAGCAGGAGTTGCCAGATTTTTCAAATAAAAATACAAGGTGCCCTGTTAAATCTGAATCTCAAATAAAGGACGAATGACTTCCTAGTATGTGTATAGCCAAGATACTACCTGGGGCATACTTACGATAAAAGTATTTCTTGTTTATCTGACATTCAGATTTAACTGGTATCCTGTATTTTATGTGTAAACCCTCCTCACAACCACTGGCGTTTGATACACAAAGCTGAGCAAAGGTGGGCAGTAGAGTGAAATTCTAGAGCCCTGGGGTCAAACAAGCTTAAGTCTAGAGATGTGGAGTCTGTAAACCAGGTCCAGGGCTGATGATAGTGGTGTGGTCACTTAGTTTCAAGCACTGTGCGTATTCCTTCATATGCATTATCTGATTTCGTCCTCACAAAAATTCTTCCACCATTGTAACATTATAAGTAAAAAGACCCTTTCCTTAGAGTTAACTTATCTTCCCTTATAAGTAAAAGTTGCAGAGCTAGTGACTGATAGAGATTTGGAACCCAGAGAGTCTCACTCCAGAGTCCAGGCTCCTCATCCTGAGGCAGTGTCCTCCAGTTTGTTAACAAGTCACTGAATGGCTGGTTTCAAGTTCTAGTCCTCTTGATCTGTGGAAGAAATGACAAGGCCTTAAAGTCATTTGATGCTTAAGACTCTCTAATAAGACTGTTTATAATCTTCTGAAGCAATCCTTGAATGGACTTGGGTTTTGTGAAAATAAATGAAGAGGGTTGACATATGCCACCAAGAAGGTTCTATGTTTTGAGGCAAGATGGCATATGAATAAATGATTGGTGTCATTTAATGCTCTTGATTTTGTCTTTTTAGTAGAGTGATGTTCACTCATTTGTCAAACATTTGCTTAGTACCTCTTTTGTGTAAATCACTATGCTAAGGGCTGTGGGATGCTAGGAAGATAAATAAGTCATAGCCTTTCCCCTCAAGGAATTTACAGCTTAATTGGAGAGGCAGACAAGTAAACAACTAACTCTTCAAATACCAAGGAGTGCAAAGTATAGCCTTTAACAAAAGTGGAAGCAGAGTGCAGTGGGAATATCCAAGGATTGTGGATTATCGTTGAGTGAAAAAGTATAAAGATGAGATAAAGGAGGGAAGGAAGGAACATGAGGTTAAACAGAGTGACAGATTTAAAAAAAAAGAAAGAAAGATACCTTTTGCTATGGAGACATTAGTAACTTAGATATATAAAAATTTGATAATGGTACAGTAATATTGGTTTAGAAGAATATATGATGCTTTTACTATAGTTTGAATCTGTGTTATTTTTTCTGATGTAACATCATATCATTTTATGAAAATTTTTATTCAAATCTTGTTTTCCTGAGCTAGTATACTTGGATTTTGTTAATGTTTTTAAAATTTTGTGGTCACAGTCTGTGAACACATAAGTCCAAGAGATCTGACTGAAAACAATCGACAAATAGAAAATATTCGGGCTCTGAACTGCATATGTTGGTTTATTTTTTTTTTAAGCAAATTCTGTTGATTTTCACTTGAAAATAAAATCAGGCTAGATTTGAAACATAATGTACATGAAAAAAATAAATGGATAGGGATGGATTTGCTGTTTTCTCTATAATAGCATGACTTTTCTTTTTCTTTTGGACATGCTGCATGACTTACAGCATCTTAGTTTCTTGACCAGGGACTGAAACTGGGCCCTCTGCAGTGAAAGCACAGAGTCCTAACCTCTAGCACCAGGGAATTCCCTATTATAATATGATTTATGTTATTTATTTATTATAACACATTATTGGACTTTCCTGTTTAAAGGTAATAGTTTCCTTTTTGAGAAGATTTACTTAGGAGTTTATTTCTTCTGAGACTGCTTCTTCCCATTGTGGGAATCATTCTTTACTGTATATTCTAAGAAGAATATACTGATCTATCATTCTTAAAGAAAATCCTTCTTGCTATAAATTCTAGGAATCACAGCATAGCCAAGATGACAGCAATTATAATTTTTAAAAAGCTCTGAAATTTAAGCCATAAAAACAAGTTTGAAACTTTATAGAAAATTATATAAGCCCCTCTGCGCCTTAATGTCCCCATTGTAAAACTGAGAATAAGTTTATCTACTTCATATGGTGGTGCTGAAGATTAAATGAAATTATATATCAAGTACTTACTGGAGTGCTTAACACAAAAAAGAAGCACAAATAAATTTCCATCTCCTAGATAAACTACACGTTGGTTAGAGCCTTTTGTCTTATTTTTTTTCACTGCTGTACCCCAAAACAAAGACAGTTTTGGTCACATAACAGATGGTCAATAAATAGTTTGAGAATGTGGAATTGAGTTGTGGAGGTAGCAGAAATACCCTCTGTTTACCTTCATGGATAAGTGGTTGTGAAAGATGTTTCTCTCTCAAAACTGTAGCCTCTCCACAAATCTGTGTTCATATTGTATAAGCCCAATCACTACATGTGCATCTGAACAAAATACTTGATCTATTCCAATTTTTAAAAAGTGGCTTGGAGAAGATGAAGTCTTAAGAACTATAGACCCTCAGTCATTCACTAATTTATTTATTAATTTATTTACCTGATCACATATTAAGTGCCAGGCACTGGGAATATGTTAGAAATGAAGATAAATAAGCCACTGCTTCTGCTGTAGAAGAGCTGTCAGCTTGCACCCTGAGCCAGAGGCAGAAACAGCATTGTAACATGTGCTGTCAGTGCTACTTTACTTGTAGAAATGGTGGTGGTACAAGGAGAGAGGAACTAGGGTTGCCTGTAACCAGGGAGCTGTATTCTGATGGATAAGCAAGATATGAACAAGTGATTACAGGCAAGAAGAACAATTCTAGGTGTGTTCACAACAGGTAATTAAAGGGACAATTTTAGGAATACCGTATTTTAAAAGTCGGCTTATGGTTTTTCTCTACAGAATCTTCCATTGGTGGAATAGCATGGCCTACCATCTCTCTTCCTCTGCAATGTATCATTTCACCCTGTGCCTGTTTCCAAACTCTTGTCACTTAAAAAGCATTGTGAATTAAATTTTATACAAGGACATTACACAGGACTATAGCCTGGGAAAAAATCTTGCAGTAAATCTGAAGGGACTCACCTAACAAGTTAGGGGAGGAGTAGGTAATATAAGAATATGGAGGCTGGGAAATACGTGCAGTCAAGCATACATCTTGGTAAAAGATTACTGCGGATCACAAAGAACAGACATCTCAAGTTAATGATTTTACTGCTTCTCTGTATATGGGAAGATAAAAAATCCGAGGTCATTGAAAGTCTTCCTTAGATATGCATCTTACCTATCTAGGGGCCCATATATCCAAAGCAGAGAATGTTTCAATCTTTTTTTTTTTTTTCCCCTACCCTAAATCCCCCTCAGGGTGACTACAGTGAGTTTCAACTTAACCCTTGGGTAAAGGGATGATGAATGATCCTCTTTGTTCTTTTTGTTTACACTCTGATGAAGAGAACTGAATAAGTTGTCCCTGTAAGTTTTGTCAGCTAACTCATTAGGCTTTAGAGGTCATTTCTTTCAGTTTCATTAGTGTTTTCTTCTTTTCTTTAAATGTATTTTCTAATTGAAGGAAAATTGCTTGACAATGTTGTGTTGGTTTCTGCCGTAGTGTTTTAAAGGGAAATCAAGATGATTGCAGATGGAAAGGAGGAAGTATTTGTGGGGCAGGGGTTGGTAGAAAGGCTTTACTTGCAGCCTGGAGGATCCATAACTTCCTGGCCTGCTTTCCTGTCACACTGGATCTTGCCACTGAGCCCAACTTCCTTTAGCTCAACAGTTCCTTTCCACATATAGAGATGGAGATAAATCAAGCATTTGAGTCTGAAATGAAATGAGTTTGTAAATGAAACTTCAGTTTTAATCCACGGAGGATGTGTTCTGCTCTCTAAATGCTTAGAAATCCTTGTCTCTCTTGAAGTCTAGTCTTTGAGCTTCAATGCTGCTACACTGTGGCAAGGGTGATTCCATACTGTGTCCATCAACTCAAGTGTAATATATGTGTCACTTTCATCCTAACGATGATGTGATTTCCCTATATGCTGTTCAAGGAAATAATAGTTTTATTAGTGTTCTGAGTGCAAAATGATGTTGAAATAATTTACTTACAGCACAGATCCTAGCTGAGTCTGAAATAATAATGTTGATTTCATCAAAGCAATCAGACTCTCACAGCTGTAGGAATGGCTGTGAAAACAGAATAATAGAGGGGCTTTCAAAAATCGTGAGCATTTGGCTTATGGCAAAATGAACAGAGGCACATTTTAAAATATACATAAAACGTGAAGTTTCATTTAATTTCAAAAGCGTGATATTAATTAACTCCAATCTAATTCTTTAGATGTGCTTTGGACTCCACACTTTATCACCCACCATCCCCCAATAAATCCTGGTAGGATATTGTGCCAAATGCCGTTATTCATGTGCTCTTGGTTTATGGAAAAATCAAAATGTTAAACTGAAGGTTTGGTAAATAAAAGTTACATCTCAAACCTTGGAATATTGGTCATATTTTGAAACTGCTGCAATCATGGCAGTAGAACCAAGGACATGAGGATCTAGACCTTGTTTTGCTCCTAAAAGCCTTGTGCTTGTAGTATATACGAAAGCATTAGCGTGTGCTGATGTCTGGGGTATTGGTTGAAATAGCACCATCCCTTCTCCCTGTTTTGTAACAAAAACAAAAGTGTGGTGGCTCCAGAAGGAATAGTTCATGTGGCAAATCTTTCCCCAATGGTTAGGAGGTGAGATTATGTTAAAAAGCAGCCTAAGACTCCATGAACTGTAGTTGATTACAAGTTTAGTTACAGTTTTATGACTGCAGGTGCTGTCCTTGGCCCCTGTGCCAACATAATGAACCTCCACAGAATTCAAATGAGAGCTGCCAATATCATTAAAGAACATTTGACATAATTTATATATCTTTTTATCTCTAAATCCCTGCTCCTGGAATAGAATCTTCATTTTTCTCATCTCTTTTTAAAATGATAAAGCATTGTCCTTTTGTTTTCTAAGGACTTTAGGCATGTCTAATTAATTTTCTCAATTATAACCAAGGTGTACCTTACAACATTGTACTTTTCTGAAAGACTGAAGAAATGGCACCACAAAAATCTTGTTTGGCTTGCCAAAATCCCATAGAAAATTAGTTGCAGAGTCAGACTCAGACACAGGTTATCCAAATCCTAGTCAATAGCAAATCCTACTCATCATTAAACATTACATAATTCCATTATAGAATTGTAGTGAATAGAACATGGGAACTGGTATCAGGACTGGAGAGCAAAAGTAAAAGGAAGAACAGGGCACAGTGATTATTTATGTATTAATGGGCCATTGATCATATAGAACATAATTGCTCACAGAGGCTGTGTCACTCCCAAAGGGAGAAAAATTGGTTCTTTGGGGACAGAGGGCCTTAGTCTCACTATTTTGGGTATAAAACACACATATAGCATACAAACAAATATTCAGCTTATCTGTGGTTTTAAATTTTCATGGTCAGGGTATTTGGGAAGAAGAAAAGTCTAGAAAAAAAGGCTTTTTAGGTGAGTAACAATGAACAAACAAAAAGGTTGACCAGCACAGTTACAGAATATTTATAGGGCTAGACCAGACAAAAATGCAGTGTGATTGAGAGACCATGTAGCCAGAGTGTGTTTCATCTGATCATAAGTGAATAGCTATTTATGGACAAGTGTATCAGAATTTTGGACAGCCTGGAGTTTTATTGTTTGGATACTGTCTTAGGCAGAATTCTAGAATGGGTCCCAGGGTACCCACTTGCTCTTAAATAGCTCTGTTCCCCAGAGTGTGGACTGAACCTGAATATGATGGAATGTCACTCCCATAAGTATGTTATGTTATATGGCAAAGGAAAAGAGATTTTGCAAATGTAATTCAGGTCCCTAATCAGTTGATTTTGAGTTGATCAAAAAGAAGGTTGTCCTGGACAGGCACGACCTAATCAGATGAATCCTTTAAAAAAGGGCTTAGGTTTTCCCTGAGCTCAGAGCCTGGAAGCAGCAGAGAAGTGCTCTTGCTAGCCTTGAGGAAACAAGCTGCCATGAGTTCTACAGCTGCAAGGAAATGAATTCTGCCAAAAACCTAAATGATTTTGGAAGTGAACCGTAAGTTTCAGATGGGAAAGCAGCCATTTGAGCCCTGTGAGACCTTGAATGGAGAAACCAGTTAAACTGTGCCCAGATTGTTGACCCGTGAGATTTTGATATAATAAGTGCTTACTGTTTTAAGCCACTAAATTAGAGGTAATGTGTTACACAGCAGTAGAATACTAATACAGGTATTTAAAAGAGATTAAGGGAAGAGGAATTTCTTCATGTTTCCAATCTCTCAACAACCTTACCAGAAATCTCAGACAGTATTAAACATCACATAGTTTTATCTTGCCAGGAATGATGATGCTATTTCCATCCACCTTTCTTCTAATTTTAACATTTTTGTCCTCAAATCGGAGAAAATACATTTTATGACAAAAATCTTCTGAGATTTTCTATCTCTACTAGTAATGTTCTTAGAGAAACCAGAATGATCTGATTGCTTATTTTAAGAGCATCATCAGAATGATCAGCATCAGCGTCAGAATGATCTGATTGCTTATTGATTTTCTTAACCTATGCATTCAGGATGCACCACCTATTTCCAGTATATAGTGAGGATCCTGGAAGCTAGTTAATCCCATTGTCTACACACCTGGCCTTGAACTCACTCAGAATCACCCTGAATTCATATCTCTCCTGACTCTCTGGAGAGGCCAGAGTCATACCATCTTCCTGGATACTCTGGGAATGATCAAATTAGAATATTCGCAGCCCACTGTTTTATAATCCCTTGTATCCTTATCATCGTACTTATCTCTCAAAATATAAGCCATGTTCATCAGCTGAGTCTGCTTTATATAGCTCTATGCTTCTTCCTATCCCAACCACTCCCTTTTTCTTTTGATTTCAAAACTTGTCATGATATTCTCTTTGACTTTCCACAACCAAAATTGGCTGTGGTCCAAGAGCAGTGCCTCCAAGGCAAGTATGTTGACTAGAGTTTGTTTATTCTCTCCCTCCTCAGTTACCTCAAGTTTAGGAGGTATCTATCTTGTTCTTTGCCCCATTACTCCTTGCTATGGACTGAGTGTTTGTGTCCTCTAAAATTCATGTGCTGAGCCCTAATCCCCAATGGGATGGTATTGGAGGTGGGACTATGGGGAGGTGATTAGGTCATGAGGGTGGAGCCCACATCAGTGAAATTAGTGCCCTTACAGAAGAGACCTCAGAGAGTTCTTGTGCTCCTTGCCATATGAGGACACGGTGAGAAGATGGCCATCTATGAGACAGGAAATGGGCCATCACCAGATATCTAATTTGATCTCAGACCTTAATCTTAGACTTTTCAGCATCCAGAACTGTGAGAAATAAATGTTTATTATTTAAGCCTCCCAGTCTATGGTATTTTCTTTGTAGCAGCCTGAACTGACTAGGTTACTGAACTAAGTTGGCAAAACCTTCTGCTCTTATGAAGTTATGTAGTTGCTACAACACCCTTCTTCTCTGTATTGCTGTTATCTCCAAACCTCCTGCATATCCTACATATTCTTTGTAGAATTTTGGCCCTAGTCATAATTTCAACTTCATACCAATTTCTGTTACCACACAGGCCATTCAGCTCTTTGATCCCCAAATAGTTCCTGATATTCACTTTCACTGTACCTCGGCCAATCACTCCCATAATAACATCCTCATCCTGATAAATATATCCTAATAATAACCTGGCATTTCTTGTCCTCTTCTAATATATATTAAACCAAAGTATTTCAGTCTTTGACTAAAACCTAGTCTGCTTGCATCTCTCATTCACTTACATTGTATCTGATGATTTGATCTCAGAATGAATACTAGTCCTTCCATTCATCTGTTTTCTCCCTATGTTTACTCCCTTTCCTAAACCCATAACTTAACACTTTTTTGGTCAACTTTTTGTCCTTGTCTGTATTTCAACTAGTTTATATGATGGATTGTTATTCACTTATTACCACATCAAACACTGTAAGTCCATGAGCTGTGCCTCATCACAGTGAAGATCTTTGTAACTCCCATTGAACAGAAGGCATGCAAATTGCTCCCACTCTGCTAGTAAGGCCAGTCAGTGGTCTGGCTCAAAAGCAGCAATGAGAATGATTACCCATTTTCTGCCTTCTGATTAGCTTTAAGCGAATCTCTTCCACAGTTGGCTGTACTTGAGCACACTTACTGAATGCTAGGAGATCCCCAGGAGGTCTCATTTATCTTAATTTCCACCAATAATAGACACAGATGTTTGGAGCAAACAGAATGAATTGTGAATACAGAGTAGCTCTCCAAAATCGCCTGGATATCTTTGTCCAAGGAGCCTCTTATGGAAGAGAAAGGTCATTGGAAACTAAAACCATCAGTGGCTTTTCCCTTTCTTATCAAATTCATAATTTTTCATTATCATATATTCATGGTATGTTACCTGCACAATGAGACATCAGAAGCAGGTCACTTACAAGATTAAGTCACTTCTGCTGAACAGCATGTGCCTAAACTGCAATGGATTACAATTCCTCCTACCATGTGCCATTAAGATGGGAGCAGTCTATGTAAGTGTCAGCTCGAGTCAAGCAATATTGAATGGAAACAGGCAATAGATGACTTAGAATCCTATAGGGAAAATTTACTGTCAATTCACCAGTTTGAAATACCTTATAATTTTGACTTCTCTCTACTAAGCTTTCTGTTTTGGGGCTCTATTGATCAACTCATTTGGAATTTCTGATTTATGGAATAAAGTGATAGCACTGTAGTGTGCATCATTTTAGACCTAAGAAAGTTTGATTTGCTAGAGTTTGAGCACATTGTATGAGAGGAAAATCCAGAAGAAAATTTTTGACTGTTACTCCAGTAAACATGGATAAAGCCCAGTTATATAAATGTTTATTACACTTAGACTTTATCAGGTACTGTGCTAGATTGAGAATGAATGAGATGCAGAAGAGCACCTGCTTGGAAGTACTCTGTAGTTTGGTAGGGAAAATAGACATGTAGAGTCTGAAAAATACTGTAATAGAAATATGAGCAAAGTTATGTGAGAGCTCAGAGAAGGAAGAATCTAAATATGTCAAGAAGAGGAAAAAAGGGCTTCACAGGGTGATGATGTTTCATTATTTCATTCCTTCAGCAGATAACTAATTGTGCCCAGTAAGAACCTGGCAGGAGGGCTCAGCACTGGCGTGTTCTTATTTGTCCTTGGAGAGCAGATGCCTCAAGGCCATCTACTCTGTGACAAACATCAATCCAAGAAACAAAAGCAGCCTATGAAATAATCTTTTCTCATGGAGTTGTTATATTTTTTGTTTTTTAATTAAGCAGAGATGACAACTAACTTAGTGTTGGGCACACTGGGTGCTTTATGTACAATGTGTAATTTAATCTTTAAGACAAGTCAGATTCAAAGACTAACGCAGTTACCTAAACGTTTAGTTCTTTAGCAGCTCACCTGGACCAGGAATTGTCCTAGATGATAGAATTTCGAGGTCCAAAAGCATGACTTCTTTCTTCACAGTGCCCCTGGTTCAGTGAGAGACAGAAACATCAATATAATTCTGATGGGCTACATAAAGTGTTCAAATAGAAATAGGGCATGTGGTACTGAGGGTGCACAGAAGCTTCCTTCTAGGAAGGCTTTGTGAGGGAAACTCAAAGGGCAGGTCAGTGGGTATGTTAAGTTGCAGATAAAGGAAGGCATTTCAGGAAGAGAGGGTGTTCTGAGCCAGACATGGCAGTGTGCTGATGACAGCTAAGGCAGGTATTATTAGCTCTGATTCAAAAGTGAAGAAGCTGAGCTTCAGTGAATTTAAATAACACCCCCCCCCCGACCCCTGTCCAGGATCACCCACCAAAAGGGATGGGCCAGGAGGACAACCTGGCAGCTCTGTCTGCTAAGTCCCTATTTCTTCCAGCACCTTAAGCTGCTTCTTCACCAGGATTTAACATGTAATCCTGATGAGTGGGAGCCTGAGCACTCTAGGGGGAGGAATTAAATTGACTGTAAATGCCAAGAAGACAGACGTCAGACAGTTAAAGGAAATTTAATGAAGAAAAAAGAGAGAGAGAGAGAGGCAGGAGACAGAAGATAAAGGGAGAAGGAGAAGTAGTGAGAATCCGAATTATCATGTGAATAGTTGTTATTAGCACCTCTGGAATGCTGCTTTTTGAGAGTGTACGGGTGTCCACATGCAGCTTCTCTCACTCACACTGTCCCTTTGGTAACATGCTTTCAATGTTATGTTCTCATCATGTGAGTCTGATGGAAACCCTAACCTTTTCATTAATAATTCTTTTTTCTACACTGGTCTGTGCCATAAGTACAAAAGGCGCCCTAGTAATTTTCCTGACTTGCTCACTGAGACAAACTTCTTTCATAGAATTTCTGCACTGATAACCTTAAAAGGCAGACATTCCCCCTGAATATTTATGGACCTGGATCATTATTAACATTGGGGGGCCTTCCCTTCTCTTTTGTACCTTTTGTCATTGTAAATAGCCAGACCAAAATGTACACCATATTTTTCTACTATGGAAAGCAAAGTCAGCTGGTGATCCTACATTTGAAAGTGTGTCCATTTGGGGGTGGTAGCCAGCTGCTTTTTTACACACCTACAGAGTTGGTGGCTCAGAAATGGAGCCAGCCCATGGCTACTCCTGCAGACAGTTGTTAGGATTTGGCATTGTTTTGCTGTGTACTTTCCACAGGAATATGATACAAGGTCTTTCATTCAGGTAAAAAAAAAAAAAAAGAGATAAAAGTTAATGAGCTGTTTGGCTTGGTGTTGGGAAAATGTATTTATAACTCATGTAAATGAAAATCCTGCTTCCACAGTAAGGAACAGCCTGGTGTCAATTAAATAGACCACAGTAGGAACACAATGCAACCAATTTTCCACTTCTCAATTTCTTTTGTTTGTCACAAAAATGTGTTAATTTCTGTTAATCACCTGACTTCATTGCTGTTGTTATTTTACTTTTCTCCACTTCAGTTATGAAGCAACTTTATTTTCTTTCTTAAGGAAGGACTGAGCATGTACATTTTCCATTAGAAGTCTGACAAGGATAATGCAATTCAGTTTTTTCTCTTACTGTCAATAAAACAAATACAACCAGGGAAGATGCTGGGGGAAATGTGTAAATATATATATATACAGAAAGTTTATATATAAAGAAAGTTTACTTCCTTCACCAGCTCCCCTACCACAGCTCTGTCCCTGCCTCCTGTTCAGTAAAAGCCAACATCAGCTATTTGTATGTTCTCTACAAGGAGGCTATATTTAACTTTCCTTTGCATGGAAATCACTTTAGCAAATAGTCTTTTGGTATCACACAGGGTTTCCTGTGTCTATTGTGTGACTGTGCTCCAGCCTCATCATGATCACCGCTACACACACATGTGTTTTCAAAAACAGCTTAGGCCATGTGTCCAAAACACCAAAAGGACTTAATTTTTTTTTCCTCTCAACCAAGTTGAGAAAACACCACTAGCTTGACTAAAAAAGAGAGGGCTGACCTTTCAGATACAATGGATCCAGAGGTATCTGTGGCTGATATGGAGGCTGGATGGAAAAGGAAGAAAGTTTCAAGAGAATTAGAGGCGGGTTTTCAGCAGGGTCCTGATGCCTTCATTGAGTAACTTTTCTTTAATAAAAAGGCCCTGGCATGTTACAGGGGTCTGTAGGACATTGAAAGTCTGACCACAGGATATTGTGTGACTGTATAATCCAATCTTCCCTCCATAAACAATGTACTATCCAAACTGCAAGTGATACAATCAGGCCTGGCAATAAACAGCATATCATTAGGTTGCAAGTATGAGTTATAGAACTAGTCCTGAGCAGACCTAGAAGGAAAAGTTAAGTTACATAAGAGAATAACAAATTCCCAGTGTGACCACTCCTGCCACATGGTTGTAACTCCCTTAATCCAAATTTATGACACCCTAGGTATTGATAGTTTCTGGTAGCCAAGTGACTATGGAGGGAATATTTATGGCTGTTATAGATGGAACCCACATTATATGTTGACACAAACAAAAAGGACACTCAGGTGATGTTTTTACACACCCCACTCCCAGAGTGGCCCTGAGACATAGATAAAGGAAATCCTACCAGTGGGCATAACCTCAAGAAGTACATTCAATGGTCCAGTTTCCCTAGAAGGTGAGGAAGCTGAAAACAGATTTGTGGGCATTGCTTGATGCTCCAGAATTTCAAAAGAATAAGATGATTGATGACAAGGATTTCTACAGAAGTGCTCTGTGAAAAGATCTCTCAGAATGGGCACAAGGGCTGAAGATGAAACCCATCCCAAACAAAGTCTCACCAAAGGGTTATTCAGTGCAGAGGAATCTCAATCAACAGATGGACAGAACGGCCCATTCTACAGGTGTTGAGAATATTTCTCACCATCTCCTGCTTGTGCATTGCATTCATGAACAATGAGAATCTAATGCCTAAGATGAAGCTCACTCACATGCTGAATCACATGGACTTCCCCCAACCAACATGATTTGCTTAATACAACCCCTGAGGGCCCAAGCTGCCAACAGAAGAGCCCAATACTGTGTATCTTTCCTGGTACTGCAACCAGCCACCTACATAGGGAAAGATGACTATTTGTGGGTTCCTTCCATCATCTGGGGCTGTGATACTAACACAGGAATGAACTTCATTCTGATTTTGCATATGATAGCCCTGTCTGCAAATTTACAAATCACTTTCATGCCCAATGATGCACCCCAAAACAATGGCTAAAACACTTCCTAAAAATGTGAAACATGTACTGTTACCTATGGAATTCACTGACCTATAACACAGAAGCAGCTGCTCTTATAAAATGAGTGATTAAATAGACAATTGAAGACCCAATTAAGGGAACATCAGGGAGATGACTTTTAGAGTTTGAAGTAGTGTCCTGCAAAATAATATTTAAGCTCTGAATCTCAAAGAAATGTATATTTTGTTTTACCCTTACCCCAGAATGAAGGGTCCTGGAATCATTGGTACCATGAGAAAGAAAGGAGACATGGTTCATTGTTTAATTGACACCAAATACAGACTTTGGCTAATGGTTCTGCTGCTCAAGTGATCAGAGACTTGAGATGGACAAGGTTTGAGGACACTTGACAAAGAGATGGAGAAGAGACACGGGTAAAAGTAACTCAGAAGATGACCAGAGTGTGAGAATATATTCAGTCCTTGTGAATCTCACCAAAAAGGCCCAAATTGTAGAGAAGGCTCTCTTATGAACTATTTAAAACATGAAACAGTACCCATAAAAATATAATAAAAATCTCTGTACTCACTGCCCAGATTATGGAATAAAACATCAGCAGTACTATTTAAGGTCCCTGGGTAACCTTCCATGGTCTAACCATCCTTACTCTATATACACTTCCCTCCTAGATGTAAGCACTGCCCTGATTATTTTTTTTATTTTCCCATTCATGACTTCCAAAGTTTATTATACATGTACATATTAACAAGAATATCAGTTTTCATATTTTCCATTTTATATACATGGGAACATGCTATCGGTATACTTGTTCAAACTGCTTATTTTTTGCTCAAGATTAGGAAAAGCATTCATACTTAATTTTCACTAATGTACAGCTGTCAAATGAGTGAGTTTATTATTATTGTAATTATCAAATACTTTTTTTGAGTTGTTTCTAAATCTTTTTTTGCTATCATAAAAATTCTATCATTTTTGTACCTCTATCCTTGTACATTAGTTTATATTGAGTTTTTTGTATATCCAGTTATATTGTTTGAATAAAACATTCATTTATGAACACTGATTTCTACTTTTAGTGTATTATATAGTGCATTATAAACACACATAAATATGCATGCATATATGTATATATGTGTATATAATATATAGTGTGTGCATGTAATAATAGATTTATTAGGTTAAACAGTTTATGATCGGTGTTTGTTTCTTCTAAGACTTGTTCTGGAATTGGAAGTCAGCAGTCTTCAGCCTTCTGAGGATATACACACACACACACACACATATATATATATATGGCTTATGTTGCCTTTCAGCTTTATGAATCATTTGTGAGACATCTGTTATAGTTCATTGTGTCTGGGATCTATGCAGGGAAGGGAATTATTGGAAACGCAGTCTCATTTTTGTCGTTCAGTCATGGAGTCTTGTCCAATGCTTTGTGACTCCATGGACTGCAGCACGCCAGGCTCCGCTGTCCTCCACTATCTCCCAGAGTTTGCTCAAACTTATGTCCATTGAGTCGGTGATGCAATCTAATCATCTGATCTTTTGCTGCCCCCTTCTCTTTTTGCCCTCAATCCTTCCTAGCATCAGGGTCTTTTCCAATAAGTTGGCTCTTCACATCAGGTGGCCAAAGCATTGGAGCTTCAGCATCAGTACTTTCAATGAATAGTCAGGGATGATTTCCTTTATGGTTGACTGGTCTGATATCCTTGCTGTCCAAGGGACTCTCAAGAGTCTTCTTCAGCACCACAATTCAAAAGCATTAATTCTTTGGCACTCAGCCTTCTTTATGCTCCAATTCTCACATCTGTGCATGACTACTGGAAAAAACATAGCTTTGACTACATGGACTTTTGTCAACAAAGTAATGTCTCTGCTTTTTAATACGCTGTCTAGGTTTGTCAATACCTTTTCATCCAAGGAGCAAGTGTCTTTTAATTTCACGGCTGCAGTCACTGTCCACAGTGAATTTGGGCCCCAAGAAAATAAAATCCATCACTGCTTCCACTTTTTCTCCTTTTACTTGCTATGAAGTGATGGGACCCAACAACAACAATACTTCCATATTTTAGCATTTTAAAAAAATATCACCCTGTCAACTTAACCGTATTCTATATTTCCTTTTCATTTGTCTCTATTTCTCTTTCATGTCCATTCTTCATACTATTGAGTTGGGTTTATTGGTGATAATTTTCTTTATAAATTAGTCAACACATTGAAGAGCACTGTGGAGGGCTCACAAGAGTCCTAGGAATAGAAGAGAAAACCTCCCGAGATTCTGGCTTGAAAATGGAATACATCATTTGGGAAAATTTGGGTCTTCTCTTAGAGCAGGGATGAGTGTACTTTTGCTTATATAATGAAGAGCTGTGTCATGTTGAGGAGGACACTGCTTGGGGGGAATTGGCAGAAGGACCTATGAAAGGAGTGGACTATATTGGGCATTTTCTGCTGGTGATGGTATAAAGAAAATCTTCCTTTTGGGAAATTTTCTCATCATGCATAGATTCAGTGGGAGGAAATTTCCTCATGCCTGACTCTTACTTTATAGAACAATGAGAAAAGACCCTATATCTACTTATAAATCATTTCTGGAACTTTGAAACTTCAGTGACTATCATAAAGATAGAAAAAACAACTGGAAGTCAGCTTCATCATGGTAAAACAATGAAGGTCACACTAAATACAAAAGACAGTGGGATTTTAAGTACTTTAAGTGACTAATAAGGAGCCTACAATTAATATATGTTTATCATCTAGTGTTAGTATTGACTTGGCCAAAAGTCCATTCAGGTTTTTCCATGAGAGCTTATAGAAAAACCTGAATGAACTTTTTGGCGAACCCAACAACAAACTTTAGGAATTTGTGTCTTAGAAAAACAACTGACCCTCAATGCAATATTTGGTTTATTTTAATTTTACTTATTCAAATAATTTCATCAATTTATATTTTATATATACTATATAATTATATACATACACACACATACACACACACAAATATAATTACAAAAATGGAGGACATGAAGAATTATACAGTGATTGATGATGTTTGATTTCTCAGATGGTCTGAACCCTGACAGTAGAGCTGGGGGCATAATTTACTTCTTGGTAGGCTGCTTTGTTAACAGCACAAACAGTCCCTTGGCTAATTAGAATGTCACAGGGCACTAGTAACCATTTAAGTGTAATTGCATCAAATCAGAAATTACAATGGGAAAGGTATCTGGACTGTCCACCTTCTTAATGACTAGCCCCAAAATACCAGAGATAGGAAGATCTTTTTAGAAATTCTTTTTTTTTTTTTTTTACGTTTTTGTGAAGATGTGTTTTTATTTATTTATTTATTTATTTTATTTTTTCATTTATTTTTATTAGTTGGAGTCTAATTACTTTACAATATTGTAGTGATTTTGCCATACATTGACATGAATCAGCCATGGGTTTACATGTGTTCCTCATCCCGATCCGCCCTCCCACTTCCCTCCCCATCCCATCCCTCTGGGTCTTCCCAGTGCACCAGCTCTGAGCACTTGTCTCATGCATCCAACCTGGGCTGGTGATCTGTTTCACCCTTGATAGTATACTTGTTTCCATGTTATTCTCTCATAAGAGAGAAGGTGAGGGTGGGATGTTATGAGAGAATAGAAATTCTTATAGAAAAAAAATTAAATTAATTTCAGGTAGAAGCCTCTATAAACAGGGAAAGACAAAAATAGGCAATGCATTTACAGTATTAGGAAAGTCTGTCCTGCTGCAGTCTATGCAGTCACAAAGACTTGGACACAACTTAGCAATTGAACAACAAAAACCCAACAGCATGTTGCTTTCTGACCACTGATTTCTACTATTTGTAGAAAGCCTTGGAGTGACAAGCTCTAAAATTTTCTCCTTCTGCCTCCAAAAGTCAAATATGGAGAGTAAATAACCTATACAATAACACTGGGTAAATATTAGCAGAATATATTACATGAATTACTACAAACAATGTCAGCTTACTAAAAGGCATATTGTATATAGAAATAAAAATCATTTTTTATCTTTTTACAAATGGTAGTTGAGTTACAGTTTTTATTAGGCTTATAGTTGATAATGTTTATGTAGAATTATGTAATATATATTTATAAATGTTTATAAATAAATATAGTATTGCTGTGAAAAGTCATATTATCAATAATAGCTATTGTATGTCAAGTATCTACTTTCTGTTGGCCAGAGTCTCAATCCATTATATAGACTATCATTAAAACTTACAATCTCTGTGCAGGAGATAATAATTTTCCCTACTCACAAATAAGTATGAAGGCTCAGAGAGGTCAGTTTTCTTGCCAACATTCATAGAGAAAATTATCAGTAGATCTAGTATTTAAACATTTTCAGTCTGATTCCAAAAACATTACTCTTAACCATTATATCATACTGCTGCTTCCATTAGAAACTTGCTGTTCCCCTACAACCATGTTTGCATGGAGCAATACAAGTGAAGTAAAACCAGCCTCTTCACTGAATGAACTGGGTCCATTTTATGAATGGGTTAGAATTAGAAAACTCCATAGTGTACAGATACCTCAAGATAAAGTTCCAGAGAATGCTTCGATTAGCCAATTTCCTCACAAGTACTGAAAGAATTTCGAGTAATCATTCATGTTCCTCCATCTTGTAGGAAGCAGAGAGGAATCAAATCAACTAGATTTTTAAGATCAAGCCAAATACCTCAATTTGTGAAATCATGGGAAAATAATAGATGTTTCAATTTAAGAATAGTATTAGAACAGATACAGAGGGGTTGAATATGAAAGGTTAACAGTAAATGATGTCTCTCAGATCAGCATTACTTTTAATATAAGCAGGAGAAGATGTTATAGGCATGGCATAAGCCGAGCCCACATTGCCAAGATTTCACATTATGGTATCATATTGGGGCAGCCCCAAGCTAAAGATTTGTCAGCTGTCTTCACCATCAAAAACTGGGACAAGACTACAGAGACAAAGGTGAATATAAATTGTGCCTTTTAGGCTGTCAGCAGAATGGTGACCTCGAGTTTCATTGATTTAGGGGACAAAGAAGTACAAGCCATCCTGTAATATACATGCCAGCAATTGTGACGTAATTGAAATTGTTTGTGCTTTTCAGTTTTCAACAACTTCCTTTGGCCACACTACTATACTGCATTGTCAGAGTGTTGATTAGTTTCTTATATTAATAGCACAGTTTCTCTCTCTCTCTCTCTCTGTCTCTGGACTGCATTTAGATTTCCTCAGATTAAACCAGTTATAAATTTAGGACAAAGAGAGACTTTGGAAACTGATAAGGCTTACACTTAAAAGATGCAAGTGTTAATAAAATTCATGTCCAAATGTTTCTCTTTACTCCTCAAATGTAATCTGCATTTTCTCACTACCCAAATATTAAACTCGATTCTCCTTTTCAAATACGTCTCTGAGTATAGAATTTTTAATCTCATAATCTCAAGGAAATAATTATTTTCCAGAAGAAAAAGAGTGGAAGACTACAAATTAAATGTAAAATACTCACTTTTCCTGCTCCTTCACAATCATAATATTTGTAGTGGGTGTGTAAAGGTTTATGTAATTAAAGCAGCTTTATTGCTGACATACTGCTAATAAAAAAAGAAATTTGGCTGATTCCCATAAAACTGATGACTTCCTAAACCTAGAAATTATATCCATTTAGCATATTCCTCACTCTAGGGAAGTTATAGATGAGATGCTTTGTTCACAGAAATTTTTTGAATAGCTAGTGAATATTTGTATGTGAAAATCTATCATTAAAATAGGAATGAAAAAAGTGATATAGCATGCAATATTATAAGGAGAACCAATTTCAAAATAAGAAACTAAATGAAGTTCTGTAACACCTCTAAGCAACCATACTTCCACAGTTCTAACAAGCATATCTAAGAAATATATCCCCTTTGCTATAACATCAATTTTTAACAGAAGCTCCATGAAGTCTGAGCCCTTTAATAAAACTTCAGGGGTGTTAGATCAAACAAATAGGTCTTTACTAAATAGCATGCTATTACTTTTCTTAATTCCCTATTACTTCCTTTCTCCATTATATTGATTATGTTATTTGCATACTCAGTCAACACATTGGCATTTATTTTCATGGTTTCTAAGTTTCATGGTAGAGGTGATCCAATAAAACTTGACTCTCAGCAGCCAGATTTTAGTAGGAAGATACAATCATGCCCCTAGCTACAATCTTCACTGAGCTCTTTTATCGATCAGCATTTGCTAAGCTCCTACTATACATGCTAGACACTCTAAGGTGCTAGGAACAGAGGAGCTGGCAGTCTAGTCAGGGAGACAAGAGCAGTGAACATTTGATTACAATGTGCTGTAAGTACAGTTGCTCAGTCATGTCTGACTCTTTGCAACCCCATGGACTGCAGCATGCCAGGCTTCCCTGTCCATCACCAACTCCCAGAGCTTGCTCAAACTCACGTCCATTGAGTCAGTGATACCATCCAACTATCCAGAGCTCTAAGTACATGCTCTACTAAATGAGTACTCTAAGCAAGGTGGTGAAGGACACTACCTGAACATTTGGAAGGTGCTCCTAAAGCCAGGCTCCTCATGCCCTGTAGAAATAGCTCTGTGTTCCTTACTGTGGTTTGAAAAACTCTCATGGTCTGGCCCCTCTCCACCTCTGGCACCATTGTCTCATTGGTAAGACACCAAATGATTAATTTGTTACCATCTCTCCTGTACCCTGTGGTTTCCTAGTTTTCCTCATTTTATCCTGTCTCCTTAGGCACTGTATCCCATCATTAAAATACCTCAATGGATAATTTCAGCCACGTTCCTGAATAACTGCTGCTAACTTAACATGCCATCTATTTATTCCTTTTCATTTTTTTTTTTTTTTCAGAAAATTGCCCAGGTTTGGTGTCCTAGGGAATAGTTCTCTGTCATGGAGGAATGAATTTGGACTGATAAGCTGCTTTACTTATTTGTCCTATCAAATTGTCACAGGGTATCCCTGCCTGGTAAATCCCCACATTAGGTATCAAGAGTTAGCTCATAGATCACCTTCCAGTGCCTGGTGTGTGGGTTCAATCCCTGGTCGGAGTTAAGATCCCACGTGCTTCACAGTTAAAAAACCAAAGCAAAACAAGCAGTATTGTAAGAAATTCAAAAAGACTTCAAAAACGGTCCACATCAAAATAAAAAAAAAATAAATCTTTTAAAGAAGACATAGCTCATAGAGCCATTCCAGCTTTCCTCAAGTCCATACCACTCTGTGCTCAATGTCCAGACTTCTACTACTTCTATGAGAACTTGCACAGTGTTTGTAATGCCCATATTTGTATAGCTGACTGCCTCACTAGCCCCTCAATTACATGAGATTAGAAATGAGGAATACTCATTTTGGCATTCCCGGTCCAGCATAACCTCATATGAGTTAATACTAATGAATCATTTTCCCGTGACTACAGCACTGTCACACAGTTTACCTTGGCAACAACTCTCTGATGTGGGCAGGGCAGGGATCCTACTCTTCTGTTTTGCAGATAAGAAACTGACATTCAAGGGACTTTACCTGACTTGCTGAAGTGTACACTACCAGTAAGTGGACAAGTTCATTCTAGAACCCATTTCTGCCTGATTCTGGCTGGCATGTGATAAGGATGTCAGTCAAATTACTGAACACAGTTACTCCATACCACCACTCTTCATAGCAGGCCTTTCAATCCTGTGACAAAATGATAGGACAAATAAGTAAAGCAGCTAATCAGTCCAAATTCATTCCTCCACGACAGAGAAGTATTTCCTAGGAAACCAAACCTGGGCAATTTTCTGAAAAAATGAAAAGGAACAAATAGGTGGCATGTTTAGTTAGCAGCAGCTATTCAGGAAGGAGGCTGAAATTATTCACTACGGTATTAAAAAAAAATCCACCACATAAAAAAGCTTGAATATGATACAATACCCAAATCGGGAGTATTCAGTTGTTAGACTTTCATATTAAAAGGAAAAAAAAAAGCTTAAGTAGAAAATAATAAAACAGTGAATATTAATAACTCTCTGATGTCTCTAACCCAAAAGTACTGTTTTCTGAGTAAATGAACAATTTAACAATCAGCTAAAAATAATATTTACCTTTTCTTTTATTTTTCCCTTTTAAGAAACCCATCATATAGTAACAAACTCAAACTGTATCAGCATAACTTTGCAGTGGCAGATGAGAAAAAGAAAATGGCAATCATTCATTTAAAAAAAAAAAAAAGTAGATTGCATTTCCCCCATGACACCGCCCCTCTGACACACATACCCTACAAGCCCACAACAGAGTCATACATGTGATTTTGACATGTGGGATGTTAAAAGAGACATGGCCCCTAACATAAGCACATAAGCTGTGTAGAATGCAAGGCACTCCTAAAAAGGAGTGCAGGTGTAGTTGTGTGACTTGGAGAGACTCAAATTTCTTTATAAGACATGGCTCCTGCAGGGAGATTTCCTGTAAAAGATAGGCGTTAGTGCTCATACCTTAAGCGCAGATTTTCAGGCTTGTTTGCGTCTTTTTTTTTTTTTTTTTAATTTTTTGACTGAGCTGAGCAGCATATGGGATCTAAGCTCAACCAGGGATTGAACCCTGGAGCAGAAGCTCGGAGTCTTAACCACTGGACAAACAGGGAAGTCCCTGAATTGCTCTATTCTTATTATGTTTCTAGAATTGTATGGTTTATAGATGTCAACTTGGACAATTTTGAATTGTTAGGGACAAAAATCCAAAGTTGACCTGAGAGACCTCTCTGTGCATTTTTTACACTTTTGAACTATTAAATCTGTAGCTCTTTTCTTTTGGGCATGGGGAGAAATTGCCCTTATGATCTCTTATGACCTTGGGAGTCATCTGCTCTTCTGAAGACCGGTACAGAAAAAAAAAAAAAAAAGACCGGTACAACTTTTTGCCCACAAACTCTCTATATTCCTCTAGTCCCACTAGGCATCAGGTGCTGTTTTCAGTAAACATTTCGTTTACTGAAGGATCAGATAAATATCCCAAAGCAGGGTCAAATATTGGGACCAGAAGTTGGGATTTCAGATAACTCCTGTCTTTATTCTTTTTCTCTACCTTCTGTTCAGGGGTGGCAGAGAACAAGGTGGGATAGACGATTGATCTTATACATATGAAACAAAGTCCCTAGAACCTAGTATTAGTCTGTTTACAGATTCTCAGTAAAAAAGTAGTAGCTAAAGTGTTAATTTCAAGATTAAGTCCTCCCAGGACCAGTGGCTGGATATTTCAAAATCGAAAATTACATAAAAGTAGGTACGGAGGCAGTAATGATAGAATCCAATGTTATTCATCTTGTTAAATTATAAGAACTCCCCTATTAATCAGAGCTTCTGATGTCTAAGTGCTGTCACCTCTTTCATTTTGCAGCATGCAAAAATATAGCCAACTAGCGGATACTCTCATTCCTTTATAGCTTTCTGCTTTCTTAGTTGTGAATTAAGCTGATTTGCCATTTAATATGTGCCAGCAGCCAGCCATTTTTCTTGATCTGCTGCCTATAAGTGAATTGCTGCCTTGCTGTTTCCACCCTCAACCTTACCACGTTATGAAGGGGGACAATTCTGACTGGTGCTCCTTAGCATGTGAAATGTTACCAGAATAATGTTTGCTAATGCCCATTGGATCAAGGCTCTGCCAGTAGTTTTAATCTAAATTTCATTTTCTGGAGTTTGTAAGAGGAACATGGGGGATTAAAGCTTAACTTTGGATAGATCATATTAGTAGAGTAAATCAAATTCAGGTTGTGGGTCCCCAAATACCCCAGAATAAAGTCCATATTTCCATGTATGGCTTTGAAGTTCCTCCCTGCTCTGATTTCAACCATCTTTTCTTGGTTTTAGTCCCACAATACCTGGACTAACATTGTAGATCCCAGTCTCCATCCTGCAGTGGAAGTAATTTTTTTAATAACTAATGTCAGATCCTTACTTAGAATTTTTCAATGATTTCCCATGGATCTCAGGATAAAGTACTAAATCTAAAACATAGCTTAAAAGGTCATACATGATCTGACACCTTCCCAGTTCTCTACTATCTCCTACATAAGACTTTCAGTTTCTTTAACATGCCTTCTTCTTCCTCACTTGATAAACTTCACATAGTTTATTTGGCTCGGGACACTCTTCAATACCATATACACCATGCATACATGCTAAGTCACTTCAGTCATGTCCAACTCTTTGAGACCCTATGGAGTGTAGCCCACCAGGCTCCTCTGTTCATGGGATTCTCCAGGCAAGAACACTGGAGTGAGTTGCCATGCCCTCCTCTGGGGGATCTTCCTGGTCCAGATTAAGCTCATGTCTCCTGTGGCTCCTGAACTGGGAGGCGAGCTCTTTACCTCTGAGCTACCAGGAAAGCCCATAAATACCATAACCCTTATCTTAGTATCATGCAGGGCTTCCCTGGTGGCTCAGATGGTAAAGAATCTGCCTGCAATGCAGAAGACCTGGGTTCAATCCCTGGGTTGGAAAGATACCCTGAAGAAAGGAATGGCAACCCACTCCAGTATTCTTGCCTGAGGAATCCCATGGACAGAGGAGCCTGGCAGGCTGTAGTCCATGGGGTTTCAAAGAGTCAGACACAACTGAGTGACTTTCACACACACACACACACACACACACACACACACAATCTTATTATCATAAGATAATAATAGCCAAATTCTTCAAAATCCATTTCCCCCTTTTCTTAAAGGTGAATTTTTTTCTTGGCCACCAAGAAAAAGACTACATTTACCAGCCTCCTTCAATGGAGGCTCAGACAGTAAAGCATCTGCCTACAATGCAGGTGACCCGGGTTTGATTCCTGGGTCAGAAAGCTCCCCTGGAGAAGGAAATATCAACCCACTCCAGTATTCTTGCCTGGAAAATCCCATGGACGGTGGAGTCTGGTAGGTTACAATCCATGGGGTTGCAAAGAGTCGGACACATCTGAGCAACTTCACTTTCACTTTTCTTTCACTTTTACAGCTATGTTCAGCCATATGACCAAATTCTGAACAATAGGATGTAGTTGCAACCTCTGGGTTATGTCACTGAAGACAACGGGTATGTCTTTGCCTTCTTATTTTCCTTTTGTTTGACAGATGTTAGTGAGGAGTCCTTTTAGGGCTATCTCAACCAGACAGAGAGGGACAACACCTCAGGAGAAACAGAATAAGAGCGAAGGTGTCCAGAGCCTGACACCATGGAACATAGTATAGTTATCACAGCTCAGCATTCCATGGAGCAAGTCCACTCTACCAATTCAGACTTTGGCATACAAGACAAAATGTTTCTCTACTTTCAGCCACAATGTTAGAGTCTCAGTTATAGGCAATGGCAACTGATAAGATATCTTCACTAATAACAAGTGTTATTGGCAGTTTTCTAGTTTAATAATGTTTTAAGGAATAAACAAGTTACTCTATGCTCAGTTCAGTTCAGTTCTTTTCCTGAACTCTATTTCATTTCATAAGTCCACTTATCTCTCCTTTAATGCCATAAATCACTATCATTTTATAAATAAGTTTTGATGTCTAGCATACCAAGTTATTCCTCCTTGCTCATTAAGATCTTCTTAGTTACATGTGGACCATCACATTTCCATATACATTTTAGAATCAGCTTGTGAAGTCCAAAAGATTTAAAATTTTATAGATTTATATTAAATCTATAGATCATCTTGCTGAAAACTGATATCCTCACACAACTGAGTGTTTTAATCCATAAATGTAGTATACCTCTCTATGATAGTTAATTTTATCACAACTTGGCTGGGCAAAATGATGTCTAGATAGCTGGTAAAAACCTTATTTCTAGGTGTGTCTGTGAGGGTGTTTCAGGATATGATTAAAGTAAAGTCTGAGCAAAGAGGTCCTCCCCCACCAATGTGGGCAGGTACCATCCAAGCTACTGGGGGCCCAGATAGAACAGAAGGGCAGAGAAATGACAAATTCTTTCTCTTCTGGGGCTGGGACTTCCATTTGCTTCTGCCCTCCAACCTTGGAGCTCCTGGTTTTCAGACTTTCAGACTCCAGGACTCATACCAGTCTGGTCCCTACCCCCACACTCAGCCCTGCTGCCAGCCTTTTGAACTTGGACTAAATTATACCACTGGTTTTTCTGATTCTCCATCTGAAAACAGCCAGTTGTGGAATCTTTTTGCTTCCATAACCACATGAGTCAGCTTCTATAACAAATCTCCTTTCACAAACACACACACACTCACACACACACACACACACACACACATATTCTATTGGTTCTTTTTCTCTGGAGGAGTTAATAATACATCCTTTATTTATTTCAATCTCCATTAATTGCTCATAACAATAGTTTAGTAATTTCTGTATAGAGGTCTTGGACATATTTAGTTAGATTTATACCCTGACGCTGGGAAAGATAGAAGGCAAAAGGAGAAGTGGGCAGCAGAAGATGAGATGATTGAGCAACAACACTGACTCAATGGACATGAATTTGAGCAAACTGCATGAGATAGTGGAAGACAGAGGAGCTTGGTGTGGTGCAGTCCATGGGGTCGCAAAGAGTTGGACACAACTTAGTGACTAAACAACAACACCACCACTTCAGTTCAGTTCAGTTCAGTCACTCAGTTGTGTCCGACTTTTTGCAACCCCATGAATAGCAGCACACCTGGCCTCCCTGTCCATCACAAACTCCTGGAGTTTACTCAAACTCATGTCAATGGAGTTGGTGATGCCATCCAGCCATCTCATCCTCTGTAGTCCCCTTCTCCTCCTGCCCCCAATTCTTCCCAGCATCAGGGACTTTTCCAATGAGTCAACTCTTCGCACGAGGTAGCCAAAGTATTGGAGTTTCAGCTTCAGCATCAGTGTTTCCAAAGAACACCCAGGACTGATCTCCTTTAGGATGGACTGGTTGGATCTCCTTGCAGTCCAAGGGACTCTCAAGAGTCTTCTCCAACACCACAGTTCAAAAGCATCAATTCTTCAGTGCTCAGCCTTCTTCACAGTCCAACTCTCACATCCATACATGACCATTGGAAAAACCATAGCGTTGACTAGACGGACCTTTGTTGGCAAAGTAATATCTCTGCTTTTTAATATGCTATCTAGGTTGCTCATAACTTTCCTTCCAAGGAGTAAGCGTCTTTTAATTTCATGGCTGCAGTCACCAGCTGCAGTGACTTTGGAACCCCCAAAAATAAAGTCTGCCACTGTTTCCACTGTTTCCCCATCTATTTCCCATGAAGTGATGGGACCAGATGCCATGATCTTAGTTTTCTGAATGTTGAACTTTAAAGCTCAACGTTTTCACTTTAAAGCCAACTTTTTCACTCTCCTCCTTCACTTTCATCAAGAGGCTTTTTAGTTCCTCTTCACTTTCTGCCATAAGGGTGGTGTCATCTGCATACCTGAGGTTATTGATATTTCTCCCAGCAATCTTGATTCCAGCTTGTCCTTCTTCCAGCCCACCACCACTTAGGTTTATGATATACTTGCTATTCTTTACATGCTACTTTCAAATATTAATTTTCAAAAATTATAAAGATATTCATGCTCTTTGCTAGGACTCTGATGAAGTACAGACTGAATAAAGGGGAGAGAGGTTGTGTGAAAATGCTACAGCAGTGGATTTGTAGGGCAGTAAAACTGTTCTGTATGATACTAGGATGGTAGATAGATGTTATTATACATTTGTCCAAACCCATAGAAAGTACTACAGAAAGAGTGAACCCTAGTGTAAACTATGGACTTTAGTTAATAATAATTTATCAATATTGGCTCATCAGTTGTAACATGTAGCACCTGAATGCATGTTAATACTAGGAGAAAGAGTGAGAGGGGGAGGAAAGGGCATATAAGAACTCTACTTCTCAGTTTTCTATAAACCTAAAACTACTCTTAAAAAAAAAAACCTATTAATATGTTTTTCATGTAATTACTGATATATTTGTATATATATCTACCATTTTATGATTAATGTTTGTCCTTCCTGCTTTTAATTTTCTTTTCCACTGACTTTGTTATTTCTTTTAAATGGATCAAGTATTTTAAAATATCATTTTTATTTTTTTTCCTTGTCAGTCCATTTGGAAGTTATATATGTACATATGTATTTACAAAGCTCTTTCATTGATTACCATAGAATTTGCAACATCTTGATGCATCTTTATCAATTTTTAATGTTTGTTGATACTGTATCTACATTCAGGACCTTGAAAGAGGAGGAGGGTGTTAGAAATGCTAGAATATTTAAAAATCTTTTACCCTTTCCCGATTTATTTATTATTCAATATGCCATGAGGATTTTTTAGTATCGGCTAAAGAACTTAGCATCCATTGACATATATTTGTATATTTAAAATTTTTGTTCCTGTTTATCCCCATCTTCAGCTTCAACTTTATATCTAGAATCATTTCCCTTCTGCCTGAAGAATAACCTTTTCATATATGTCTAAATTTATATGTGTATACATACTATATATTTACTTTGTATACATATAATATATATATATATATGTGTGTATATATATGCAATGTGTGCCTACTGTTGTTGAAGTCAATCAGTTTTGTTTGTACAAAAAATGTTTTAATTTCATCTTTATTCTTTGAAGGATATTTTTGCTGAGTAAAGTATTATAGGTTGGCTGGTTTCCATTTTTTTAGTCTTAGTTTAATTTTTGGTTCTTTGAAGTTTTCTCTGTTTTTATCTTTGGTTACTTTAAATGTATTCTGTTTGCCTTTATTTTTTCTTTTCAATTTTTGGCTTTCTAAGATGTATTTAAGTGGATTCTTATTTAAATTATTTTGGTTTGGGCTCCTTGGGTTATTTGCATATGTAGAGGAATGTCTTTCTTGACTTTTGGAAAACCTTAGGACATGATCTCTTTCAAATAATGCTTATATACTATCCTCTTTTCCTTTTCAACCTTCTAACATTTTAATTAAATACATGTTAGCATACTTTAACATTTAAAATTCCTGTTACACAAAAATGTTTATTTTAGAAATTAATAAGAAATGCATAAGAAAATACTGAAATATACTTCTAATCTCATATGACCTTTAGAACAATTCTGTTAAGAACCAAATAAATATCATTAGAATGTTGTTTGGATTTCAGTTAAAAGTTGATCATTTGGGAAGTAATTTCAATCTTAGCAAAGTTAGAAGATTCTTGAGAAGACTTCTCAAGGAAGCTTGGCATGCTGTAGTCCATGGGGTCACAAAGGAGCTGGACACAGCTTAGCAACTGAACTAAACTAGTAAAGTTAATATTTCCTCCCCTGTGGCATTCAATATTTTAATTTAGAAATATTTGTGCCATTTTATTTGCTTATCTATTTTTATTGGTAATAGATGGCTTAAAGAAAATTATTTGATTTTTTTTTGTATAATGAAAGAATAGTTTTGTTATATAGAATTATTCATTTGATTCATATGTCTTCCTTTCTGGTATTGCAATGCTTATTTCTAGCATTGTCTAAAATCCACAGAATAGTATTAAACAGTAGGTATGAGAGTTGGCATTTTTTTCTCCTTTTTAGATAAACTTATTTAGATATAATTCACATATCATAATGTTCACCCATTGAAAATGTAATTCAGTAATGTTTAGTATGTCACAGAGGTGTGCAATCATGATAACAACTTTAGGAGAGTCATCACTTCTCTTATCAAAAAACCCATATCCATTAGCAATCACCACTATTAACATTCTACCCTCTTCCCAGGCCCTGGCAATCCTTAAGCTACTTCCCCTTTCTATATAGACTTGTCTAAGCTGGACTTTCTATGCAAATAAAGTCATATGTTTCCTTGTATTACTGAATTTTTTCACTTCCTGTAATTTTTTCAAGAATCATCAGTGCTAGAAAATGTACAGTATTTCATTCCTTCCTTTTAAGGACAAATGATATTCCATTACACGGCTATAATATATTTTATGTATCCATTCACCGGCTGATGGATATTTGTGTTGTTTCCTTTTTTGACTATTATGAAGAATGCTGCTAAGAATATTTGTGGACAGTTTTATATAAACGCATATTTTAATTTCTCTTGGGTATTTATCTAGGAGTGGAATTTCTTGGTCACATAGTAACTTTATTTAACAGTTGAGGAACTACCAAACTGTTTTCTAAAGAAGGTGGCTATTTTACAAAACCACCAGAAATGTATTACGGTTCCAATTTCTCCAGGACTAACACTTGTTATTGTCTTTTTAATTATAACGATGTTAGTGTGAAGCGGTGTTGTATTGATTTTCATACCTCTAATAGCTAAAGACTTTGAGTATTTTTCCTGAGCTTACTAGCCACTAGTGTATCTGTTTGAAGCAATATTTGCAGTTACTTCCATTTTATAATTGGAATATTTGTGGTTTTGTTTTTACATTTTAAGAGTTATTTATATTTTCTGAATGTCTATCAGAGAATCTGATTTGAAAATATTTTCTCCCACTCTGTGAGTTGTCTACTCATTTTTCTTTGTGGTATATTTTGAAGCACAAAGGATTTTAGATACTGATTTTTATTTTGATGAAGTTGTTTATTTACTTTTTCTTCTGTTGCTTGTACTTTTGGAGTTACATCCAAGAAAGTGATGCCTAACCAAAGGATATGAAGATTTACTCCTGTGTTTTATTCAAAGGGTTTTATAGTTTTAGCTCTTATATTTAGGCCTTTGTTCCACTTCTTCAGAAACTTCAAGCCATTTCTATGATGGGTATCTGTTATTCATTCCTAATGTATTTCATCTTTAACTCAGTTCTCAGGTAGAAGCTATATTTTAAAAGGTACTCCTCCTGCCCACTGGAGTTGTATTTGGACTGCTGTGAATTGCTTCTTCCAAACGCTGATGATCCAAAGCAGCAATGGAATCTCAAAGCGAGTTGTCTATCTTGTGTCTCATGGCCAACCCTGATTCCATCCTTCAACTCTCTAAGTTAGATAGTAGTAGTACTGTCTCCACCTACTTCCTGTGACACATGCCACCTTCTAAGGAAGAAAGTTTGATTTTTTTAGTTATTCTTATATCTGCAAGTCCCTTAGCAGAAATTGCTTGTAAACCACACATTTCCTTTCTCAGGTTCACAGATGTGTTTTCCCACTTTTAATACTCCTTTGCCTAAGCACAATGCTTGGCCTGTGGTAGGAACTCAGTAAATATTCAAGTGAATTGATGAATTTCATCAAATTATTTGAGATATTAACAGACAATATTAATATTGGGTGATGAGTGGACAGAAGAGGAGTTAAACACTCTGCTTAAGTCACCACCTTTCTTTGGAATCAGGATATAGTTTCTATCACCAGGCTTCCCAGGTAGCTCAGATAGTAAAGAATCTGACTGCAATGCAGGAGACCCAGATTCAATTCCTGGGCCAGGAATATCCCCTGGAGAAGGGAATGGCTACCCACTCCAGTATTCTTGCCTGGAAAATTCCATAGACAGAGGAGTCTGGTGGGCTACAGTCCATGGGGTTGCAAAGAGTCAGAAATGACTGAGCAACACTTTCACTTTCCATCAAGCAAAATTCTATGCTTTACACCTTTATCTTCCAGCCTCAGGACCACTATCCATCTTCAAGTAGTTCATCTTCTCACTTGTGGACTTATGTGAATTGCATTGTTTTAACTCCAATCTCTTAACTCCTCATTCTATATACAACTGTTCAGTCACCTTTCCTGAAGAAATATGTTGTAATATTGCTTGTTTGCTCATAATGTCATGATTGACTCTCTCTTGCCTATAAAACAAATGATATTATTTAACATGGTAGAAATTTTTTTTAAATAAATTGAAATTAGATGTTTTTCTCCCTTTATTCTTTGCTTTGTTTTTATTCCAACAGATATTAAATTCTGCTTTTTTGCCCCAGGAGAGGAATATGGTTGAGCATAAAATAGAAGTAACTGTCAAGAAAATTTCCTCTTTGGCTTTTGTTTCCCCAAAGATTAATCCTATTGAGGAGAATATGCCATGAGTCTAATAGGAAGAGCAGAGAAAAAGAGTGCTTCTGGGGAAGCTGTTTCCCTCTGACTAAAGAGAAATTCCCCTGAAATGAAAAAGAGAAATGGATCTTTGGGTCCCATGAATGATGAGCGTGAGACTCTGTTTCCTGACTGTGCCTTGGGGAGAAGGCGAGGTTTTAAACAGACGTGGCTCTAGACTTCATGTTAGTTATTGATCCTCTGCCCCAACCGTGACTTGAAAGCAGCAGGGTCAGGGGACTTGAAAGGAACACATGCACTAGAACAGTGTGCTTCCTGATCAATGGCTGATGACCAAAGGCTTTGTCCCAAGGCTGTGTGGCGCCAGAATTCCAACTGTAGTTTGGTACTTCCCTGGGGTGGAATCCTCAAAAATAACTTCAGTTGAAATACTCGCTTATGCAGCAGGTCAAAGGCTTGGCATAAAAATTAATTTTAAAAACTAAGGAAATAGTGCCTGTCTTGTAGACCAGGGTTTATGAACTCTAAATTGTATCCATTACATGGGACTTTTAGTTCTACCTAGTCAATGTAGTCTATGGTAAAGTAACTACCTGTCTAATAAATATTTTCTTCATATTGCAAGACTCAGTTCAAATGGCTATACCTTTGAGTTCCCAAGCAGAATTAATTACAACCTTATCTTTTTTCTAATAGTGAGTTACATGTGTATATCTTCCATGAAAGCTCTATTATGATAATTATATACTGTTCTTCTTGATTATAGATGAGTGTTAAAAGAGTGGATTCTATGTCATATTAAGTTCTGTGTCCCTATGACCTACCCTTGTAACTGGAGCATACTTTGTGCTCTGTAAATATTCGTAAAATTATATATTATCTTCATTATTATTTCATTTTTTACTTATAAAAATTTAGCTTCATTGATTAATTGTGCAAAAACTATGGGTTATATGCTACTTTACATAATAGAAATGTTATACCAGAATACATTTTTAAGACTTTGTAATGCTTTCAACTGAAATATCAATGATCATTTGTGGAGAATGACAAAGGCTTCAGATAAGAAATAAAATTTCAGTGACATAATTTCCAGGGGATAATATTTATATTGTGTTAAGAAAGCTACTGTGGTCTAGGCAGTGATAAAGAAAAACAGTAAGGTCCAACTCTCCATCCAGATGTAGAAAGCATAACAGGGACAAATTTGAGCATAACCTAATTAATGCATGATATAAAATTTCTTTTGGTATATATAACCAGCGGGACTAGATAGCTGGAAAGAGAAATTAGATATATCCTTGGGACTAGAAATGGATTCAGGATAGTAGATTCTAAATTGATTGCTAGAAGAAAACATCAAGTAAAGTAGCAGGTCAGGAGACAATGTTATTGTCAAAATTTTAGCACTGTTGTGGGCTAAAAAAGTTAGATATCTTAAAAAGTCTGGTTTTCCAGAAAGACTTAGATGTTAGCAGTAAATAAAGTCAGGAAACAGGACTTTTGGTAGAAGTCGAGTTCTTGGGAAGGATGGATAATATGGAGGGTCTGTCCAAAGCACTCTTGTCTTCCTGCTACACTCAGTCTATTCTTTATCCAAAAGTTAGCATGCGATTTCTAAAGTGTAGCTCCAGTCCTGTTACCCTAGACCTCCTGCTAAAATCCTTTAACAGCTCCCCGTGGTTTAAAAGATAAAGTCTAAGCTTCTTAACATGGCACACAGGCTCTTCACGAAGTGGTCCCTGCTTAATATCTTTCCAATGGCAATCATCATTGCTGTTTCCTGTGTCATACTTTATATTCCACAACAGAGAACTAGTGTAAGCTTTTTGATGTCAGAATGCTCTGGGTTCAAGTGACGGAAATAGAATTCAAACTGGCTTAAGTAAAAAGAAAAATTTGCTGATTCCAAAATTCGAGAGGATCAGACATCCAAACCTTGGAGAGGGCAGGGATGCTGCTATAGGCCTGACCGAAGCTAGGTATTTAAGACATGAACACCACCAGAGCTCCAGTGCACCTCTGTTAAATTTGTCTGTTGCTTAGATTCATCCTCTATTAATACAAAAAAAAAAAAAAAAGGTGTAGGGGACTGAATAGTGTCTCCTTTCCCCCCTAAATTCATGTCTACCCAGAAGCTCAGAATGTGACCTTATTTAGAACTAATGTCTATCCTGATATGATTAATTAAGATAAAATCACATTGGATGAGGGTGGGCCCTAACTCCAGTACCTTTTATCCTTCTAAGAAGAGGAGAGGATGCACAGGTGTATTCATTACACAAGGGCCATGTGAAGATGGAGGCAGAGATTGAAGTGATGCTGCCACAAACCAAGAACACCAAGGTTTGCTGAAAACCACCAGAATCTAAAACAGAAAAGAGTCCTTCCTACAGCCCGCAGAGGGAGCGTAACCCTGCTGACATCTTGATTTTGGACTCCTGGCCTCCAGAGCTATGAAAGAAAGCATTTCTGTGATTTTAAGCCACTGGTTCATGGTAATTAGTTTTCCCCAGGACACTAACACACTAATTAACCTACTTAATGCTGCAACATTGCCACATGTCCTTGCCTCTGCTTTTCCTGTAATGAATTATAGCTACTTTTATCTATTATTTGTTGTTTCCCTGGACCCCACCCCACCTACCCACACATATGAAAACAAGGATCTTTGATTTGTTCACTGCTCTATCCTCAGCACCTGGACAAACGTCTGAACTAAAGTGGGTACCAAATGCATGAATTGATAGGCTATTCTCAGCAAATATTTGGTGAACTGAAGTATATTTCTAGGCATTGAGAAAAAGCCATCTCTTGACCATCTCATTAAAAAAAAAAAAAAACTCTCAAAGAAGAATGAACTCTTTTCTTTCTAATTAACTTGAAGTTGCTCTTATTTTTTTAATTGACATTATTGTTGTCTAGTCACTAAGTCATGTCTGACTGTTCTGTGACCCCATGGACTGTAGCCCACAAGGCTCCTCTGTCCATGGGATTTTCAAGGCAAAAATACTGGAATGGGTTGCCATTTCTTTCTCCAGGGAAAACTGACATATATGCATGTTAATAATGATAACTTCCAGTTATTTAACACTTTGAAAGTTAAAACATTCTCATCATTGTCACCTCTGATAAAATCTGCCTAGTTAACAGGACTGTGAGGTTGTTTTCATTTTAAATATGAGTAAACTGAGCTTCAGAGGGGCTAAAAGCATTTGTCTAAAGTCAACTAAATCATAATCCATGGGCCATCAAGAATTTCTTCTTGCCCTTCTTTCTAGTCCAGAGCTGTGTTCTGGGTACTCCTCTCTGTGAATGCTACCTATAATTTATTACATATAGGACTTTAGGAATCCATGCAGATTTTTCTGATTTGCTGGCAGTTTTTAGAATATAAAAGAAATCAAAGGAAACAAGGCATTCTAAAATGGCACAAATAATCTACACTTCAAATATACATATCAATGGAAACAGACAGATATGTTGAGATGTGGATATAGTTATGTACATATGTAGTGCGTGTAATTGTATTATAAATATATCAGAGAGATAGACACCTTGGTAAGGGTGTTTGTGTATCCTTCCTGGGAGTTCAATCATTCACAGAAACTGAGATATATATTGGGTTTTAGATAATTACCCTTGTTATGCAAAAACATACTGTTGAAAGCTGTTCTCAGTGTTTTTATTTTTTCCCACAGTTTTTGTTTTTTATTTGTATTTTTTTAATCTATTTATTTTAATTGGAGACTAATTGTTTTACAATATTGTAGTGGTTTTCCCATACATTGACATAAATTAGCCATGGGTGTACATGTGTTCCTATCCTGAACACCCCTCCCACCTCCCTCCCCATCCCATCCCTCTGAGTCATACCAGAGCACCAGCCCTGAGCACCCTGTCTCATGCATCAAACCTGGACTGGTGATCTGTTTCACATATGATAATATACATGTTTCAATGCTATTCTCTCAAATCATCCCACCCTCCCCTTCTCCCACAGAGTCCAAGAGAGTGTTCTATACATCTGTGTCTCTTTTGCTGTCTCCCATACAGGGTTATCATTACCATCTTTCTAAATCCCATATATATGCGTTAGTATACTATATTGGTGTTTTTCTTTCTGGCTTACTTCAGTCTGGATAATGGGCTCCAGTTTCACCCACCTCATTAGAACTGATTCAAATGTATTTTTTAATGGCTGAGTAATATTCCATTGTGTATACGTACCACAGTTTTCTTATTCATTCATCTGCTGATGGACATCTAGGATGCTTCCATGTCCTGGCTATTATAAACAGTGCTACTTGAACATTGGGGTACACGTGTCTCTTTCAATTCTGGTTTCCTCAGTGTGTATGCCCAGGAGTGAGATTGCTGGGTCATAGGGCAATTCTCTTTCCAGTTTTTTAAGGAATCTTCACACTGTTCTCCATAGTGGCTGTACTAGTTTGCATTCCCACCAACAGTGTAAGAGGGTTCCCTTTCCTCCACACCCTCTCCAGCATTTATTTTTTGTAGACTTTTGGAAAGCAGCAATTCTGACCAGCATGAGAAGGTACCTCATTGTGGTTTTGATTTGCATTTATCTGATAATGAGTGATGTTGAGCATCTTTTCATGTGTTTGTTAGCCATCTGTATGTCTTCTTTGGAGAAATGTCTGTTTAGTTCATTGGCCCATTTTTTGATTGGGTCATTATTTTTCTGCAGTTGAGCTGCAGGAGCTGCTTGTATATTTTTGAGATTAATTCTTTGTCAGTTGCTTCATTTGCTATTGTTTTCTCCCATTCTGAAGGCTGTTTTTTTAACTTGCTTATACTTTCCTTTTTTTGTGCTTTTAAGTTTCATTAGGTCCCATTTGTTTATTTTTGCTTTTATTTCCATTACTCTGGGAGGTGGGTCATAGAGTATCCTGCTGTGATTTATGTCAGAGAGTGTTTTGTCTATGTCTTCCTCTAGGAGTTTTATAGTTCCTGATCTTATGTTTAGATCTTTAATCCTTTTTTTAATTTATTTTTGTGTATGGTATTAGAAATTGTTCTAGTTTTATTCTTTCACAAGTGGTTGACCAGTTTTCCCAGCACCACTTGTTAAACAAATTGTCATTTCTCCATTGTATATTCTTGCCTCCTTTGTCAAACATAAGGTGTCTGTAGGTGCATAGATTTATCTCTGGGCTTTCTATTTTCTTCCATTGATCTATATTTCTGTCTTTGTGCCAGCACCATACTGTCTTGATGACTGTAGCTTTGTAGTAGAGCCTGAAGTCAGGCAGGTTGATTCCTCCAGGTCCATTCTTTTTTTCTCAAGATTGCTTTGGCTATTCGAGGTTTTTTGTATTTCCATACAAATTGTGAAATTATTTGTTCTAGTTCTGTGAAAAATACCGTTAGTAGCTTGATAGAGATTGCATTGAATCTATAGATTGTTTTGGATAAAATACACATTTTCACTATATTGATTCTTCCAATCCATGAAAATGGTATATTTCTCCATCTATTTGTGTCCTCTTTGATTTCTTTCATCAGTGTTTTATAGTTTTTTATATATAGGTCTTTTGTTTCTTCAGGTAGATATATCCCTAAGTTTTCTATTCTTTTTATTGCAATGGTGAATGGAATTGTTTCCTTAATTTCTCTTTCTGTTTTCTCATTGTTAGTGTATAGGAATGCAAGGGATTTCTGTGTGTTAATTTTATATCCTGCAACTTTACTATATTCATTAATTAGCTCTAGTAACTTTCTGGTGGAGGTTTAGGGCTTTCTATGTAGAGGATCATGTCATCTGCAGACAGTGAGTGTTTTACTTCTTATTTGCCAATCTAGATTCCTTTTATTTCTTTTTCTGCTCTGATTGCTGTTGCCAAAACTTTCAAAACTATGGTGAATAGTAGTGGTGAGAGTGGGGACCCTTGTCTTCTTCCTGACTTTAGGGGAAATGCTTTCAGTTTTCACCATTGAGGATAATGTTTGCTGTGGGTTTGTCATATATAGCTTTTATTATATTGAGGTATGTTCCTTCTCTTCCTGCTTTCTGGAGAGTTTTTATCAAAAAAGGATGTTGAACTTTGTCAAAGGCTTTCTCTGCATCTATTGAGATAATCATATGGTTTTTATCTTTCAGTTTTTTAATGTTGTGTATTACGTTGATTGATTTATGGATATTGAAGAATCCTTGCATCCCTGGGACAAAGCCCACTTGGTCATGATGTATGATCTTTTAAATATGTTGTTGGATTCTGTTTGCTAGAATTTTGTTAAGGATTTTGCATCTATGTTCATCAGTGATTTTGGCCTGTAGTTTTCTTTTTTTGTGGCATCTTTGTCTGGTTTTGGAATTAGGGTGATGGTGGCCTCATAGAATGAATTTGGAAGTTTACCTTCTTCTGCAGTTTTCTGGAAGAGTTTGAGTAGGATAGGTATTAGCTCTTCTATAAATTTTTGGTAGAATTCACCTGTGAAGCCATCTGGTCCAGGGCTTTTGTTTGCTGGAAGATTTCTGATTACAGTTTTGATTTCCATGCTTGTGATGGGTCTGTTAAGATTTTCTATTTCTTCCTTGTTTAGTTTTGGAAAATTAAAGTCTTTTAAGAATTTGTCCATTTCTTCCAAGTTTTCCATTTTATTGACATATAGTTGCTGATAGTAGTCTCTTATGATCCTTTGTATTTCTGTGTTGTCTGTTGTGGTTTCTTCATTATCATTTCTAATTGTGTTGATTTGATTATTCTCCCTTTGTTCCTTGATGAGTCTGGCTATTGGTTTGTCAATTTTATTTATCTTCTCAAAGAACCAGCTTTTGGCTTTGTTGATTTTTGCTATGGTCTCTTCTGTTTCTTTTGCATTTATTATTGTCCTAATTTTTAAGATTTTCTTTTCCTTCTACTGACCCTGAGGTTCTTCATTTCTTCCTTCTCTAGTTGCTTTAGGTGTAGATTTAGATTATTTAGTTGACTTTTTTCTTGTTTCTTGAGGTAAGCCTGTATTGCTTGAACCTTCCCCTTAGCATTTGCTTTTACAATGTCCCATGACTTTTGAGCTGTTATGTTTTGATTTTCATTCATTTCTATGTATATTTTGATTTCTTTTTGATTTATTCTGTGATTTGTTGGTTATTCAGAAGCGTGTTGTTCAGCCTCCATATGTTGGAATTTTTAATAGTTTTTCTTCTCTAATGACATCTAATCTTACTGCATTGTGGTCCGAAAAGATGCTTGGAATGATTTCAATTTTTTTTTCTTTTCTTTTTTTTAATTTACGAAGGCTAGATTTATGGCCCAGGATGCAATCTATCCTGAAGAAGGTTCCGTGAGCACTTGAGTAAAAGGTGAAATTGATTGTTTTGGGGTGAAATGTCCTACAGATATCAATTAGGCCTAACTGGTCCATTGTATCATTTAAAGTTTGTGTTTCCTTGTTAATTTTTTTTTAATTGATCTATCCATAGGTGTGAGTGGGGTATTAAAGTCTCCCACTATTATTGTGTTACTGTTTATTTCCCCTTCCATACTTGTTAGCATTTGCCTTACATGGTGTGGTACTCCTATGTTGGGTGCATATATATTTATAATAGCTATAGCTTCTTCTTGGATTGATCCTTTGATCATTATGTAGTGTCCTTCTTTGTCTCTTTTTACAGCCTTTATTTTAAAGTCCATTTTATCTGATATGAGTATTACTACTCCTGCTTTCTTCTGGTCTCTGTTTGTGTGGAATATGTTTTTCCAGCCCTTCACTTTCAGTTTGTATGTGTCCCTTGTTTTGATGTGGGTCACTTGTAGACAACATATATAAGGGTCTTGTTTTTGTATCCATTCAGTCAGTCTTTGTCTTTTAGTTGGTGCATTCAACCCACTTACATTTAAGGTAATTATTGATAAGTATGATCCTGTTGCCATTTACTTTGTTGTTTTGGGTTTGAGTTTATACACCTTTTCTGTGTTTCCTGTCTACAGAAGATCCTTTAGCATTTGTTGAAGAGCTGGTTTGGTGGTGCTGAATTCTCTCAGCTTTTGCTTGTCTGTAAAGCTTTTGATTTCTCCTTAATATGTGAGTGAGATCCTTGCTGGGTACAGTAATCTGGGTTGTAGGTTTTTTTTTCTTTCATCACTTTAAGTATGTCCTGCCATTCCCTTGTGGCCTGAAGAGTTTCTATTGAAAGATCAGCTGTTATCCTTATGGGAATCCCCTTGTGTGTTATTTGTTGTTTTTCCCTTGCTGCTTTTAATATGTGTTCTTTGTGTTTGATCACTGTTAGTTTGATCAATATGTGTCTTGGGGTGTTTCGCCTTGGGTTTATCCTGTTTGGGACTCTCTGGGTTGCTTGGACTTGGGTGACAATTTCCTTCCCCCATTTTAGGGAAGTTTTCATCTATTATCTCCTCAAATATTTTCTCATGGCCTTTCTTTTTGTCTTCTTCTTCTGGGACTACTATGGTTTGAATGTTGGTGTGTTTAACATTTTCCCAGAAGTCTCTTAGGTTGTCCTCATTTCTTTTAATTTTTGTTTCTTTTTTCCTCTCTGCTTCATTTATTTCTACCATTCTATCTTCTACCTCACTTATCCTATCTTCTGCCTTTGTTATTCTACTGTTGGTTCCCTCCACAGTGTTTTTTATCTCATTTATTGCATTATTCATTATTAATAGCCTCTTTTTTTAAATTTCTTCTAGGTCCTTGTTAAACATTTCTTGCATCTTCTCAATCCTTGTCTCCAGGCTAACTATCTGTAACTCTATTTTGTTTTCAAGATTTGGATCATTTTTCCTATCATTATTCTTAATTATTTTTCAGGTAGACTACCTATCTCTTCCTCTTTTGTTTGGTTTCATGGGTGTTTACCATGATCCTTTACCTGCTGAGTATTCCTCTGCCTTTTCATCTTATTTAGATTGCTGTGTCTGTGGTGGCCTTTCTGTATTCTGTCAATTTGTGGTTCTTTATTGTGAAGGTTGTTACCCATGGGTGTGGTTGGACGGGTGGCTTGTCAAGGTTTCCTGATTAGGGAAGCTTGCATCGGTTTTCTGGTGGGTGGAGCTGGATTTGTTCTCTCTGGAGTGCAATGAAGTATCCAGTAGTGAATTTTGAGCTGTCTATGGGTTGTGTGGCTTGGGCAGCCTGTATATTGAAGCTCAGGGCTATGTTCCTGTGTTGCTGGAGAATTTGCATGCTATGTCTTGCTCTGGAACTTGTTGGCTCTTGGGTGGTGCTTGGTTTCAGTGTAGGTATGGAGGCTTTTGATGAGCTCTTATCAATTAATGTTCCCTGGAGTCAGGAGGTCTCTTGTGTTCTCAGGTTTTGGATTTATGCCTCCTGCCTCTGGTTTTCAGTCTTATTCTTACAGTAGCCTCAAGACTTCTCCATCCATACAGCACTGATGATAAGACATCTAGGTTAATGATGCAAAGATTCTCCACAGTGAGGGACACCTCCTTTTGAAGACAATGGGCTCCCTTTCTAGTTGCTGATGTCTTATGCCAGCATTCAGAAGTTGTTTTGTGGAGTTTGTTCAGCATTCAAATGTTCTTTTGATGAATTCGTGGGGGAGAAAATGGTCTCCCCGTCCTATTCCTCTACCATCTTGTTCTCAATGTTTTTAAATGTAGTACACACTGTATAGTAAAATATGTCAGGATTTTGCAATATATTTTAACAAAAAATCGAGTAAATGAGAAGATAGCTGGCATATAAAACCAAAGCACACAGCGATTATCATGCAAAGTCAAACGGCTTTTGACTTTGGAGTGTAAATTTGAGCTATGTTGCATTCTGGGAGTCTACTTGGAAAGACACAGTGAGAGACCTGAGAAACTAATGGGGGTTCATTCCCTGCCTGTGCACAGCTTTTCAATTCTGCTGGATTCTTCACTTGTGTGCCATTTCTAGGCACAGTACCTAAGATCGGTCAGTATGCAGAGTTGCACTAGGTCAGGGTTTGGTTGATGATATTCAAAGTGTCGAAAGCAATGGGATTTTGATTAGTGCTTCACTAAAAAATGGTGATGAGACAAAAACAAAATTAATATTATCCATAGAATAGTTGTTAAGAAGTTCTCAGTCTCATGTTGAAGACACACAATACAGGCCCCACCTACCTTTCCACTCCCATCTTGTATTACCTATAGTCCTAGCATAGGCTCTGGTCAAGTGGAAAGTGAAAGTTGCTCAGTCATGTCCAAATCTCTGCAACCCCATGGTCTATACAGTCCATAGAATTCTTCAGGCCAGAATACTGGGGTGGGTAGCCTTTTCCTTCCCCAGGGGATCTTCCCGACTCAGGAACTGAAGTGGGGTCTCCTGCATTGCAGGTGGATTCTTTACCAACTGAGCTGTCCAACTAAACTCAAATGTAGTTTTATCCATTTTTCCCCCCATCAGCAAGACTTTAATTGCATCCTCTAGCTGCACTGCTAATTGATAAATGTACATGGTTTTCTTCTTCCTCTTCATGTTAATGTAACCTGGTTATTAGGAGTCCAGACAGTGGAGTCAGACTGAATGGAATTTAAATCATAGCTCTCTCACCTGTTTTCTGTGTAGACACTACTAAGTTTTTCTGACCATCAATTTTTTCATCTGTAAGATACAATAATGTAATATATGTTTCATAGACAAAAAGTATGGGAAATAATGCAAATGTAGCACATGGCAGTAGGTTCTTAAGAAATAAGGTAAAAAACTCGCCTACCAGTGTAGGAGACATAAGAGATGAGGGTTCGATCCCTGGGTAGGGAAGATCCCCTGGATGTGGAAATGGCAACCCACTCTAGTATTCTTGCCTGCAGAATTCCATGGACAGAGAAGTCTGGCAGGCTACAGTCCATGGGGTCACAAAGAGTTAGACATTACTGAAATGACTTAGCATCCACACATGCACACATAAATTTAGAAATAAATGCATCTGTGTATGGGTATGCATGAGTACATATATTTAGACATACATATATATTTCAAAGGAATTAAGTGGTCTGAAGTCTTATCCAAGCTATTTCAAGGTTCATGTAAAAGCATTTCAGGTTTGCCTATGACCTCACTCTTTTTCATGTTTTTTTGTTTGTTTGTTTGTTTGTTTGTTTACCCTAAGTAAATGATCAGGATTGTGGCTTCCTGAGGCTGCTACAACAAAGTACTAAGGACTGGATGGCTTAAACAACAAAAATGTATTTTTTTTAATGATTCTGGAGTCTTGAAGTTTAGAATTGAAGTGTGAGCAGTGTTGTTCCCCTACAGGGGGTGTAGAGAAGAAACTGTTTCAGACCTCCCTCTTGACCTTGTAGGGGACTGTCTTCTCCCTGTGTCATCACATCATCTTCCTTGTGTACATGTCTCTCTCTGTCCACAAATGGCCCTTTTTGTTAGGACACAGTCATGTTGAATTAGGATCCACTCTTATGACTTCATTTTAAATTGATTAAAATCTGCAATGACTCTGTTTTCTTTCCAAACAAGATCACATTCATAGGTACTGGGGATTAGGACTAGAAAACTTTTTGGAGAGACAAAATCCAGTCCATTACAAGAATTAAGACAGTGAAGATGGGGCTGGGGGCAAAAAAAGCCACTGGGTCCAGCTCAACAGCTCTGAAGCCTAAACTCAGAAAGCAGTGGGGCCAGCTTATCTGAGTGCTCTGTGCCCACATTGAGTAGAGAAGACTGGCCAACCATAGTTTGTGAAATATTCCTCAAGTTTCCCAAGTCATTCCTAACAGTTGAGGTGTCTAGTTGTTTCTGTAAGTGACTGTGTTCAATTGAAATCATTTCAATGCAGTTATATAAAATTAGCCTTAATATGTAAACTTTGAGTTGGAAATTTTTCTAGGAAGTATTAGTAGAAGGCCCCCCTTTGGGGGTTAAATTATGATTCAGTGCAATTCAAATGAGGTGTTCTTCAGTTCAGTTCAATTGCTCAGTCATGTCTGACTCTTTGCGACCCCATGGACTGCAGCACACCAGGCCTCCCTGTCCATCACCAACTTCTGGAACTTGCTCAAAATCATGTTCATCGAGTCAGTGATGCCATTCAACCATCTCATCCTCTGTCTCTGTTTTTCCCTCCACCTCCTGTCTTCAATCTTTCCCAGCATCAGGGTCTTTTCTAAGGAGTCAGTTCTTCGCATCAGGTGGCCAAAGTATTGGGGTTTCAGCTTCAGCATCAGTCCTTCCAATGAATATTCAGGACTGATTTCTTTTAGGATTGACTGGTTTGATCTTGCAGTCCAAGGGACTCTGAAGAGTCTTCTCTAACACCACAGTTCAAAAGCATCAATTCTTTGTGCTCAGCTTTGTTTATAGTCCAACTCTCACATACATACATGACTACTGGATAAACCATAGCTTTGACTAGATGGACCTTTGCTGGCAAAGTAATATTTCTGCTTTTCAATATGCTGTCTAGGTTTGTCATAGCTTTTCTACCAAGGAGAAAGTGTCCTTTAATTTCATGGCTGTAGTCACCATCTGCAGTGACTTTGGAGCCCAAAGAAATAAAGTCTCTCATTGATCCCATTGTTTCCCCATCTATTTGTCATGAAGTGATGGGACCAGATGCCATGATCTTAGTTTTCTGAATGTTGAGTTTTAAGCCTACTTTTTCACTCTCCTCTTTCACTTTCATCAAGAGGTTCCTCAGTTCTTCTTCACTTTCTGCCATAAGGGTGGTACCATCTGCATATCTGAGGTTATTGATATTTCTCCTGGCAATCTTGATTCCAGCTTGTGCTTCATTCAACCCAGCATTCCGCATGATATACTCTGTATATAAATTAAATTAACAGGATGACAATATACATCCTTGATGTACTTCTTTCCTGATTTGGAACCAGTTTGTTGTTCCATGTCCAGTTCTAACTGTTACTTTTTGACCTGCATGCAGATTTATCAGGAGGCAGGTCAGGTGGTCTGGTATTCCCATCTCTTGAAGAATTTTCCATAGTTTGTTGTGATCCACACAGTCAAAGGCTTTGGCATAGTCAATAAAGCAGAGACAGATGTTTTTCTGGAACATCTTGAAAGATGATGAAAGTATGAAAGTGTTCTTACTTTCATAGAAATAGTAACAGTGCACATAGATAAACAAATAAAGAAATCATTTAATTGATTGTCCATTTGACCTACACCAAAAAATAGAAGATACATGTTTGTTTTAGAAAAGAAGCTCACTGGGGAGCCACTTGCAAGTTTCCTATCCCAGTGTGTGTGGTGAGAAATTTATAAAGTTATTTTATTTTAATCACAGTGTTAATATTTCTTCCTATTGTTATATCTGGTCTACTCATCTGGGAGGCTAATGAGCCTTTAGGAAATGTGCCTGCTATATACAGAATGTGTCTAAGAGGATATGATTTTATAGCTGTGGATGTGCTCACATGTAGACATACTTCAAAAGGGTTAATACTAACTACTATTCATTTCGGCTTGGTTGCTGACCCAGTTTATATCCCAAGAGATATTTTCCTCCAGTTAGGTAAGAGTGGTTAGATTTCTGGCTCTGAAATCCAGGATATTTGGCTTTTCATCGTCTTTCTTTCTCTGCCATATTGCTCTGCTCCACCTTACCATCTGCTATCCCACATCCCACCCTCAAAAAGTGTATCACTTCAGGTTTAGAAAAAGAGAGAAAAGAATTAAGGAAACTGTGACCTCTTTTTCCCCTTGTAAGGTCACATGTTTAAATGTAATATCCTGGCTGTTAAAAAGAAAAATAATACCTTTTATGTAATTAAAGAAAGCACAGTCCTCTGCTCTGGTTCCATCTATTTCCTTTTTAACAAATGTCAGCATCTTGGCTGAGTGTCTCACTACCTGAGTCATAATTCCCAATGTTTTATTGGCTGGGTTATCTATAATCTTTCTCATTTTCAGATCAGATGCAGATGATAAATAAGTTTTATGTTATTTTCCTCTTGTAGGAGGCCCCAGAATCTCTAGATTTTGCTTTCTGAATGACAGGATACGTGGACAGATAATTTTTACATATCAGTTTTAACTGCTCCCTCACCTAGGCCCTTTCCTGTGCATTGAAACCACAAAATAATATTACCAAATTTCTCAGCTCAGCATTGCCCTGATCCTTTTTTTTTTTTTTTTTTTCATTAAGAACCAGGAGTTAACAGTATCTATGGGTAAGAATGAAAAACAGTATTCTACAAAATATGAAAATGCTCGAGAAGATCTAGAGCATATGGGAGCAATTCTTTACTCTTACATTAGCATATATTTCACTGAGCATTTACTATTTACAAAAACACCATATAGGATACAGGAAAGCATAAAGGATAGTCCTTTCCTTCAAGGAACTGCAGATCAGTAATGGAGTCTATGGGGCATTAACAAACACAGCAGGGCAGAATATAGTAAATACTATAATTAACATCCAAACAATTTTCTGTAAGAATAATAATCCATTCTGATGATAAGGATAACTTCTAAGATGTTGGATATTTGACTTAATTTCAGAAAGCATTGTAGGATTTTCATAAATCCTTGATAAAGAACCTACCAGGCTGAATACTGTCCTCCTAGAAAGGTAGAAGTGTTGAAAACATGTAAGAAAAGGCAGGTGATCTGATGAGGAACTAGGCATCTAAATGCACTTCTCAATATTTTCAAAAATTTTTTTTTCTGGAAATTTGTTTATTCTGTAGGTTAATTCAAAGCCATTCATAGTACTGTTTCTGGATTCTCATATTGACATGAGCTATAGAGACAGAACGTGTGCTTCTTCGTTTGTAAGCATGAATGATAATTCATAGCAAGACTTTGAGGAAGATCAAATAAGAGAGTATATATGGAAGGGTTTGCCATCACTGATCCTGCTTTTTTCACTTAGTGAGTTTGTAATTATATCTTTTATTTTTTTCTCTCCCAGTGGATTGTAAATCTAAAGAGAATCTATTTGTCTTGTTCATTGTTTTACCCAAACATGCAACACAATATCTAGTGGGATGTTTGTGGTTAATAAGTATCTTTTAATGAATAACAACAAATGGAGGAGGTGAGAACTTTAAATTCCTATGTAGAGATGTCATACGGCTGGTGTCAATGTTGTGTTAGATCCTTGACCTTTTCCTGTTTGTCACCATAAAATCAATTAAAAAGGCCTAAGCCTATTTCTGAATCAAATCCATGGTCTTGATCTCAATCAGTGCTACTTCCCCACTTCATGTAGCAAATATTCCTTATTAAAAGTGAAATATGCAGCCAAATCTCGGTGTTGCCTTATATTTGGAGAAATAAATATTAGGGCTAGCAAAAGCCTTTGGTTTCCTCTACTACAATCCCAGCCTTTTACAGTTGAGGAAACTGAAGACCAGAGAGGGAAGGGACTTGACCAGTTCTGACAACCTAATAACAAAGCCAAGACTAAAAACCTCACCTGCTGATTGCAGTCGAATCCTCATTCCAGAACATGATGTCCCTCTTCCATTTCTACTAAACTAAGCCAGAATATTTAATGTCCTTTAACTGGTTTTCCTCACAGGATATGGTTTAATGGATAAAGGTTAGCAAATCATGTTCAGTGAGTATCCAAACTATGACCTACAGGAACTTTTCTTTGTTTCAATATTGTTTCACAATTTCATTGGTTAAATTGATTTGATGAATTAATCAGTGTCATCATGATTTGAGGTAATCCACAGACAAAAAGGGCTTTCTTTATGCAATGGTATGTTAGGGAAGGCTGTCAAAAATGGTCAAATATAACAATTTCATTAACCAGAAGTGCTAGAGTGACAAACTCTAGAGTGGCAGATAGCTACTCATTGTCTAAAACTGCCTTCCAGGAGTGCCAAAGGCATCTGAGTCTGCTATAGGCTATAACTGAAATTAGACTGTTTTCTTTTCCTTTCAAATTAATACTAAGGGAGTGAGCGATTTGAAAGCAAACTGAAACCAGAAGCTAACCAATAGCTAATCAATATAAACACATAGCTTATTGAGGAAGACTGCTCGAGATTGCAGTATCATTACCATTATCATCATCTTGAAAATTCATTGTACACCATGAACTGTTCTGCTTCCTTTTTTGTATCTTCTATTTCAATCCTCTGAAGAGTCCTATAAATATTTTCCTAATTTTTCAAATTGGGAAAGCAAGATATTCACAGGTTCAGTAAATTTCCCAACTTCATACAGCTAATAAATGGTGGAAGTTATTAGACCAAGTCCATTTGACTCTTAGGCCCTAGAACATTTTGTTATATTGGGATAAAATACAAGAAAGATAGAGTCAGTTCTGAGAAATCCTTGAAGGCCTGTCTGAAAGAAGATTTGGAATAAAAAATACTCTGCAGATTCTTGAGCAGGGGAATGGATGCTTAAATGGCTACATTATAATGAATTTGACATGCAAATGCAAGGTAGAGTGGGCAGAACCGTGAAGCAGGGAGAGCTGGTGTGAAGAAGACTGAGGCTGGAGAAGTGGCAACAACATCAGACTGTTCAAAGACACCACCTGGAAACAACTGACAGGACTGGGTGATTAACAGAGTGTGGGAAGGAGAAATTGAGAAGAAAAAGCCAAAGATAACTCTCAAGGTCATCCTCAGAAGCAAGAATGGCAAGCTGGAGAAGGGAACATCTTGGATGGAGAATGAGAATTGTGGACTGAATATTTTTTTGAATTGTTCAACTGACTGAAAACCAAGATTCATATAATAGCCATATTTGTCTTGCCAGCATTTTGACCTGTTGATGTCTGTTGCCACATTGTGGATCCTGCTTTGAAGTGATAATAAAAATCAAGGTCTTTCTATTGAGGCAGTGGAAGACTGTGTCTCTACATCATATTATTTCCTCTTGGCAAGTTGGCCAGGCTGGGTGTTCTACACAAGTGAATGCCACCCACAGAGTGGGTCAAGAGGGGTGGGGTGAAGTTGCCCTTCACCCCAATTCCCCACTCACCAGTATGCTAGGCTTTCCACTATTTAGATGACTTTCAGTATTCAGTAAACTTCTCAATCTGTCTGGTTTACACTCATATAGCTGGGGCAAACCCAAACATACAAAGATCAAACACACACAAAGGCCTGTAGACAGTACAGAAGAGATCAGGCAAAGGTCACAAAGGCAGTGGAAGGTTATAGTCTGAGAAATAGTGATGAATATGTTAACAGAAGGTCACAGAAAGAGGCCAAATGGTGTGTACATAGGAGACAAATCAAAGGTCAAAAGAAAGTAGGATCAAGAGTAAATCAGAAGCATGGGAGAAAATATTTACAAACAATGCAACTAGAGATTAATCTCCAAAATATACAGACAGCTCCTGCAGCTTAATATGAAAAAAAAAAAATAATAATCAAAAAATGGACAGAACTTCTAAATAGACATTTCTCCAAAGAAGACACACAGATGGCCAACAAGCACATGAATAGATGCTTAACATCAGTAATTATTAAAGAAATGCAGATCAGAACCACAATGAGGTACCACCTCACACCACTTCATCAAAAAATCCACAAACACCAAAGAAGACATACAGATGGCTAACAAACACATGAAAAGGTGCTCAACATCACTCATTATTAGAGAAATGCAAATCAAAACCACAATGAGGTACCATTACACACCAGTCAGGATGGCTGCTATCCAAAAGTCTACAAGCAATAAATGCTGGAGAGGGTGTGGAGAAAAGGGAACCCTCTTACACTGTTGGTGGGAATGCAAACTAGTACAGCCGCTATGGAAAACAGTGTGGAGATTCCTTAAAAAACTGGAAATAGAACTGCCATATGACCCAGCAATCCCACTTCTGGGCATACACACTGAGGAAACCAGATCTGAAAGAGACACGTGCACCCCAATGTTCATCGCAGCACTGTTTATAATAGCCAGGACATGGAAGCAACCTAGATGCCCATCAGCAGATGAATGGATAAGGAAGCTGTGGTACATATACACCATGGAATATTACTCAGCCATTAAAAAGAATTCATTTGAACAGTCCTAATGAGATGGATGAAACTGGAACCCCTTATACAGAGTGAAGTAAGCCAGAAAGATAAAGAACATTACAGCATACTAACACATATATATGGAATTTAGAAAGATGGTAACGATAACCCTATATGCAAAACAGAAAAAGAGACACAGAAATACAGAACAGACTTTTGAACTCTGTGGGAGAAGGTGAGGGTGGGATGTTTCAAAAGAACAGCATGTATACTATCTATGGTGAAACAGATCACCAGCCCAGGTGGGATGCATGAGACAAGTGCTCGGGCCTGGTGCACTGGGAAGACCCAGAGGAATCGGGTGGAGAGGGAGGTGGGAGGGGGGATCGGGATGGGGAATAAGTGTAAATCTATGGCTGATTCATATCAATGTATGACAAAACCCACTGAAATGTTGTGAAGTAAATAGCCTCCAACTAATAAAAAAATTAATAAAAAAAAAATGAAAGTATAGTTAAAAATAAAAAAAAAAAAAAATCCACAAACAATACATTCTAGAGAATGTGTGAAGAAAAGGGAGGCCTCCTAAACTGTTGATGCAAATGTAAATTGGTTCAGCCTCTATGGAGAACAGTATAGATGTTCCTTGAAAAACTAAAAATAGATTTATCATATGACCCTGCAATTCTACTTCTGGGCATACATCTAGAGAAAACCATAGTTCAAAAAGATAAATGCACCCCCAATGATCATTGCAACACCGTACACAATAGCCAAAACATGGAAGCAACCTAGATGTCCATCGACAAAGGAATAGATAAAGAAGATGTGGTACATATATACAATGGAATATTTCTCAGCCTGTAAAAAGAATGAAATAATGCCATTTTCAGCAGCATGGATGAACCTAGATGAACATAGTAAGTGAAGTAAGTCAGAGAAAAATATGATACCACTTATATGAGGAATCTTTAAAAAATAATGATATGAATGAACTGTTTCACAAAACAGAAACAGAAGCACAGACTTAGAAAACAAATTTATGGTAACCAAAGAGGAAAGGTTGGGAGAGGGGATTAAGTTGGGAATTTGGGATTGACATCCACACACTACTACATTTAAAACAGATAACTAACAAGGACTTACTATATAAGCACAGGGAACTCTGCTCAATATTCTGTAACAACATAAATGGGAAAAGAATTTGTAAAAGAATAGATATATGCATATGTAAAATGGAATCCCTTTGTCCATCGGAAACACATAGAACATTTTAATCAGCTATTCTCCAATATAAAAATTTTCTTTAAAAAACTAAATCACATAAATCACAGCAGGATCCTTTATGACCCACCTCCCAGAGTAATTGAAATAAAAGCAAAAAGAAACAAATGGGATCTAATTAAAATTAAAAGCTTTTGCACAATGAAGGAAACTATGAGCAAGGTGAAAAGACAGCCTTCAGAATGGGAGGAAACAATAGCAAATGAAGCAACTGACAAAGAATTAATCCCCAAAATATATAAGTAGCTCATGCAGCTCAATTCCAGAAAAATAAATGACTCAATCAAAAAATGGGCCAAAGAACTAAAGAGACATTTCTCCAAAGAAGACATACAGATGGCTAACAAACACATGAAAATATGCTCAACATCACTCATTATCAGAGAAATGCAAATCAAAACTACAACAAGGTACCATCTCACGCTGGTCAGAATGACTGCTATCAGAAAGTATACAAACACTAAATGCTGGAGAGGGTGGGGAGAAAAAGGAACCCTCTTACACTGCTGGTGGGAATGCAAACTAGTACAGCCACTATGGAGAACAGTGTGAAGATTCCTTAAAAAAACTGGAAATAGAACTGCCATACAACCCAGCAATCCCACTGCTGGGCATACACACCAAGGAAACCAGAATTGAAAGAGACACGTATACCCCAATGTTCATTGCAGCACTGTTTACAATAGCTAGAACATAGAAGCAACCTAGATGTCCATCGGCAGACAAACGGATAAGAAAGCTGTGGTACATACACACAATGGAATATTACTCAGCTATTAAAAAGAATGCATTTGAATCAGTTCTAATGAGGTGGATGAAACTGGAGCCTATTATACAGACTGAAGTAAGCGAGAAAGAAAAACACCAATACAGTATATTAACAATATATATGGAATTTAGAAAGATGGTAACAATGACCCTATATGCGAGACAGCAAAAGAGACACAAATGTAAAGAACAGACTTTTGGACTCTGTGGGAGAAGGAGAGAGTGGGATGTTTCGAGAGAACAGCATCGAAATATGTATATTATCTAGGATGAAACAGATCACCAGCCCAGGTTGGATGCCTGAGTCAAGATTATGGAAGCTTCCTGGTGGGGGAGACTGACTGAGGGAGGAAACTGGATCTTGTTCTGATGGGCAGGGCCATGCTCTGTAAATCTTTAATCCAGTTTTCTGTTGAAGGGCAGGGCTGTGTTCCCTTCCTGTTGTTTGAAAAAAGTGAAAGTGAAGTTGCTCAGTTGTGTCAGACTCTTTGCAACCCCGTGGACTGTATCCCACCAGGCTCCTCCATCCATGGGATTTCCCAGGCAAGAATACTGGAGTGGGTTGCCATTTCCTTCTCCAGGGGATCTTCCTGACCCAGGGATCGAACCTGGGTCTCCCACATTGCAGGCAGGCACTTTAACCTCTGAGCCACCAGGAAAGCCCTGAGACCAAACTATGGAGGTAATGAAGATAATGGCGACCTCCTTCAAAAGGTCCTGTGCTCACACTGCCACACTCAGTGCACACAACCTTGTAGCAGGCCACCGCTGACCCACACCTCCACTGGAGACTCCTGGATACTCACAGGCAAGACTGAGCCAGACCTGTATTTGAGTCTCCTGCGGAGGTATGGGTCAGCAGTGGTCTGCTGCAGGGGCTCTGGGTGAAGCTACCTGGGTCATACAGCCTGTGGCTTAAGCCCTCTTGGAGGAGGTTGCCATTAACCCCACCATAGAGTCACCAAGTAGATGACCCACAAAGTGCAGAACAATTATACCAAAGAAATTCTTGCACTGTTAAGAAACTTCTAGGACCCACGACAGATTTCCCAGCCTGGGGTTGTAGCAAAGGGACTGAGAACCCCTAGAGAATTTGACATTGGAGGCCAGTAGGATTTGATTACAGAACTTCCACAGGACTGGGAAAACAGACTCTTGGAGGGCACAAACAAAACTTTGTGGGACCCAGGACCCAGGAGAAAGGAGCAGTGACCCTGCTCTTCATGTTAAATAATATTATCTCCACTGTACAGGTGAGAAAATGGAGGCTCACAGATGTCAAGCAACTTTGTAGCCAGGATTTAATACCAAGTATCATGGCTCCAGCAGAGAAGACAATGGCAACCCACTTCAGTACTCTTGCCTGGGAAATCCCATGGACAGAGGAGCCTGGTAGGCTACAGTTCACGGGTTCGCAAAGAGTCGGACACAACTGAGCAACTTCACTTTCACTTTTCACTTTCATGCACTGGAGAAGGAAATGGCAACCCACTCCAGAGAGCCTGGTGGGCTGCTGTCTATGGGGTCACACAGAGTCAGACACGACTGACGTGACTTAGCAACAGCAGCATGGCTCCAGAGCCCACAGTCCAAACCAGTATACTGTACTTCCAAAATGATGAAAGAAGAGAGTTAATCACTTTTCACTATGGTCATCCGAAGTGGCTGCTTCTTTCTGGTAAATGATTCTTTTTACAAAGTGATGCTGAGTCCTTCGTCTTCATGACTTCTCTTGGCAATGGAACCCACATAGTTCAAGTGTCACCTTCCACAAGGGGCCTCAAACCTACTGACCATTGCTCATCATGTAGAGTTGCAATGACGGAGCCCAACCTAACTCCCACTGAGCACAGCTACCTCTCCAGCCAGCCTTACCTCCCATTTCTCCCCTCTCAGACCCTAGGAGCCATTAGCCTGGGGCCTAGGAGGTTTTGAAACATACCTTGTTCATCCCTTTTGGAAACCTTTGTCATTTCTGCCTAGAACACAGTTTTCGTGACTTCCTGTACATCTCTACATTTCACAGGTATCCCGCTGATGCCTGCCCCCACCCTGACCTATTTCTCTTCCCGTATCCCTTGTCTTTGTTAATGGACTGCTACCACTGCCCAGGTGCCCAAGGTAAACTTCCATTTCCTTCTACTCCTTTTTTCACATACACTAGGTCACCAAGTCCTGTAAATTCTACTAGTGAAACAGTCAAACCTTACCTCCTCTTGCAATTAAGCCCTGACCAAGTCAGTCAGAATTAGTTTCTCCTATGGCAATTGGTTTATACTGTGAGTACAGCAGGTAATTGTTTACACACTTGCTGATTTCAAGGATCTTCTTCTGCCCCACCAGATCATAGGCTTCTTGAAGGCAGGCAATGTGTCTTTCCTGATTATACCTCTAGTTACTTGGAACATGGTAGGCATTCAATGAACATTTCTTTTAAAATATTTCATTATAAAAATAAACATATACAAAATAGAACACAATTTTATGAAACAGTATAATGAATTTACATATACCCAACATCCACCTTCATTAATGATCAACACCAATTTTATTTCATTTACATTGCTCTATCCATTTCCTACATGTACACACACACACTGGCCTTTTTTAAAGCAAATGCAACACATCATATCCCACCTAGAAATGTTTCAGTATATATTATTAAAAGATAAAGATTTTCCTTTTTAAAACATAAATACATGAGGGGAAAAAACATAAATGCAATATCACTGTTACATTTCAAAGCAATTAACTAAAATCCCTTAATATCAACAAGTACCCAGTTGAGATGGCTGGATGGCATCACCGACTCGATGGGCATGAGTTTGAATAAACTCTGGGAGTTGGTGATAGACAGGGAGGCCTGGCGTGCTGCGATTCATGGGGTCGCAAAGAGTCGGACACGACTGATCGACTGAATTGAACTGACCCAGTCAGGTTTCAGAATTCCCCCAGATGTTTCCCAAATGTTTTTCACAGTTTATTCCAATCAGGATATTTTCAAGGCTCCTTTATTATATTTGGTTGGTATGTTTCTAGTTAATGGTTCTTGGATAAATGGATGGATCCTTCATACCTTCTCTCACCAATGTCTCCCCTAGTCCAGATTGCATCCATTTTACAAAGACTCATCTGTCTGCTGCAAGAATCTGTTCAGGCTCCTCTGAACATCTGGCCCTTCCCTACCATTCCCTATCCTTCTCTACCTTTCCCTATCCTTCCCAGCCCTTCCCTACTGTTCCCTATCCTTCCCTACCATTCCCTATCCTTCCTGGCTCTTCCCTATTGTTCCCTATCCTTCCTGACCCTCCCCAACTGTTCCCTATCCTTCCCTACCATTCCCTATCCTTCCCGGCTCTTCCCTATTATTCCCTATCCTTCCTGACCCTTCCCTACCATTCCCTATCCTTCTCTACCTTTCCCTATCCTTCCCAGCCCTTCCCTACTGTTCCCTATCCTTCCCTACCATTCCCTATCCTTCCTGGCTCTTCCCTATTGTTCCCTATCCTTCCTGACCCTCCCCAACTGTTCCCTATCCTTCCCTACCATTCCCTATCCTTCCCGGCTCTTCCCTATTATTCCCTATCCTTCCTGGCCCTTCCCTACTGTTCCCTATCCCTTCCCTACCATTCCCTATCCTTCCTCTACATTTCCCTATCCTTCCTGCCCTTCCCTACTGTTCCCTATCCTTCCTGACCCTTCCCTACTGTTCCCTATCCTTCCCTAGCATTCCCTATCCTTCCCGGCCCTTCCCTACTGTTCCCTATCCTTCCTGACCCTTCCCTACCATTCCCTATCCTTCCCTACCATATCCCTATCATGGGCATGAATGGAGAGAGTAGCATGAAAACACATATACTACCATATGTTAAATAGATAGCCAGTGGGAATTTGTTGTATGACTCCAGGAACCCCAACCAAAGCTCTGGGACACTCTAGATGGGTGGAATGGGTGTGAGGTAGGAGGGAAGTTCAAGAGGGAGAGGGCATATGTATACATATGGCTGAATCATGTTGATGTATAGTAGAAACCAACACACTATTATAAAGCAATTATCCATCAATTAAAAATAAATTTTAAAAAGTGAACAACAGCAACAAAAATAAGTCACCTACAGTCCAAGGCCAAAGTTACATCCAAAATGCAAAATTTGGGTGTTCACTTTTATATGATGGTGCCTGCAGGGTGAAATGACTTGGATTTAATGACCTAGGGGTCATGAAGAACTGCACAGAATAAGACATTTTCTCCAGATGGCCTATTAGCCTTGTGAGGATGCACACGAAGCAGGTTCAGATCCCTTAGCTTCTATGCAATGATAACATTTTTCCAGGTAGGATGGATTCAAATTTCCTTCAGATCACATATTTCTTTTAAACACTTTCATCTGAACAATTTCCAAGTAATTTGGAAAGAACATTAAACAAATGGGATATATTCACTTGTAACTATAAAGAGTCAGAGCTCCCATGAAAGCAAGCACTAACCAGAATGTTCAGAATAGGTGTCAGGTAGGCTCAAGCAAATAAAGGCACACTTACAGTAAAGGGCCATTCCATTGAGTTGCAAGGTGGAAGAGAGCATATGCTGGTATTACCAGCACCAAGTAACTCAAATAGTCAAAGAAGTCTGAGATCCATCTGATTCTTCTTTTCTCATCTAATCCACAGGTATTTGTAAAATACCTGCTCTGTGCAAGAAACCACACTAGGAACCAAGCATTACACCTGTCTTCATGGAGTTTTAATTCTAATACAAGAGAGAGAAAAAATCAATAACAAAATGAAATCACTACAATTTTAGAAGTATTAGAAGGAAATCAATAGGGTGCTGATAACAAAGAACAGCAGGCAGTCTGTTTAAATAGCAGAACCAGAAGAAAGCCAATCTGAAAAAATAGCATTTACTCTAAAAGCTAAAATATGAGAAAGAATCAGTCATGTGAGGAAATAAAGGTATAGATAATTCTAGGCAGAAGCAGTGAGCACAAAAACCCTGAGGAGCTGGAAAGAAATGTCTAGTCCTTTGCCCATTTTGAAATTGTTATATGTGCTTTTTTGCTATGGAGTCATAGGAATTTCTTATGCATTTTGGATATTAACCCCTTAACAGCTATGATTCACAAATATTTTCTCCTATTCTGTAGATCACCTTTTCCTCTATATACATATTTTCTTTGCTGTGTAGAACCACTTGAGTTTGATGTAGTCCCACTTGTTTATTACATTTTTATTCCATGTGCTTTCAGTGTCATATGGTCAAACTCCTTTCCATCACAGTGAGAAGGTGGGATCTGAGATTTTCACCTGCTTGCCTAGTATTGGACCAGGGGAAGGGCTCTGGTGATTGCTTGTGTGCTGGTTCACACTGCCATCTTTGTTCTCACAGACCCCCAGGAGTCTGAAGCATGAGAGGTCCTGTCAGTGTTCTGAGACAGGTGAGACAGATGCCAGTCTCTTGGACAACCCCTGGGAAAAGTGAAATGTTTGCTGTGTAGTCCAACACAAGGAGAGGCCACGGCTTTCCTTGTGATCATAAGGCTCTGTGCTGGTCATGCAGATTACGAGGGGATGTCCTGGATGTTCCTTCTGCCTTCAATATAGCTAGGTTTCCAGACATTATGGGTACAGGAGACTCAGTTCTTTTCTCAGTTTCTCAGTAAATGACTTTGTACATGTATTGTTGTTGGTGTGTTTGTGGGAGGAAAGAAAGTGAAAGTCACTCAGTCGTGTCCGACTCTTTGTGACCCCATGTACTATAATGTCCATGGAATTCTCCAGACCAGAATACTGGAGTGGGTAGCCATTCCCTTCTGCAGTGGATCTTCCCAACACAGGAATTGAACTGGAGTCTCCTGTGTTGCAGGTGGATTCTTTACAAGCTGAGCTACTAGGGAAGCCCTTGTGAAAGGAAGGAACATCCAAGTCGTCTAATTCTGCCATCTTGTTGATTAACATTCCATATTCTTTTTTTTTATAGGATTTGTTCTCTTTTTTGCATGCCATAGTCCTGAAATCTCCCCAAGAATATTAATTTCACATATCTTACAGATTTTCTGATATTTCTTCTAAAAATGGCAATAATTATAAACTGTTTGAAATAGTAAGTCCATGGCAGGCTCTATTCTCAGTATTTAATATGGATTAACTGATTTAACTGCCTCTTCATGGGCTAGTAGTTTTAATTAAGATTGCTTCTTATGACAACAGTGATTTTAACCAAATATTTGGTGATTCATTGTTGCATCCATATTTCTAGCTAAGGACTAAACTGGATAGCATTCAAAAACCAACCCCTAGAGAAATCCATATCTAAGTATAATTTAGGTGCTTGATGTGGCTGGAATACTACAACATACCATACTACTGGTTCTCACATTACCTGTATGGTACTGAGCTCAGGCAGGCCCTCAGCAGTGTCTGACTGCATTAATTTACTCTGACCTAGTTAATTTATTCTCCCACTCTCTTGAGGCAACTGTTATATACTTTCTCCAGTTTCTTCAAGCTTCCTTCACATTTTTCCTATTATCACTTGTAGTTGGTGGCCATGTTTTCTATTTCACAGAGCCAATAGAAACAGCCAGAACAAGGGTGTGCATGTTCCTTAGATGCCAGCATCTGTACCCATATTCTCACTATTCTCCAGGGATAAACTCTCTCCTTTGTAAGGCTAACCTAGACACTGACTAGCAACTCTCTTGCCTATGTAAGGACTTTCCTCCTGCAATAATATCCTTTCCTTTATGTATCATCCATTTTCCCTCTCTATTGAAACAGTCTAATGAATACGTCAACTTAAAAAATGCTGACATGTCTATCTTCCCTTTTTCTCTTCTCTCCTTTTCAGGAAAACTCCTTGAACTGTTTAAATCTTTGCCCCTTCTTATTCTCTTTCTGTTCTCTCTTAAACTCACTCCTGTCAAGTTTTCATCTTAAAGACTCTAGTGAAATAAATTTTTTGGCCGAGTTACCAATAAACGTTCATATTGACAAAACCCATGGTTGATCATTGGCACTCATTGTATCTAATGTTTCAGCAGCATTTGACACAAGGGATCACTCTCTTTCTTTGAACACTTTTCTTCACATTGCTGTGGGACACCACATTGCTGTTTTGCCTTCCTGTTTAATTAACTGGTTGTTTCTTTTTATTGTTCTCTGCTTCCTCCTTCTTTGAATTCTAAATGTTGCAGAGCCCAACATCATCTATCCTCTGTATAAACTCTTTCCTTAGGAGATCTCGCCCAAGCTGTGACTTTACATATTGTCTATAGGCTTATACAATTTATATGTCCAGTCCCAAGTTGCTGCAACTTGCTGTCATTTTCACTATCTAATAAGAACGTTTGTTTTAACAACTTACTGACCAGTGATGTGTTAATATGTCTTTGTTACCGGAATGATATTGACAAGAGTGTTTCAATATTCACTTACATAACCAATCTCTGGCCACAGGTGTTAGTTTTTACAAAAATCTCCTAGTCAATAATGTGTTAACATGGCCAAACCCAGGTTTTGATTCCTGTCCTCTTCCCTACTGAAGCCTGTTTTTTTTTTTTTTTTTTTCCCCCCTAAGTCTTTCTCACTCTCCTATATGGCACCAGAATCCATTTACCCACTTGCTCAAGTCAAAATTCTCAGTCATCCTTAATTTCTCTCTTTTCCTCAATCACCTTCTCTCATGCAATTAATCAGCTTTTGTCCTCTTCACTAGTTTATACAAACTTACCCAAAATTTTTCTCATTTTCTCCATCTCATCACATTATTCATTATAATGACTTACAAATTTCTATACTATCATGCCGACTACCTTTTTGACCTATTCTCAAATTACTCTCCCCCTCATTGACTCTGGTTTAGACACACTGGCCTCCTCGCTTTTCTTCAGTTAAGCCAGGCATGTTTCCACCTCGTGACTTTGCATTTTCTCTTTCCTTTCCCTAGAATGTTGTTCTCACAGATATCTTAATGGCTTGTCCCTATTTTCCTGTAGTTAATTTCTCAAGTGAAAGTTAAACTAACAGTGGAAACTTCCTTGGTTACCATCTGAAATTGCAGTCCCCAGATCTCCTAGAGTTCCTTTCCTTCTTCCTCCATGTTTCTTTTTAGCACTTACTTTCATCTATATACTACTTGTTTTACTTATTTATCTAGTATTGTCTGTTTCCTTTCACTGTAATATAAGGCATCACGAAATTCTCTCCCCCTTTCCCTCCAACTCCAATCCATCCAGGAGAATGGATTGGACATTCCTGGTACATCCTGCTTGAAAGAGTGCCCAGCACACATACAGTTTGTGTCCAATAAATACTTGGTAAATAAATTAAATGATTTGGCAGTAAATTGAATGGTCCCAAGGGATGATTAAAACCACAAGTCTGCCCAAATGGACCAAGGTTATGTAAGATGTTAACATCAGGAGAAACTGATGAAGTATATATGAGAGCTTCCTGTACTCTGCAACTTTTCTGTAAATATAAGATTTTCCTAAAGTAAAAAAAAAAAAAAAAAAATTATTCTAAAAATTGAATAGGACTTCTCTGGTGGTCCAGTGGTGAAGAATCTACCTCCCAATGCGGAGGACACAGGTTCAGTCCCTGGTCCAAGAAGAATCCACATGCGGTGAGGCAACTAAGCCTATGCACCTTAACTACTGAGCCTGCAGTCTGGAGCCCACATGCTGCAACTATGGAAGCCTGTGTGCCTGGGAGCCCATGCTCTGCAACAAGAGAACCCATTGCAATGAGAAGCCCATGCACCACAAATAGAGAGTAACCCCCACTCACAGCAACTTGAGAATGCTTGCATGCAGCAAGTAATGAAGACCCAGCACAACCAAAAATAAATAAATATTTTGTAATTAAAAATTGAAAAAAAAATCTGTAAGTCTATCTTCCTTTACTAACAGTATGACCTAACCAGCCAAATTAACAAACTGCTAAACTTTACTTCCTAATGTAAGCGTACTGAAGTATCATTGCTGGAAAGGCCCTTAGGGACTCAATGGAGTCATCTTTTTATATTATAGATGAGGACATTTAAAGTTTTATGGCTACACAGTAGCAGAACGAAGGCTAGATTCCAGATCTCTGCCTTCTAGTCCAATGCTTTGCCAACCTTTGCACATTGCTTTTCCTTGTAGAGTCAAATAAGCCAATTACAGCATGGGCAATTTTCCATATGCCTGAACTTTTACAGGTTTTCAAAGCAGTCTTGGTAATCATTTGTGAATGGGATCAAATACAATTTTTAAAAAGTCATGTTCCCTTTAACAACTAAGGGGTGGATTCACTTCTGTCATAACCTTTACATATGCAACACCATTATTGGAATAGTGAAGAATAAAATCTACCAGTTTACAAATAATAGAGTTGACAAAATGTTTAACATCAACAGAAGAGGTATTACTTTTTCATTTAATTTGCACTGCCTAACATTAAATCGTATTTGTAGTGTGCATTTTCTCACACCATAATGTTAAATGACAAAAAAGAATCTCTTTCAGATAGTGTTTGTAGGAAATCTATCCCGTGTTCTCTTTATAACATCAAAAAATCAGATTATGTGTTAATAGTTGCATTAGCAGCTTGGTAAGTGTTGATTAAAAAACAAAATGCAGGATATGAAAGCAATTCCTATTCAAGTAATGATTTATATTAATATATCTACAGTTACTTGAATGAGTAGTACATATGTGTGACAATTTTATTTAATTCACAAATAAGTCGTAATGACTTTAAAAATGTCTATGTGTTTAAAAAACTTTATATTCTCCATGGTTCACAGGTTGGGGAAACTTGGTGTGCATGTGTGTATGAAGGTAAATATATAAAATGTTTGTATAACAATTAATGGCTGGTGATGAGGATATGGATAATCTTACCTACTGCTTTATACTTTCTTATATTTTACAATTAAAAAAATCATGTCTTGCATTCATTGTTTCCAAACATGAACAAGTGAGCTTTTAAAACATGTGCATTTATTCTTATTTGTCATCTCAGCTGCTCCTCAGATATTTAGAATTCAAATATCTGCTTGAAAAATACTGGAAATTATTTTTGACATCTTGCCAAATTACTTTTTCCCTCTTACATATTCCTTTCCAGTTTCTCCTTTTCCTCTTTCAATAAAATATCTGAAATAAACACATCATCAAGACCTGAGTTCTAAATGATACACTTTACCAAGGACTGACTGACTTCCAGTGTATCGCCTTGATTCTGAAATGCCTTGTTCATTTAATGACATAAAGTGGTCCTGTACCTTGGCTCTAGCCCCTCTCAGCTATGGTCAGGGAGCAGTCTTGCCCACTCAGGGAACCAGTGCGTGATAATGCTTGTCCATGTTTCTGGAAGCAGGCCTGCTGAACTTCTTCCAACAGTGGATCCTGAAACAGCCCTGTAAACTGGCTCCTGCTGCTATCAGCCAACATCCAGAAGCAGTCTTATGTATTGAGGAACCTAGTAGGACAAATGTCCATCTATGCTCCTAGAGGTAGGACTGCTGACCTCAGTCCAACTGTGGATCCTGAAGCATTCCTGAAAGTTGGCTCAAGCTCTTCCCAGCTACAGTCTGTAAATGGATTGAATCTTCCAAATAATTCTCCAATCAGAAGTGCAGAGTGACTAAGTTCCAACAATATACTGCCTACAAGAGACTAACTTCAGCTTTAGGGACACACATAGACTAAAAGTGAATGGATGAAAAAGATATTTCATGCAAATGGTAGCAAAAGGAAGTAGGAATGGCTATATTTATATCAGAAAAAAATAGATTTTAAGTCAAAAACTCTAACAAGAAACAAAGGAGGTCATTATACAGTGATAAAGGGGTCAGTTCTTCAAGATGATATAAAAATTGTAAATATATATACCCAACATTATACCACCTAAATATATAGAGCATAATAGCATAACTAAAAGGAGAAATAGACAGCAAGTGATGACAGTACCCCACTTTCAACAATGGATAGATCATCCAGATAGAAAATCAATACAAAAAGAGCAGACTTGATCAATGCTATAGACAAAATGAAGAACCTGAGAGACATATACAGAACATTCTCTCTAATAGCACTAGAATATACATTCTTCTCGAGAGCACATGGAACATGTTCTAGGATAGATCATATGTTAGGCCACAAAACATATCTTAGAAAATTTAAGAAGATTTAAATCATATCAAGTGTCATTTCTGACCACAATGAAATCAGTAACAGGAGAAAATTTGGAAAATTCACTAATATGTAGAAATTAAACAGCTAACTTCTAAAGAACCAATGAGTCAAAGAAGCAATCAAAAGGAAAATCAAAAAGTATTTTGAGACTAACAAAATTAAAAATACAACATTCCAAAATTTATGAGATGGAACAAAAGCAGTTCTAAGAGGGAAGCTGAAAGCAATAAATGACTATGTTAAGAAAAAAGAAAAATCTTAAATAACCAAATAGTACTCGGGGAACTAGAAAAAAGCCTAAAGATAGCAGAAGAAAGGAAATAAAAATTGAAGCAGAAAGAAATGTAATAGAGGCTAGAAAGAAAATATTAAAAAATCAAACAAATTAAGAGCTTTTTTGAAAAAGATAAACAAAATTGACAAACCATTATATACTCTAACAGAGAAAAATACAAATTATGAATGAAAGAGGAGGCATTACAACTGATAAAATATAAATACAAAAGATTATAAAAAGCTACTATAAGAATTATGTGTCAGCAAACTGGATAAACTCTAAATAGGAAGACCTAATAAATTCCTGGGAACATTCAGTATGAAATCTGAACAAAGCAATAATAAGTAAGAACATTGAAGCAGTAATCAAAAACCTCCCCACAAAGAAAAGCTCAGGATTAGCTCGTTATATGGTAAATTCTATCAAACATTTAAAAGAGCAAATGCCAACCCTTTTCAAATTCTTCCAAAAAACTAAAGAGGAGGAAACACTTCAAAACTCACTTTATGAATGGGACTCCATCAAACTGAAAAGTTTTTACAGCAAAGAAAGCCATCAACAAAAATGCAAAGGCAGCCTACAGAATGGGAAAAGTATTTGTGAACCATATAACTGAAAAGGGACACATATCCAGTGTATATAAGGAACTCACACAACTCAACGGCAAAATATCAAATAATCTGATTTTAAAAACGACCTGGACATTGATCTAAAGATGACATCCAGATGGCCAAAAGTAACATAAAACATGCTCAACATCATTAATTATCAGGGAAATGTACATCAAAACCACACTGGGATACACCTCACACCTGTTAGGATGGTTATTATCAAAAAGGTAACAAGTATTGGCCAGGTGTGGAAGAAGGGGATCCCTTGTACACTGTTGGTGGGAGTGAAAATTAGTATGGTCATAATGAAACAGTATGGAAGTTCCTCACAAAATTAAAAATAGAATTACTACACTATCCAGTAATCCTGCTTCTGAGTATATATCTAAAGGAAATGAAATCAGTATATCAAAGAGATATCTGTAGGCTTATGTTCATTCAGCATTATTAACAATAACTGAGATATAGAAACATCTTAAATATCTGTGATAGATAGGTAGATAAATAGAATGTGTTATATGGATACAGTGGAATGTTGCTATTGGGCTGCTGCTGTTTAGTCGCTAAGTCATGTCTGACTCTTTGCGACCCTGTGGACTGTAGCCTGTCAGGTTCCCTTGCCCATGGAATTCTCCAGGCAAGAATACTGGACTAGGTTGCCATTTCCTTCTCCAGGAGATCTTCCTGACTCAGGGATCAAGCATACATCTCCTGCTTGGCAGGTGGATTCTTTACCACTGAAGCACCTGGGAAGCCAATGGAATATTATTCAGCCATGAAAAGAAGAAAATCTTGCCATCAGCCACAACATGGATGAACCTGGAGGACATGATGCTTAGTGGAATCTCCAAAAGTTTCACTCACAGAACCAGAGAGCAGAATAGTGGCTGCCAGGAGCTGGGAGAGTGGGGGAATGGGAAGATATTAGTCACAAGGTATGAACTTTCATTTATAAGATTAATAAGTTCTGAAGATTTACTGTGCAGTTAAGTGACTATAGTTAACTGTACTACATACTTGAAAGTTTCTAAGAGTAAATCTTAAGTATTCTTATCACACAAAAGAAATGGTGACTATGTGAGGTGATGAATGTGGTAATCACATGAAGAATCCGAGTCACATGATGAATGTGGTAACCGCAGCTTGACTGTGGTAATCATTTCACAGTGTATGGGTATTTCAAATCACCACATTTTATACTTTAGTTGTAATTTGTGTTTGTTAATTATATCTCAATAAATCTGGGGAAAAAAAAAAACAATGGCCATGTTAAAACACACAGAGACACACAAAGAGAGTGCCACAAGATGGTGACGGCAGCTACAAGGCAAGGAATGCAAAAATTTGCTACCAAACCACCAAAAGCGAAGATGAGAAAGAAAGGACTCCCCTGCAGGTTTCAGAGGGACCATGACCCTGCTGACAGCTTAATTCAGATTTCGAACCTCCAGACCTTTAAGACAATAAACTTCTGTTTAAGCCACTCAGTTTGTGGCCCTTTATTCACACAACCCCAGCAAACCCATACACATTCCATGAAGAGTGATTTGTTATTTCCCTTTAAATCACTTCAGCCTGGAGCAAAAGCTAAAATATTCAGGGGACGCCCTTAACAGTTCTGTGGTTAACAGTCAGTGCTCAGCGTAGCTAACACTGCACTTCAATTGCAGGGGGCACAGGTTCAACCCCGGCTGGGAAACTAATATCCTACATGCCACGTAGCATGGCCAAAGAAAAATTTAAAAATGAGACTATTCAGTGATGTAGTCATAACCTCAACAGGATTTTTTTTTTTAATTCTAAAAGGAGAAAAATACTACAAACCAATCTTTCATACAAATGCAGATTCAAAATCTGAAGTAAGATACCATCAAATCTAGCAGTACATTTACAAATAATCTGTGAAAAAGTAGAGTCTCTGTTAGTAGGAGTAATAGTAGTAGTAGTGATCATAATAAACTATTTTTATTGAACCTTTGCATGATATAGAGGCTTTTGCTATGTGCTTTGCACATATCACCCAATTTAATACTTATAAAAATGTTACATGGAAAAATACATAGTCTCTTCAGTAAGTGGTGCTGGGAAAACTGTACAGCTACTTGTTAAAGAATAATTAGAACATTCTCTAATACCATACAAAAAATAAACTCAAAATGAATTAAAGACCTATATGTAAGGCCAGACACTATAAAGCTCTTAGGGGAAAACATAGGCAGTACAGTCTTCAGCATAAATTGCAGCAAGATCTTTTTGGATCCACCTCCTAGAGAAATGAAAATAAAAACAAAACAAACAAATGGGACCAAGTCAAACTTAAAAGCTTTTGCACAAGAAAGGAAATCATGAACAAAATAAGAAATCCCACAGAACAGGAGAAAATATTTGCAAATGAAGCAACCAACAAGAGATTAATCTCCAAAATATACAAAGAGCTCTGGCAGCTCCATACCAGGAAAAAAAAAAAAGCCCAATCAAAAGATAGGAAAAAAGCTAACTAGACATTTCTCCAAAGAAGAATGGCCATCTGTATGGCCAAAAGGCACATGAAAAGATGCTCAACATCAACTAATTATTAGAGAAATGCAGATCAAAACTACAATGAGATACACCTCACACTGGTCAGAATGACCTGCACTATAAAGTTTGCAAACAATAAATGGTGGAGACTGTGGAGAAAAGGGAATCCTCTTGTACTGTTGGTGGGAATGTAAATTGGTGCAGCCACTATGGAGAACCACTATGGAGAAACCACTTCAATATTCTTGCCTTGAGAACCTCATGAATAGTATAAAAAAGAAAAATATATGACACTGAAAGATGAACTCCCTGAGTAGGTAGGTGCTCAATATTCTATGGGAGATCAGTGGAGAAAAAACTCCAAAATAATGAAGAGAAGGAGCCAAAGTGAAAACAATGCCCAATTGTGGATGTAACTGGTGATGGAAGTAAAGTCAGATGCTGTGAAGAACAATACTGCATAGGAACCTGGAATATTAGGTCAATGAATCAAGGCAAATTGGAAGTGGTCAAACAGGAGATGGCAAGACTGAACATTGACATTTTAGGAACAAGTGCACTAAAATGGACTGGAATGGGCCGATTTAATTCAGATGACCATTATATCTACTACTGTGGGCAAGAATCCCTTAGAAGAAATGGAGAGACCCTCATAGTCAACAAAAGAGTCCGAAATGCAGTTCTTGGGTGCAATCTCAAAAATGACCAAATGATTGCTGTTTGCTTCCAAGGCAGGCCATTCAATATCACAGTAATCCAAGTCTGTGCCCCAACCAGTAATGCTGAAGAAGTTGAAGTTGAATGGTTCTAAGAAGACCTACAAGACCTTCTAGAACTAACACCCAAAAAGATATCATTTTTCATCATAGGGGACTGGAATGCAAACATAGGAAGTCAAGAGATACACAGAGTAACAGGCACATTTGGCCTTAGAGTACAATATGAAGCAGGATGCAGAGTTTTGCAAAACAAACCCACTGGTCATAGCAAACACCCTCTTCCAACAACGTAAGAGAAGACTCTACACATGGCCATCACCAAATGGTCAATGCCGAAATCAGATTGATTATATTCTTTGCAGCCAAAGATGAAGAAGCTCTATACAATCAGCAAAAACAAGACCAGGAGCTGACTGTGGCTCAGATCATATATGCTTATTGCCAAATTCAGACATAAATTGAAGAAAGTAGGCAAAACCACTACGTCATTCAGGTATGACCTAAATCAAATTCTTTACGATTATACAGTGAAAGTGACAAATAGATTCAAGGGATTAGATCTGATAGACAGAGTGCCTGATGAACTATGGATGGAGGTTGGTGACACTGTACAGGAGGCAGTGATCAAGACTATCCCCAAGAAAAAGAAATGCAAAAAGGCAAAATGGTTGTCTGAGGAGGCCTTACAAATAGCTGAGAAAAGAAGAGAAATAAAAGGCAAAGGAGAAAAAGAAAGATATACACATTTGAATGCAGAGTTCCAAAGAACAACAAAAGAGATAAAAAAGCCTTCCTCAGTGATCAATGCAAAGAAATAGATGAAAACAACAGAATGGGAAAGACTAGAGATCGCTACAAGAAAATTAGAGATACCAAGGAAACATTTCATGCAAAGATGCGCACAATAAAGGACAGAAATTGTATAGACCCAACAGAAGCAGAAGATATTAAGAAGAGGTGGCAAGAATACACAGACAACTATACAAAAATGGTCTTCATGACCCAGATAACTACGATGGTGTGATCACCAACCTAGAGCCAGACATGCTGGAATGTGAAGTCAAGTGGGCCTTAGGAAACATCACTATGAACAAAGCTAGTGGAGGTGATGGAATTCCAGTTGAGCTATGTCAAATCCTAAAAGATGATGCTGTGTAAGTGCTACACTCACTATGCCAGCATATTTGGAAAACTCAGCGGTGGCCACAGGACTGAAAAATGTCAGTTTTCATTCCAATCACTAAGAAAGGCAATGACAAAGAATGTTCAAACTACAGCCCAATTGCACTCATCTCACATGCTAGCAAAGAAATTCTCAAAATTCTCCAAGACAGGATTCAACAGTACATGAACTGTGAATTTCCAAATGTTCAGGCTGGATTTAGAAAAGGCAGAGGAACCAGAGATCAATTGCCAACATCCATTGGGTCATTGAAAAATCAAGATAATACCATAAATACATCTACTGCAGCTTTATTGATTATGCCAAAGCCCTTGACAGTGTAGATCACAAGAAACTCTGGAAAATTCTTTAAGAGATCAAAATACCAGGCCACCTTACCTGCCTCCTGAGAAATCTGTATGCAGGTCAAGAAGCAACAGTTAGAACTGGACATGGAACAACAGACTGGTTCCAAATTGGGAAAGGAGTATGTCAAGGCTGTATATTATTACCCTGCTTATTTAACTTATATTCAGAGTACATCATCTGAAATGTGGGACTGGATGAAGTATAAGCTGGAATCAAGATGGCCAGGTGAAGTATCAATAACCTCAGATACACAGATGACACCACCCTTATGGCAGAAAGTGAATAACTAAAGAGCCTCTTGATGAAAGTGAAAGAGGAGAGTGGAAAAAGCTGGCTTAAATCTCAATATTCAGAAAACAGAGATCTGGTCCCAAACATCTGGTCCCATCACTTCATGGCAAATAGATGGGGAAACAATGGAATCAGTGAGATACTTTATTGTTTTGGGCTCCAAAATCACTGTAGATGGTTACTGCAGCCCTGAAATTAAAAGACAGTTGCTCCATGGAAGAAAAGCTATGACCAACCTAGACAACATATTAAAAAGCAGAGACATTACTTGCCAACAAAGTCCGTCTAGTCAAAGCTATGGTTTTTCCAGTAGTCATGTATGGATGTGAAAGTTGGACTATAAAGCATGCTGTACCCTGAAGAACTGATGCTTTTGAACTGTGGTGTTGAAGAAAACTCTCGAGAGTTCCTTGGTCTGTATGGATATCAAACCAGTCCATCCTAAAGGACATCAGTCCTGAATGTTCATTGGAAGGACTCATGCTGAGGCTGAACCTCTAATACTTTGGCACCTGATGCGAAGAACTGACTCCTTCGAAAAGACTCTGATGCTAGGAAAGATTGAAGGCAGGAGGAGAAGGGGACAACAGAAGATGAGATGATTGGATGGCATCACCAACTTGATCGACATGAGTTTGAGCAAGCTCCGGGAATTGGTGATGGACAGGAAAGCCTGGCCTGCTGCAGCCCATGAGGTTGCAAAGAGTCGGATACGATTGAGTGACTGAACTCAACTGACTATGAAGAACAGTATGGAGAATCCTTAAAGAACGAAAAATTGAGCTACCATGATTCTAAGAAAACCATAATTCAAAAAAATATATGCACCCCAATGTTCATATCAGCACTATCTACCACAGTCATGACATGGAAACAACCTAAATGTCCATGGACAGATTAATGGATAAAGAAGATGTTGTACATATATACAATGGAATTGTCCCACAAAAAAAGAGAAAATATTGTCATTTGCAAAAACATGGATGAACCTACACATTGTCATAATGAGTGAAGTAAATCAGACACGTATCACAAGACAAATATTGTGTGATATTACTTATATGTGAAATTTTAAAAAGGATACAAATGAACTTACCTATAAAAAAGAAATAGAGTCATAGATGTAGAAAGGAAACTTATGGTTACCAAGGGGAAAAAGGTGACAGTGATAAATTGGGAGACTGAGGTTCACATACACACACTATATATAAAATAGGTAACTAGTAAGGACCTACTGTGTAGCACAGGGAACTCTACTCAATAATCTTCAATAACCTATATGGAAAAAGAATCTTAAAAAGTGGATAGATAGATATATATGTGTAATTGATTCCCTTTGCTGTACACCTAAAACTAACACAACATTGTAAATCAACTAAATTCTAATATAAATAGATTTTAAAAAATAAAATACAAAGGGGAAATGGTATCTCTTCTCTGGGGTTATAATGAGAATAGAGTGAGAAAAATGTCATGAAGTGGATACTAATATTATTCTCTTTTACAAATAATGAAAGAAAAGACTAAAAAGATAAAATCAGTTTCAAGATCACATGTAGGAACTGAACACAAATCTGCCAAACTCTAAACTTCCATCTCTTTGCCATCATGTTATATTTTAATTCAAGAAAACCAAAAGAGGACAATATTTTAAATTCTAGAACACAATTCATCTTGTGCCGCAGAGGAATGTCAATGATTAGCTCAGTATCTTGTGGAACATTGATAGCAGCCTGATGGAAACTTTGTCACATTACACTTGGAAATTCTTCCTATCCAGTCCTTCCTTCCTTTGCTCTCTCCTGGACAAGTGTCAGATCAGCAGTGTAGTCTACAGGTACTCCCCATTCTTTTTTCAGCTCACTCCACTGTTTTTCCCTTATAATATTTTCCCTCAATAAATTTCTTGCTTGTCCAATCCAATCTTGACATCCTCTCAGAGGACACAAACACACCATGTAGAAAAACCCCATTATATACTTCTTTTTTTCTATCCTAGTCAGTTTTTGGTCTTCCTGCCAATCAAGACCCCATTCATCCCTGATCTATCCCTGTTCCTCATTCCCCCTTTCTCAGACGAATATGTTTCTATTTTCCTGTCCCACTGCAGAGCGAGATCTATCTGCTCACATTCCCTTATACCTACCAAAAGACAAGTCCTCAGGTTCAACTTTTTGCCTGGGTTTATTCAACCACTCAAAAGAACCAGAATTCTCCACTGGAGGTGATCCCCATACAAGTTGTTAATAAAAGTAAGATTCTTTCCATTACTTTGTATATATAAAATATTTAGAGATAAACATAACCAGATATTGCAAAAGGTGTCTTTAGAAAATTGGAGATACTTACAGAGAAACACCAAAGATGTCTTGAACATATGAAAAGACAGATCACTGAATAGACTTGTTGTCAAGCTATCTGCCCTCTTATTAATCTACAAAATCTAAATCCAATAAGTGTTGCATGGTTTTTGCATTTTTTTTGTTACTGATGTTTTGAATTGTCTAATCCTACTAATCATGTGGAAAAATGGAGAAACAATAATGTTTAGGGAAGTTGTAGCCAAAGAAGAGAAATGAAGGAGTGCTTACCCTAAGAGATTTCATTTTTTTTCCTCCAGGGTAATTCATAATAGACCACATTCAAGACAGCTGTCAATAAAGCCCTGCCTTTCCCGCCCCCCCCCCAGTTAATATATTTATAATAGGTTGTGAAGCAGGGCATTTCTTCGACCCCCAGACTGGTGACTAGAATCCAAAGCTAAAGACAAAGCCTTCAAATAGCCTATAATTTAAAGAAAGTCAAGTGATCATGGAGGCCTGAAACCCTATTATGATATGAACTGTCTCCCCCTCCTAAATGTGACCTTTATTTGGAAATAGGGTCTTGGTAATGGTTATGATTATGTAGATTGGGCCCTGATTCAGTATGACTGATGTCCTTATAAAAAGGGGAGGAACTATATACAGACATGCACACAAGGCAATGTCACATGCACCTGAAAACAGAGATGGGGTAACCCATCCACAAGGCCAGGAATTCCAAAAATTGCCAGAAACCACCAGAAGTTAGGAGAGTGGCATGAAACCCACACAGCCTCCCACACAGCCTCCCACACAGCCTCTAGTAGGAACAAACCTTGCTGATGTCTTGATCCCCACCTTTCTAGCCTCCAGAGCTGTGAGAGGATAAAGTTATTTTCCCTTAGCCACTTAGTTTGTGGTACTTAGTTACAGCAGCCCCAGGAAACTAATACACACCCCTTGCAGAGCTTACTAAAAAACCAGTGTTTCTAAAGCCTAAGACTAGAGGAAAAGGTGCAGAGTAATGAAAAGCATGCATCAGGGGCCTTATGGAAATTCACCCTGTTGGAGAAAAGAAAGGGGAACTTCCTTATCAGAAGATACTTGAAAGGGCTCTAAGAAATTCACTCATAGAGATTGGTGTTGTCTGTAATTAGGACGACAGGCAACTAATTACCTTGTTAGATTTCTCCTTATGCCAGTGATGCTTCAAGTGTGATCACTGGACCACCTAAGAGCTTGCTAGTCATGTAAGTTACCAGGCTCCACTCTAGACTACTGAATCTGAAATTCTTGAGGCAGGGTTCCTGCCGTCTGTTTTTGAACCAGCGGTGCACATGATTCTGATGACCATTAATTACAGTGTGCATACGACCGATTTGTGCAGTGGACTTGCTGTTTCGTTCTCTGTGCCTATATTGATAGGAGAAAAGAGAATTGGAGAGAAACGGCTGGACAGAGGGGACAGTGATCACAAACCAGATCCTTTCTCCATGTGAGGCGTAACAAGGCTGCACTATTTTATTGTTGATCAGGTAAGCACAACAGAAGATTTTGGGCCATCCTGCTGTAAGCAGAAAGTCTGGCTGCAGGGTGAGAGAAAGTCTAGACACAACGTGCTATGGGTTGATGTCCCTGAGTGCGAAGAATGCCGGGGTGTTGAAAAGGTCTGGCTGGTGTGAATTTAGCAGAAATGTTCATTTAAATCTGAATTGAGAGCTTTTGTGTAGTGTTCATTAAAATACCTTCTCTCCTAGAAAATGGACTAACAACTCTAGGACTTGCTTTGGCACTGAGGAGACAGGCAAGTGCTATGTGGTCCTCACTATGGAAATTGGTGTGCTGAAGGGGGTGGTGAACCTGACAGGTCCTGACAGATGAATGATTGTTGCTATCATTTTTACAGAGGAAAGATCATCTTGTATTTTGTTATGGGAATGTGTGAGTTTGAAAAGATTTAGAGACATGATTATTTCAAACTTGTTACAACTTGCCTTGACTAACACAGCTATTTTTTTGTTGTTTTCTTTTTTTCAACGGAAGAGAAACATGTTATGATATATATATATTCAGAATCCATACACAAATAACATTTGTCAATTTATACTCAAACCTGAAATACAAAATGCAGAAAGTTCTTAAATGGTTGTGTGTTCATGAGATTAAAAAAATCATTTATCTTTGAAACCAAGCCCTAGACAAACAAGAAGTTTCTAAAATGGTGGGCCTTTGGATTAGCTACAATTCAGAAAGGTGATGAATCATAGACCACAGGCTAGGTAGGTAGACAAATATGTTTCATGGGCTTAACAATACTGGGACTGAAATCATCTACACCATGCTGGTATCTAATTAGACAACTTTATAATTTCTTTTCATGTGATCAACCAGCCATCTGTTGGATGCCTGTAATGACAAGGATCTCACTACTTCTTGAGACAGTCTGTGCCATTTTTGAACAATGCTATTGCTTGGAAAGTCTGTCCTTATATGGAACTTAGCTTTAGTTCCCTGTAACTTCCACATATTAGCATATTTTTGGAGAATTGTGAGGATAAATACTTATTAAATTGATTGGAAATTGGTCTTGAGCCAAATCTTTGGGGCCGCATCAATTGACATTACCCAGATTTAGGGCAGTAGTCATAATGAATGTTATATTGAAATATGTGTTTGTTAATGTCTTAAATGGGGCAGAATAAATTAGCTAGGAGACTGAACTCATCCATGTACCAAGAAGATTAAATAGACATGAAAGATTTTTCTAATAGCAAAGTGCTACACAAACTTAGTGGGTATTATCATAGCAGTGACACTGTCTGTTCATAACATGAAAATTTCACCAGCACAGACAGCAGAGACAACAGATGTTGCTATGTAAGTGAATAGGGAGTGTGCCTAGCACTGCTTTTGTCTGTAGACACTCAGTATTTCATTTCTGTTTTATTTCTGTCTTTACCCAGCTAAGTCACAAAAGGAATCAAGGCACTTTATGTAGATAGCACAAATGGGAGTTGCTATCATGTGCTGGAAATTCAAGGTTGGCAGTTGGTTTGGGTTAGGTGAGTATTGGGTGAGTGAAGCCACTTCTGCACCTGGTATCCAATACTGTCGGGTTGGTCAAAAGATTTCTTCGGGTTCTTATGGGAAAAAGAATTGGACCCTTTTTGTGCCATGACCATTTATCCTCATATGTAGATATGTGTCTTGTCTGGGAGGCCCTCTGTTCCAAAGTTATCGCCCTCACAGGGATAAACCATTAACACTTGAACCTGAATTAGTCTACCAGCACTGGAACCCTAGGAAGAATGGTTTGTTTTTTCCTGCAGAACAAAGTAGGGCCAAGAAGTCTATGGGAGCTTTTAGAGAAACAGACACACTAGCTGGAGGAAGCCATATACTGAAGACAGTCACAAGGATAACTGATGACCTTATCAATACTGTGGTCCTACTGACATTAACATGTTTATATACCAATGCTTACACAACTTCATACCTTCTCTTAAGGGGCTGAATCAACTTCTGCTGAGTGACCTCAACCAGTAGCTTAGTTTCTTTCAGATCTTTACAGCTTCTAAGGGTCTTCTCTTATGGAAACTGAAAATGTTTTCATATAAAATGCAGTAAGAAGTGAAAGAGGAAAATCATTTGACACCTAATCTTAAAGGTCTAGTAAATGTGCCCAATGATGAAAACTGTAATAATAACTACATCAGATCAAGGAATGGAACACACATGATCTCTCATGGGAGAAGTTATAAAAGGAGTGAAGGATAGAGTGGACATACAGAATACAGATGTGGTAGTTCCCTTGGTTGGGACAAGGGGGTAAAAATCGCTCCCTTAAATACGTCTTTCTGAGTATCAAGAAGTCAATGATTTCCATGATATAGCGACTGAATGATATTTTACTCCTCTGACATAATTAAGCAAATTGTTTAGCTTTCTTGTGTAAAATAACTAAATCCTGTATTTCTACTGTTAATCATAAGCAAAACAGACATAATTTAAAATATGAACATTTTAGAAAGGTGTATCTTCCTATGACATTACTTATTTACTTAGTCCTTTAACTGAACAATCATTTCTTTGTAGGGAGAGGGAAGGAAGTCACTGCACTCTCATTTACATCATCTCTTCATTTTACAGAGGGAAAACTGAGTCCCGCTGTGTCTCCCACCCAACCCAGCGTACTAAGCAGACACCAGTTTCAACAGCCATGGGGCCTTCAAGGTGTCATTTGGACAGGAGACCCTCTCTAAGTATGTCTAATTCAAAGCCAAACAGGAAGGATAGTCTGAGCAGAGTGCTTGAGGGAAAGTTAAGGATACACAAAGTGACCCAATTGAAAGAAGAAGTTTGGAGGTGCAGATGCAGAATTATTAAAGATAGATTGTGCCTAGTTTCCAGACCTAAGTGGGTCAAGATTCAAATGGGAGCAGACAGAGAGCAGGTAGGAGCGAGGAAGGGCTGTTCCTTCACAAACCATGGCTCACATCTGTTGGTCTGTGCTGCTTGGATGAGGCTGGGTTAAAAGAACAATCAAAATATAAATAGATGAATGTATGGCTTCCCGAAATTACAAAGCAAAGACTAGAACCCAGCTCCACCTCCTAGTCCAGAGTGCTCTTTTCTAAGCCATTCACAAACACACTTGCAGAAATATTTCATACCCTTCAGATGACACAGCAGTGGATTCCAGGAAGTTTTCTCTCTCTCTCTCTCTTTTTTTTTTTTTTTTTTTCATTTACAGCTCAGAATAAGAACATCACAGCTGGGTTGACTCATTGATGCAGCTGATAGCTTTAGCACCTGCCACATTTTGCAAGTGCAGGGCTGAACTTTTCATTTTGTGCAGGGCAACAGTCTCATTCTGCAGACTGGTCACACACTTCCTAAGAATGTTTCAGAGACTCACTTGGAAATCTGATTCATCCTCACATTAGCTATGCTTAGATATGAAATTCTTTGGGGGTTTCCTCTGGGTTTCTGAGAGGCATTGAATATTACACATTCAAAAACATATTTGAAGTTTTGCTGAGAGGCAGGAGATGAATTCACACCGGGGAAAGTGGATTTTTGGTAGAAAAGCTCTATGTTGATGATAGGCGTCAATGACAATTTGTAGTTTGACATAAAACTTAAACTGACTGGATGTTCAGAGATATGAATTCAATCAACAGTTCCTCTATTTTGGGAGGTGAAATGGTTTCTGCTATAGTTTTGTCTTGTTTTCTGTCCAGCTTAAGAAACAGAACATGCCTGATTTTTCTGTTCTTCCACATTTAAATGCTAAGATCATCCTATCTAAGCCTTAATTTTAAGATATGTCATTAAAAACTATAAATGCAATGAACTCAAGATGCTATTATTGTGGTATTTTCTTTACCCATGCCTTGTTGGAGTAGTGAGAGCAGCACTGAGCCACTACTGACAGTTGCTTTGCCTTCATGAGTCTGATTGCTATTTTAATGAGAAAAAATAAGGTATTAGGCAAATAAGGGTTGTCTAACTGTTGACTCTAGTATCACATCATGCTAGAAATAGCTTAATGATTTTTAGTATTTGTTAGTAATAACAAGAAAACTAAAAGGTAACTAGTGTGAAAGTGAAAAGTCCTTCTGAGAATCTGCCTTCCTACTTTAGCAAGCTTGTCAACCACAAGGACCACGGTTTCTGCATCAGCAGCTAGTTTAGTCATTGGTTAATAGTAATCACCGAACACATACTCGAACACTGAACACAAGACACACTGGTTCAATCCCCCAGTCGGGAAGCATGAATTAATGAATGCAATTCAATGCATATCTCTCTCTCTACATCTCGGTATTTTTTGTCTGTTTAGCAAATATTACTTCATTCTGAACTAAAACATCCCTAATCCACTCCCTGTCACTTGTTTCAAAGAGACATCAGTAGGCATTTGAGGAATCCACTGAAGGTTACAGGGCTTCAGACCAGTAGCATCACCTAACTTACATTATTATTAGGAGTCGGCAGAAATGATACCACAGTCTCACCACCACTGTGGCAACAATATATACAATATGTTTAATAAAGTTTGATTGACTTGATCTGACTGCAGGTTTATTTACAAGTTGAGTTTGTGATGGATAGGGAGGCCTGGCATGCTGCGATTCATGGGGTCTCAAAGAATTGGACATGACTGAGCGACTGAACTGAACTGATAGGGGTCACAGAAATCCCACTACTAGGCATATACCCTAAGAATACTATAATTCAAAAAGACACATGCACCCCAGTGTTCATTACAGCTCTATTTATAATATTACAAGAGTCAGGACATGGATGCAACCTAAATGTCTATCAACAGATAAATGGATAAAGATGTGATATATGTGTGTGTGTGTGTGTAATGGAATATTACTCAGCCATAAAAAGGAATGGATTTGAGCCAGTTCTAGTGAGTTAGATGAACCTAGAGCCTGTTATACAGAGTAAAGTCAGAAAGAGAAAAACAAATATTGTATATTAACATATAAATATCTGTTATATATATAACACAGATATATATATCTGATGAAACTAGTACAGAATGGACTTGTGGACACAGCAGTGGAAGGTGAGGGTAGGATGAATTGAAAAAGCAGCATATATATACATTACCATGTGGTCCCAGTGGTAAAGAATCCGCCTGCCAATGCAGAAGACACAAGACACCAGGTTTGATCCCCAGGTTGGGAAGATCCCCTGGAGGAGGAAATGGTGACCCACTCCAATATTCTTGCCTGGGAAATTCCATGGACTGAGGAGCCTGGTGGGCTACATGACTGAGTTGGACATGACTGAGCTCACACGCATACACATGTGTAAAATAGAGAACTAGTGGGAAGCTGCTTTATAGCACAGAGAGCTCAGCTCAGTGCTCTGTAAGGGCCTGGAGGGGTGCGATGGGGAGAAGTGGGAGGGAGGTTCAAGAAGGAGGGAATATATATGTACACATGTACAGCTGACTCATTTTGTTGTACAGCAGCGACTAACACAACATTGTAAAGCAACTATACCCCAATTAAATTAAAGGAATCAGATGTAGGTTTTTGCATGCCAATTCACTGTACTATTTCATATAGTAGACATTCCAGAAAATCTTTTTATAGATCTGGGTAAATTGATCTGAAAAACTCATAAACTGAAAAGTATTTTTCAGCCTATGCAATCAGCTATGGCCTCTGATTCCTAAGGAGGTATTCTTTTGCATATATCATGACTTGCAAGTATTCTGACTTTCTGATTCCAAATCTATGGAAACTCTATAGAGGCCTTGTACTTTGCGTTTTCAGATGAGCTGTTTTGTTCAGCAAGGTGGTTATGTTTACTGCAGCAACATGTTTTATAGATGGATTTGAAATATTCAGTTATCATCAGGTCCCATATAAATTTTAAGGTCCTTAACTGTACCCAGATTGCCCGATTTTTACACAATGTATTCAGAGTCGAAGACCAGACTCCTTAGGGAAAATTTAGCTGTTCCCATTACTTTGAGACCAGGCATTCCAGCACCATTAAATTTCAGTGTATGACAGCTCTGATCCTCACTACCCCAAGGCCTTTGCTTTGTATCTTGACTTCCTACCTTAATTCGGGGTCTGTGTATTCTAGTCTTGAAACTCTCAGCTGGTTTTAACAACAGTTTGCCCAAAGCCATGTCACTGTCATGCCCTGCAGACACCATCTCAGGAGGTAGCCCCGAGCTTTCTGCCAGACCTCCTACAGGTCAGTAGCCGCCCCCTGGTCCTAGATGTTCCTGATTTCCTCACTGGAGATTGTTCCAGTTGCCCATGGCTCTGGCTGAGACTGAGCCTTTTTGTTGCTAAGATCGTATCTGCAGTGGATTCTCAAGGGAAGTCTACTAGAGCCGCTACCTCCTGCTGCCCCAGTGCTGTTGAGTTTGGCACAGGTTCAGTACAGAGAGAAGGAAATAGTTTGCAGTTCTCACCTGGAAAGATACCCAAAACATCTGTGAACTCTTCATTTTGAACATTTCAACCATTCCATCTTCAGTAGGTAAAGGCTACAAGCTGCTTCTGCCCTGATACTTAGAGCACAGTTACTACACTCTGAAAATAGAATCAGAATTGAAAATTTCAAAATGTTCAATATCAGCAATTATTCAGGCAAACATCAGAATTACCATCAGTTCCTTTACAGGTACCCCTCCACTAATCTTCAGCAGTGAAGGAAGTCTGGTTTCCAGATGGTCAGTGACCATGCCTTTGTTATTAGTTCTAATTTCCTAAATCTGAGTTCAGTCATTAAGGTTTTTTGTTTTATTTTGTTTTGCCCTAAATAATTCCCCAGTACTTATTCAAATATCTCCTATAGTGTCTACAAAGTCCCAATAGTTTCAAGTTACCTATAATTGACAAAATGGTACCTACTGATAGAAGCATTAATTCATTCTGAGATTTGTGATCACTCCTAGCAGTACTCCAGTCAACATTAAATTCACTTTTCTACTTACTCCTCAGCTGCACACAAGCAGCTAAATGTAACCAGAGAAAAACACAAAGACACAGATTGGTCTCACCTTCAAATTCATGGCCAGGACTGCCAAGTGCACCTTCCTTCTGTCCAAAAATCCTGTAGTGTTTCTCCTGGTCCTTTCATGCTTACACTTTCCCTCTTCAACTGTTATTTTTCACTTTCTCTATTTTTTTTTCTCATCCATTCACTCAACAAATACTCACTGAGCACCTACTATCTTCCCCAGATTTACTGAGATATAATTGACATGTAATATTGTGTGAGTTGAAGGTATATAATGTATTAATTTGAAATACTTACATATTCCAAAACGATTACCACAGCTAACACCTCCAAGTCACAGACTTGCCATTTCCTTTTTGTGGTAAGAACATTAAAGGTCTTACACCACTCACAAAAATAAACCTGAAATAAAGACTTAAACATCAGACCTGATACTATTTAACTCCAAGAAGAAAACAAAGGGGAAAAACTCCTTGATACTGGTCTTGGCAATGATTTATTTTGGATATGACACCAAAAATACAAGCAACAGAAGTAAAAAATTAATGAGTAGGACTACATCAAACTAAAAATCTTCTGCACAGCAAAAGAATTGACAAAATGAAAATGCAACCTACAGAATGTGAGAAAATATTTGCACCTTCCCCATTCTTAGTCCATAACATTCTCACCTGCTGACCTTGATATCTAGTTCACTGAGAAAATAGGAGCACTCAGAAGAGAAATCCTACACGTTCAACCATCAAACCTGTCAAACAACCTCTATTCATATCCACATACTCTGCCCTCCTTCCCAACACAATCAATTACCTTTATGTGCTGAAAGCAAGCCCCTCCAGTGGGGCAATAGAGTCCAACCCTTCTTCCTGCTCAGGGACCTCACTGCAGTAATTCTTTCTATTGCATCATCAATATGTCACCTCTCTACAGCATAATTCCTATCATGTAAAACGTGTTGGAATGAACCCCTTCTTCAAACAAAAGTTCAAACAAACAAAATCTCTCAGGGTCACATGCTTCTTCAGTTATTCCCTACTTCTCTCTTTCTGCTGCCCAATGCACTTTTCAATCCTTTCTTTCATAAGTCTCTCACAATGGCATTTGATACAGTTGACCATCCATCCTTTCAGATAATGTTATTTCATTGTTTTCCAGGATGCCACTAACTGGTGAGGACTCAATAATACACTTTTATGTTCAGACAGTTTATTACACACATAATTTCAAAAGGAAGACTAGTCAAAGGTGCCAGCTCCCCATGGTCCCTGTGCCACACATTCAAACAGTAACATTGAAACAAAGGGGCGAGTTGGCGGCTGTGTGTGCTGTGGGCACACACACAGTGGAGGAGCCAGCTGTAGACTGTTCATAAGCTGTTTGCATTCTGCAGCTTGATTCTGAGGGGGAGGGGGCAGGGCAGAAAGCCTCTACCTCATCAAAACCTGAGAGGTAATGAGAAACTGACAGCTGAAAGTCTCCCGGGGGTGATCAGGAGGCATATGGGAGAGGGTCTTGGAAGTGACACCTAACAGACTTTTCACCCTCTTGTGCTCTGGGAGCATCCCAAGGTGTTCTGCCAAGACTCAGGTAAGTTGTGGTTTAGCCATTTGCCTGTGTGGTCCACATGGATACAGGCATGGTCAATTCTGTGGTGGATTCTTTCCCTACACTCTGTAGTTCTTCTTGGATTCTTCAGACAGCCCACCCCCATACTGGAAACCTCTCGCTACGGTTTCCTTGAGATTGTTGCTACACTCCCCTCCAGTGTGTCTTTCTGAGCCCACTGGCTTCACACTCCAGTGTCAGGAATGTACCTAAAGCTCTCATAGTCATCCCACTGAACTTATTCCCAAAGGCTTGGGAATGGGGGCAAGCACCTTGTTCTCACCTCCAGTAAATGAAATTGACTGCATGCTCCTATCTTTCTCCAACACTTGTGACCCCTTTCTGTAGTCTCTAATGGATATGAGGAGTTTAAGATTTGCACAGCCAGTTATTCACACTTACTTTGCATCTAGGTGTGGGGAACTAGGTTTGATTTGGGGTATTTTTCAATGTTGTCTGTTTGCCTAAATTTCCATTTTAATGTGTTATATATAGTTATCTCATCTGAAGCAGATCATAATTTCCAGACAATTTGTATCACTGATCACTTTGTCAATCAACACTGTAACTTATTAATGTCCCAGAAGTCCCCTGGGTATATACATTTCAAATTAGTAGCATGTTACAGGACAGATCTTTATCTTCTAATCTTTACCCATAAGGATTTGGTGGTACACCCTTGTCAAAGAAAACCAGGATTCCATAATAGGCAGACCAGGACAACTATAATTAAGTGAGAAGATGAGGGCAGGGGATCTATTAGAATTAACTGTAAGTAAGCTACGACAAGGGCTTCCCTGGTGGCTCAGCTGTAAAGAATCTGCCTGCAATGCAGGAGACGCAGGTTCAATCCTTGGGTCAGGAAGGTTCCCTGGAGGAGGGGCAACCCACTCCAGTATATTTGTCTGGAGAATTCCATGGAGAAAGAAGCCTGGATGGCTCCAGTCCATGGGGTTGCAAAGAGTCGGGCATGACTGAGCACACACACGTTCATACAAGGTACAGTAAAATATGGCACAGGATTTGGTCCTCCATTCCATTTGAGGCAGATGCATCCTCTCTTTCTTGGTTGAACATCACTTTATTATGAGTCATTAAAGCAGATGGGTTGTCATCTCTCTCAGGTTGATTGAACGAACCAAAGCAGTTCAGAACCTACTATAATGAATGTTTAACATGAGGTCCAGTGTACTACTCACATGGTATATCTATTCAGAATATAAAAATTATCTTGCAGTTTATTTACTCAACACATGTGTTTTGAATATTTGTGGCACAAGATTGAATTTTATTTGATATTTTCCATCCATTCTATTAGAGAGGCATTTGGAATACGGAACTCTGAGATTAAGGTACTGGTGGTTTTTCAGTTGCCAAGTTGTGTTTGACTCTGTGACCCCATGGACTGCAGCACACCAGGCTTCCCTGTCCTTAACTATCTCCAGGAGTTTGCTCAAACTCATGTCCATTGAGTCAGTGATGCCATCCAACCATCTCATCCTGTCACCTCCTTCTTCTGCCCTCAATGTTTCCCAGAATCAGGACCTTTTTCAAAGAGTTGGCTCTTCACATCAGCTAGCCAAAGTTTTGGGAGTTTCAGCTTCAGTATAAGTCCTTCCAATGAATATTCAGGATTTATTTCCTTTAGGATTGACTGGTTTGATCTCCCTGTAGTCCAAGGAACTCTCAGTAGTCTTCTCCAGCACCACAATTCAAAAGCATCAGTTCTTCAGCACTCAGCCTTCTTTATGATCCAAATCTCACATCTATACATGACTACTGGAAAAACGATAGCTTTGATTATACGGACCTTTGTTGGCAAAGTAATGTGTCTGCTTTTTAATATGCTATCTAGGTTTGTCTTAGCTTTTCTTTCAGGGAGCCAGCATCTTAATTGCATGGCTGCAGTCACTATCTGCAGTGATTTTGAAGCCCAAGAAAAGAGATTAAGGTGATGCCACTAAATACTACTTCCTTAAGATATTGTGCAAATCTCAGTGGGGCCATGTTTGTGGACTCTTCTGTAGAAAGAAGATTGAGAATATTGTAGCTCTGTTTCATTTAACTCATCCTCAATTCAGTGCACATATACCCCAGGCAAGGAAACAGAAAACTACTCTTAGCTTCTACTTTCATTCTTATTTTCTCTTTCCACACTTTGTATATTAGGAAATTTTCAAAATAAATATTTTTTTAATAACACGACCTGGTTGGTATCTTACAAATCTATCATTTTGTGAACCTAGGATGACTCAAATCTTCTCCTGCCATTTACTATTTCCTACCTGTCTAGGTACCACCAATTATTGGAATATTAAAATGGAGGTGCTTCGATGGGGCGGGGGCATGCTCATCTTTTTAGCTATTCTCAGATTCTTTCTCAAAGTAAGTTTAATGTGAAAGTTATATTTGTCATTTTGAGATACTTCCCTTGCTTTAGCAGCATGAACTTCGGTGACCTACCATGTTTAAATTTGGATTTTAAAAATCACTGTTGAAGGTATATGGATTACAAAGTCATTTTCCAGACACCCATTTTCTGGTTGCTCCCTGGTGATCCAGAGTCATTAACATCCTTAGCAATTTCCAGTATGATTGTAGTCACTTCATTCCTGAAGATACGTTCAAGCACTCCACTTGCCAGAGGTTTTAAATCAGCCTGTAGTGGCTCTTAAATTTTATCACCGTCCTGTTCACAGATATTCCCCATGCCAGCAGTGAACTAAGTGTGCTCTCCTGTATATATCAGTCTTTCCACACTGTCATTGCTCTTGTTCCAAGCATCAAATGATTGCTTCACATGTGAACAATACTAGGATTACAATAATCCCAAATAACAGAAGTTTTACCAGTCTATAAGCCATAGGTTGGCAAAGTTAGAGCCCAAAGACCAAATTTAGCCAGCCACTTGTTTTCATAAATAAACTGTTATTGAAAAACAGCCATGTTTCTTTGTTTACACACTATCTGTGGCTACTTTTTCATCACAGTGGAAGAGGTTAATTAGTTTTGAGAAAGCCATATGGTCCACAAAGTCTACTGTATTCATTATCTAGATAGTCCTTTACCAACAAAGTTTGTCAAACACTGCTGCTAAGAAAAAAAAAAAAAAAAAAGATTTGATCTCATTAAGCTGACTATTCAATTTTTTTTTCCATTTATTTTTATTCTTTGGAGGCTAATTATGTTTCCAAATGACTATTCAAATTTGAATTCTCCTACAACCTAAGAATTGAGATAGAATTTCCCCTTCAAAATTTCAAAATATCCAGTGAGCAGTTGCATGACTCTACCCATCTGTACTGGTTACATCTTGAACATGACCTTCTGTTATAGATGCACTTCCTCGACTCATGACCCCAGCTGGACAAACATCAGCTTTTGAGTACAGACACAGACAGTTTCACAAATGGGATTTCCTGACTGAGACACTGGCCAGAACTTCCAAGCATTTTATAGCAGTGGTAGAGTCCATCGTGGCCAGGGGAGTCATGATAGCCACGTGCAGGAAAATGCTGTAGCCAGCAGAGTAGTAGGAGAGGTTAAAAACTACTATGCCTCACTGAGAAATAATTGTGAAGTGTTATCACCCAAAGGGCAGATCGATTTCACATTGTATCTACTGACCCTTAGTGATCCCCAGGTAAACTAGTGCACTGGTTCTGAATTCTGACTGTACCGTAGATTCTTATAAAAACTACTGATACCCAGATGTACTCCACACCAGTTAAAACAGCATCTTTCAGGATGGACTTGGCTATTGCTTTTTAAGATACCAATTATTCTTTTAGAGAGTAATTGATATTGAGTCCAATCCCCCAAATGTCATTTCCCCCTTGTTGCAGTGGTATAGTTACTGAAAAGTCTAAGAATGGCCTCAGTTTTCAAGAGGAAAAAAAATCTGACATAAAAATGCCATCCTTTCACCTTATACATTTCTCCTTTTTTTTTTTTTTAACCATTTCAGCAACATCTTAGTTTATTTTCTCTCTTTCTTAGTCTATGAAAAATAACCAGGAAGGTACAGTTTTAAAAGTTTCCATTTAAATTGCATTAACCCCTCTGGATATGTTCAAATGCTTTGTAAACTGATATGAAAATCCCCATATCTGAAATTTTAAAGCAGGCCTAACATCGGATGAGCACTTCTTACGCATTCATTCTGGCACTGGATGATTTCACATACATCATCTCACTTTATCCTCACAACACCCCTGTTAAATAGATTTTGTTTGTCCAATTTACAATGAGAAACCTGAAGCAAAGAAACTTTAAGTGCTTTAGTACAAGTTCATCCAACTAAATAATGACAAGGAAGGAAGGAAAGAAGGACAGAATCTCAGCATAACCCACAGCTCACAGGGAGGAATTATTTCTTCAAAGAGTTTGTACATATTGGGGTCACCTAGAGTCTGACATCAGGGAGTGCGAACTCTAGTGGGCCTTAGGAAACATCACTATGAACAAAGCTAGTGGAGGTAATGGAATTCCAGCTGAGCTATTTCAAATCCTAAAAGATGATGCCGTGAAGTGCTGCACTCAATATGCCAGCAAATTTGGAAAACTCAGCAGTGGCCATAGGACTGGAAAAGGTCAGTTTTCATTCCAATCCCAAAGAAAGGCAATGCCAAAGGATGTTCAAACTACCACACAGTTGCACTCATCTCACACGCTAGCAAAGTAATGCTCAAAATTCTCCAAGTCAGGCTTCAACAGTATGTGAACCGTGAACTTCCAGATGTTCAAGCTGGATTTACAAAAGCCAGAAATCAAATTGTCAACATCCATTGGATCATAGAAAAAGCAAGAGGATTCCAGAAACACATCTACTTCTGCTTTATTGACTACACAAAAGCCTTTGTCTGTGTGGATCACAACAAACTGTGGAAAATTCTTAAAGAGCTGGAAATACCAGACCATTTTACCTGCCTCTTGAGAAATCTGTATTCAGGTCAAGAAACAACAGCTAGAACTGGACATGGAACAATAGACTGGTTCCAAATCAGGAAAGGAGTACATGAAAGCTGTATACTGACATCCTCCTTATTTAACTTATATGCAGAGTACATCATGTGAAATGCCAGGCTGGGTGAAGCACAAGCTGTAATCAAGATGGCCAGGAGAAATATCAATAACCTCAGATATGCAGATGACACCACCCTTATGGCAGAAAATGAAGAAGAACTAAAGAGCCTCTTGATGAAAGTGAAAGAGGAGAGTGAAAAAGCTGGCATAAAACTCAACATTCAAAAAACTAAGATCATGGCATCCGGTCCCATCATGTCATGGCAAATAGATGGGGAAACAATGGAAACAGTGATAGACTTTATATTTTGGGGCTCCAAAATCACTGCAGATGGTGACTGCAGCTATGAAATTAAAAGACAGTTGCTCCTTGGAAGAAAAGCTATGACCAACCTAGACAGCATATTAAAAAGCAGAGACATTACTTTGCCAGACAAAGGTTCATCTCGTCAAAGCTATGTTTTTTCCAGTAGTCATGTATGGATGTGAGAGATGGACTATAAAGAAAGCTGAGCACCAAAGAACTGATGCTTTTGAACTGTGGTGCTGGAGACTCCTGAGAGTCCCCTAGACTGCAAGGAGATCCAACCAGTCCATCCTAAAGGAAATCAGTCCTGAATATTCATTGGAAGGCCTGATGCTGAAGCTGAGGCTCCTATCCTTTGGCCACCTGATGAGAAGAACTGACTCCTTGGAAAAGACCCTGATGCTGGGAAAGATTGAAGGCAGGAGGAGAAGGGGATGACAGAGGATGAGATGGTTGGATGGCATCACCGACTTGATGGACATGAGTTTGAGCAAGCTTCGGAAGATAGTGAAGGACAGGGAAGCCTGGCATGCTGCAGTCCATGGGGTGAGAAAGAATCAGACACGACTGAGCGACTGAACTGAACTGAATCTTTCAGTGATAGCATGAGGTGAAATTTATGTTTTAGTTTTCTTTCTTTTTAATTATATCTATCTCCTTATTTTCCTACAGTATGTACATACTGAAAAGGACAATGACTTTCAGAGTAGGGAGAATGTAGTCTGCTAGGCCTAATATTAATCCTTCAGGCAAGATCAGTTTAAGTTCCAAATGTACAAGCCAAAAAAGACTTTGGGGCCAGTAAGCAAATTATTTTCTGACATGTAGGATGTAGAGTTAAAGGAGAGGGCAGATCTAGACCCTGAAACTCAAATTCATTCTAAGTTTCACTTTTTGTTTAGCATAACTCCATGGTTTAGCACTGTGCCCCTAAGTACTAAGCTGCTAGCCTCAGGTCCATTTTAAGGCATTATGTATTATATTACACCTCTTTTCAATCAAGCTCAGTCCATCTATCTAGCTGGCTGGCTATCACTCTGTACATTAAAACACTGTACTATTGGATATGTCAAAATTGACTATGTCCATATGTACATGCATCTGTGGGGCTTCCCAAGTGGCGCCAGTGGTAAAGAACCTGCCTGCCAATGCAGAAGACATAAGAGACATGGGTTTGATCCCTGGGTTGGGAAGATTCCCTGGAGGAGAGCACGGTAACCCACTCCAGTACTCTTGTCTGGAGATGCCCATGGACAGAGGAGCCTGAAGGGCTGCAGTCCATAGGGTTGCAAAGAGTCAGACACAATTGAAGTGACTTAGCAAACGTGCACGCATCCATGCATGTGTATGCATATGTACACGAGTAAGTTAACTTCTAGACACAATTTGGGAACTCAAAAACTTCTAAAGACATAAGGTTCTAGCAAGATTATCAAAACTTAGAAGCTGCTGTATCTTTTAACCACAGTAGCATTTGATTTGTCAAGTATAACTCGAGGATATATGACTTCTGAGAATGAAGATGAGTAAAGTAGTGTCATTCAAGTAAATCACTGCTATTATACACTAAATATTACTTTTCTCAGTCAATCCAGAATCTTCTGATCAACCATATTCATATGTTCATGTACTTATTTATATATGATATTTCTTTCCAATTATATTGTCACATTACCAAGAGCTGGACTCAGCGTGACTTTTTTTTTTTTTCTGTGTTCCCCAGAGGGCCTAGGACAATTATTGAAGATATAAGAAGTGGTTATAGAAAAGGGGAAAATATAGAGATCTTCTCAAAAAATGAAGTCCCTTTATTTATTTATTCCATTTTCATACAGTGTCTTGAACAGTGACAATAGATAATTTTTGTTGAATGAATGAATTAATAAATTACCTTATGACCTTGGAACTTAATAGAGCAAGAGCTCTGAAATCCAATAGAGCTGATTTTTACTCCAGGCTCTCATTTGAGAAGTCAGTGAATTTCTTGGAGGTTCTATGCATCATCTCTACAGTGGAGGTCCTCGCTTCCTAATGAAGTCAGTTGATGGATTAAATGAGATCATAAATGTCAGAAGACTCCATGGTGCTAACAGTCCTCCTTGATTTATGTCACTGCACCTTCCCTGGTCATTCAATACAAGGCTTTTTTTTTGCAGTTCTTTGTGCTGCTGGTGGATTTGAATGATATATGCCAGGTCTCATGAGGCCTAATCACTAGGTAGAAACCCACTAACAAAGCTCTGGGGCAGGGTGATCTTTGAATATTTGAAACTCAGCCTGAATAAATCTAACTATCCTGTTAACCTTGTTCTGTGCACTTCGACCTATTCTACATAAGAATGTCTCAGTTATTTCTGTTGATGTTGAGAGGCAGAAAAAGAAATCTCTGCCTCCTTATAGGTTAGAAGATCCAAGGTGGAATGCAGAGAAAATGAATTGTTGATTTGTTGAAAAAATAAATAAATAAAAGAAGATGAACACAGTGTTAATCTAAGTGTACTCCCTATAATCTCTAGGTAAGTTCTGCTAAGTATTTCCAGGTCTCCTGGAAATTAAGGGAAAGGCTACCAGGATATCTGAACTCTATCTGCACTTCAGTCAACACAGGTTCACTTTTATCCAGTTTATTTGGGGGGATTCAATGGAACATGATGTTTGAGTAAAGGTTTCTACTGCTAAAATAATGTCAGAAGCTACTTATATGGTGACAAAAACACTGTTCAGTGTAAGGAAATGGTAATGAAGTATTATCTGTACAGTGCATTATAATGTACTAGAAATATTCACATAGAGCACCTCATATAATCCTTACATATAGGTATTATGAAGTAGGTACCTTCTTGTGTGTATGTTAAGTCACTTCAGTCATGTCCAACTCTCCGACCCCATGGACTGTAACCCACCAGGTTCCTCTGCATAGGATTCTCCAGGCAAGCATAGTGGAAAGGATTACCACACCCTCCTCCAGGGGATCTTCCCAACCCAAGGATCTTACATCTTACCCACGTCTCTTACATCTTCTGCATTTGCAGATCGGATCTTTACCACTAGCGCCACCTGGCTTAGTGGTAACTTCTTAGCCTCATGTTTCAAATGATGAAAACAGATTCAGAGAGTTTAGGAGAATTGCTCAAGTTATATAGCTAGTTAGTGGTAGAATTGGGATTAAAATTTACATGTTATGGCAGCTGAACTGGCTTTATGACTTGGCTTTGCTAATTACTGACTGTGTGAAATTAAATATTATCCTCTCTTTGGTACTAGTTTCCTCATCTGTAAAGCATCTGTAAATGGTTCAGGCTAGAAGGTCTTCACTTTAAACCAATTGATATACTGGAGTTCCAAATGTATGCTGTTTGAAGAAAAAATATTGAACAAATGAAAAAATTAAAAATGGCTGCTTTCTATTAAATAGCATTAGGCATCTCCTGCTGATCTGATTACACCTGATTATAGGAAAAGTGTCCATAAGAGCAGAAGTGTCCATACCGTGTACAGTTCTAGATCATGTTAACCATCATATACTGCTATCTTGTAGATCTAAGGCTTTCTGTGAAATCCATCATAAAATGAAACATTTCTTCCAAGGACATATATATATATATATGCACAAACATACAGGCAGATGTATACCAGATGAAAAGGCAAGTTGTGTAACTGTCTTAGCTTGGGCTGCCATAACTAAATAGCAGATTGAATGTCTTAAACAATAGGAATTCATGAATCACATTTCTAGAGCCTGGAAATATCAAGATCAAAGTGCCTGCAGATTTGGTTCCTGTTGAGGGCTTGCCCATGGTTTGTAGACTTCACCTTCTCAATGTCTCTTTGCATGGCAGAAAGAGAAAAAGAGACCTCTGGTCTCTCTTCCTTTTCCTGAAAGAACAGCAGTCCGTCCCATCATGAGGGTTCAGTCCTCACGATCTCCTCTAAACTATTACCTCTCAAAGGTGGTGCCTTTCTCTTCACATTGGGAGCTAGAACTTCAACACATGAATCTGAGGAGGACCCAAACATTCAGTCCATCACAATAGCCAAAGTTACTATGTAGATAATGTGAGACAGGGCTAAGGTGTCTTAGTTGACACTGGAAAGCTGCTAGGATTGTACTTGTGCACTTGACACAACAGCCATACCAGTCAGAAAACAAAAGCAAAAGTTTAGTTGAGAGGTTCCTCAGGTATGAAGAAGTACAGATGAAAGACTTTGACATTAGAGATAATGGATTTAAAAGAGCCATTGTGACCATTCTTGTTGATGATAATGGAAGCCTCTCATTGACATCTAAGGAGAGTCTAATAGCCTATTGGAGAGCATCATACTGAATGTACTGAAATAGCAGATCTTTAACTTCTTTACACTTTTGGTCTTACTTTCTCTCTTTGTCTCTACACAATATCATTTAAAAATTTCAATAAGCTAAACAACTAGCCAGCAATATAAAATGTTAACACCATGACATGCATACTTAAAATATGAGGTGTGTTCTAGAACTTTTCTCTCACCTGTCTTTCTTAAAGCATCTGTATATGTTCTTCAAAACTTTTAAACCTTTTTTGAATGTGTCTTGCCCATACTGGCCCAGAATGACAAATTACATCTTGACATAAACTCCCTCTTTCAATGTGTTCTTACAAATTTCTCCAACAGCTTCCTTTTCTTTTGGATAATTAACTAACTAAATGATATTTGTTGGCAAAAGAAGAGGATTTGGCACTTACAGTTGTATTAGTTAGGATGCAATAAGTAAGGGAGAAGGTGTTGGTGCAGCTGACAGTTTCTCTTCTTGTATAGTTAACTGTGCAAATGTCTCACACCTCAGTTCATCATTTCAAAAAACATATCACTATGTGTAAGATGCTGTGTCAGAAGGTAGGAAGAATGAGAAAAAGAAGCAGGCACTCTGAAAGCCCTGGATCTAGTGCAGTCCTCTATATATACAGGATGCTTAAAAGATATCTGTTAAAGTATATTGAGTTGAAGCAATTATTGCAGAAAGCTTGCTGAGTTGTAGATAAGATAGGAAACATGAACCTCAGTTTCTCCATCTATGAAATGATACAGTAGATACATACTATCCTCAATATATATCTGTCAAGATATAAATGAGTGAGAGTCTATGGGGCCTGACCGGGACAGACCCCTCCCCCATATCCTCTGCTGTAGCTCCTCTCTGAAGTATCTAGGTAATAGTATTAATATCAAGTGCATATTTCCTGAGCTGCTCAGATCCTAAAAACCATCACCAAATGGAAGAAATTAACTACTTGATCATGAGCATGTAACCCCCAGACACTCTGATGCCTAAGGATTGATAAAGTTAACCATCCAGTTATATCACCATGAGCCAATCAGAGAATTCTGCACAAGCTGATCACATATCCTGCAAGCACCTCCCTTATGTGGCCTTTAGAAATGCTTTGCTGAAACTCTTTGGGGAGTTTTGGGTTTTGTGGGGCACAAGCCACCCATTCACCTTGCATGGCTCTACACTAAACATTGCTCTAAACTCTGACATTTCAGTATTGTTTGGCCTCACTGTGTGCTGGGCACACAAACTTGTGATTAGTAATGAGGGAAGTAAAGTCATAAAGAAGGTGAATTTTGGTTTCTGTTCAACTATCAAACATAATGAAATTACCTCTTTCCTCCAAATCATTTAAGGATGAAGGGAGTAAGGTGGGCATATCCCCTGTGATCTTGCTTCAAATTTTTTGCCCACTTTTAAGTATGTGGCCATGACTGTTTGCTCAACAGTCATCTGTCCCATGAACTAAGAGAAAAGATTGATTAAGGAAATAAGAAATTTACAAAATCAACATTTCCTTCCTGTCTTGGAATGTACAGAAACCACTGGAACCCATACTCTTACATGCTTCTAATTTAATCACAGTACAGTAATCTTAGGTTTAAGAAAAGTCTTATTGTCTTGAGCTCAAAGCTAATGTCCAGTATTTTGGAGCAAGGTGTACCTATTAAGAATTAAGAGAGGGGAAAAAAAAAGAATTAGGAGAGGGACTTCCCTGGTGGTCCAGTGGTTAAGAATCTGCCTTGCAATTAAGGGAACGCAGGTTTGATCCCTGGTTGTGGAACTAAGATCCAACATGCCATGGGGCAACTGAGCCCACATACCTCAACTAGAGAGCACACATGTTGCAATTACTGGAGCCCCACAAAATCTGGAGCCCCTAAGCCACAATGAAAAGTTCTTGCACCCCATAATGAAGATACCACATGCCAAAACTAAGATCTGACACAGGCAAATTAAAATAAATAAATAAAGACAGAATTAGGAGAGAAGCAAACTTATATGAATAAAATTGTACTAAAATATGAATGACTGATAGAGTTTTATATTTCTTGAACTGAAAATATACTTGGTAAGTAAATATCTAATTGGTAGAATGTCACATAGCTCAGTTAGTGGCAGTTAAGACATTCCAAGCTGTTCAGAAGACTTCTTGATGGATTTAGTATCATAAAATCATGTTTCTTTTGCTATTTACCCATTAACAGCTTCTGAAACAAAATACTGAGCTCAAATCCTATCTCCTCTAAGGAACTCTTTTCACTGCTCCAGGCAAAGTTACTTCTACTGTACTCATTTAAGATCTTGGTTATATCTGTATTGTAGCATTCATTATATCCTATAAGCATCTCAGGGTGTTTTTGGATCTGACTATTTTGTAATGGCTGATAATTAGACACGGGTTTCATTGGTATTACAACTACGTTTAGGCTTTCTACCAGCCCTAGATAAGAAATGAATCTCATGTAGCTTTAGGGCCAGAGGAAAGAATGATCTAGAAAATGAGCCATCACCAAGTATGATGGTCAGGAAAACCTTGGAATATGGGGTTGGTGGCCATGCACAGATTCTAATCTCTTCCTTTGACAAGATCAGGCATTTGGCTACAACCCCGGTGATATGTGGGGTTTCCCAATTGGTGCTAGCAGTAAAGAACCCATCTGCCAATGCAGGAGACATAAGAGATGCAGGTTCGATTACTGGGTTGGGAAGAGCCTCTGGAGGAAGGCATGGCAATCCACTTTAGTACTCTTGCCTGGAGAAACCCATGGACAGAGGAGTCTGACAAGCTATGGTCCATAGGGTCACAAAGAGTTAGACACAGCTGAAATGACTTAGCACACATGCACAGCGAGAGATATGTAGCTGGATAGATTATGTTGGACAAACAAACTTGAATTTCCCAAGGCTAGTTTTATACAATGCAATGACTTGCTATTAGAAATTGTTGATTAGCTAATTTTTTCTATGACTAGTTATAACTTATTAAAATATAAGTTGAACAAATGTAATACTAAAGTGATGAAACAGAATTTGGCAAACCTGTATCACTAAAACCACCTGTCACTCATCTTGCCAAAAATATTTGTAAGTATAATAGTTTATTAAGTGTTTCAGGTCAGTTCAGTTGCTCAGTCATGTCCGACTCTTTGCAACCCCATGAATCGCAGCATACCAGGCCTCCCTGTCCATCACCAACTCCCGGAGTTACTCAAACCCATATCCATGGAGTCAGTGATGCCATCCAGCCATCTCATCCTCTGTTGTCTCCTTCTCCTCCTGTCCCCAATACCACTCAGAATCAGGGTCTTTTCCAATGAGTCAACTCTTGGGATGGGGTGACCAAAGTATTGGAGTTTCAGCTTCAGCATCAGTCCTTCAAATGAACACTCAGGACTGATTTCTTTTAAGATCGACTGGTTAGATCTCCTTGTAGTCCAAGGGACTCTCAAGAGTCTTCTCCAACACCATAGATCAAAAGCATCAATTTTTCAGTGCTCAGCTTTCTCCACAGTCCAACACTCACATCCATACATGACCACTAGAAAAAACATAGCCTTGACTAGAAGGACCTTTGTTGGCAAAGTAATATCTCTGCTTTTTAATATGCTATCTAGGTTGGTCATAACTTTCCTTCCAAGGAGTAAGCGTCTTTTAATTTCATGGCTGCAATCACCATCTGCAGTGACTTTGGAGCCCCAAAGAATAAAGTCTGACACTGTTTCCCCATCTATTTCCCATGAAGTGATGGGACCAGATGCCATGATCTTAGTTTTCTGAATGTTCAGCTTTAAACCAACTTTTTCACTCTACTCTTTCACTTTCATCAGGAGGCTTTTTAGTTCATCTTCCCTTTCTGCCATAAGGGTGGTGTCATCTGCATATCTGAGGTTATTGATATTTCTCCCGGCAATCTTCATCTCAGCTTGTGCTTCCTCCAGCCCAGCGTTTCTCATGATGTACTCTGCATATAAGTTAAACAAGCAGGGTGACAATATACAGCCTTGACGTACTCCATT